>NC_135783.1:218838221-219170096 GCF_051106095.1 Pogona vitticeps | reverse complement strand
AAGCAGCAACTAATTTTTAAATACCAAAAAATAAAGTAAAAATAAATAAACAGAGCAAGTCCCATGCTGGGACTGCAAAAACAGTACCAAACCACAAAGCAACATAGAAACATACCCCCAGCCCAAATCTACCCTACAAAACCCACCCAGAACATTTTTTAAAAAAGTAAAAAGCAGCACCTTACCAGTGGAAAGCCTCCTGGAGGTCCTCAGAAGCCAGCGATGGTGGTGGTGGAGGACCCCCACGGGGCCTGCTGAGGCCTCCGGAGGCCATGGAAGCCAGCGATGGTGCCTGGGCGAGGCCCCCACGGGGTCTGCTGAGGCCTCCGGAGGCCTCGGAAGCCAGCGATGGGGCCTGCTGAGGCCTCCGGAGGCCTCGGAAGCCAGCGATGGTGCCTGGGGGAGGCCCCCATGGGGCCTGCTGAGGCCTCCGGAGGCCTCGGAAGCCAGCGATGGTGCCGGGGGGAAGCCCCCACGGGGCCTGCTGAGGCCTCCGGAGGCCTCGGAAGCCAGCGATGGTGCCGGGGGGAGGCCCCCACGGGGCCTGCTGAGGCCTCCGGAGGCCTCGGAAGCCAGCGATGGGGCCTGCTGAGGCCTCCGGAGGCCTCGGAAGCCAGCGATGGTGCCTGGGGGAGGCCCCCATGGGGCCTGCTGAGGCCTCCGGAGGCCTCGGAAGCCAGCGATGGTGCCGGGGGGAAGCCCCCACGGGGCCTGCTGAGGCCTCCGGAGGCCTCGGAAGCCAGCGATGGTGCCGGGGGGAGGCCCCCACGGGGCCTGCTGAGGCCTCCGGAGGCCTCGGAAGCCAGCGATGGGGCCTGCTGAGGCCTCCGGAGGCCTCGGAAGCCAGCGATGGTGCCGGGGGGAGGCCCCCACGGGGCCTGCTGAGGCCTCCGGAGGCCTCGGAAGCCAGCGATGGTGGCGTGGAGGGGACAGTATTTGCTCCATAAGACGCATACACTTCTCCCCCCACTTGTTTTGAGAGGAAAAGTGTGTCTTATGGTGCAAAAAATACGGTACCTTATAAATCGGTTCTTACTTGACAGCACACAACAACTCTTGATTTCTAGTCCGGCTCCCTCTTTTCTCCAGCTGGGAGCTGTTTGCCAACCTGTGGAAATTTCTGTCTGGGATCTTCCTTAGTATTTCTGCCTATTTCCCTGCCTCCTCATGAGCAAACAACGAGGTGGTACAGTGATTCTCCAAACTTTGTTCTTTTCCCATTAGGAGATGGTTTCGTTTCGGCAGTAGCAAAAACAGCGAGGAAAGAGAGGGGGCACACTGAAAGCGTTTTGCCAGCCTACCCTCCAAATTCTCTGGTACTGGGTAATTATTAATCACACTGCTGCACAAATTACAATTGAAATGTTGTAACAGTGATTATCAGGAAAAATCTGATTTACCGGGTATTGCAATGCATGTTCACGCAGAAATAGGAACTTTCAAATGTTGTGCATAGTATCACAGTCATGAGTTCCAACTTAATGCGCATAGCATCCAGGTTTTTAGGTGCAGTGCTAGTGAATGTTCTTTTCCCCTCCTAATTTACTGATTTTCCTAGATTTTATTCAAAAGTATGTGAACAGAAACAGGAAATTACTGTTGAGTCTTATGTCAATCAAAGGCCTGGAGTGAAAGTGCAGGTCAATTAAAAACGTCAGAAGGACAAAAGAGATGTTGTCTTTAAAAAAAAACATACATAAAGGTTTGCTAGAAGTTGTAATCTACTGCTTAATTATGAAAGGACAAGCCATGGAGAGGATATTGTAGTGTGGGAAAGCCATTCATTTGAAAAGCAACAAAAGAAGTTATATCAAATACAGATGGTTGGAGGTCATTGTAGTCCTATTCAGTTGCTGTTGAATCCAGTGTGACAGAAGCCAGAAAGGAACACCTAGTCCTACAACCTGTTGTCACTTTCCTTGTGCACACAGTGATAAGGGAAATCCCTGATCACACGTAGGTGCTCCATGGGAGGAAGAACCCTAGGAAACCAGGATTTTCGTGCGCCGATAGGTCTCACACATGAGCAGAAACCTCTCCTCTTCAGCTTCACTGTTGGTCACATGGAGGTAGCACAGACGAAGTGTGAAGGGCTTGGTGCTCCCTTCAGACTCTGGTATGACCAGACATTGATGACACTGCTCATACCTTATAGTCACAGGTAATGCATGTTCTATGATGCACACTTCAATGTCTCTTTTATCCCCGGATGTTGCAGTTCAACTGCCCACCTAGTGGGTAATATTAGTAACATTCTGCTTTTGCTCACTCTTCACTTATCCTCTTCCTGTGTCAACATTTCCATCTTTCCCCCATTTCATACCATTCCTTTTACAGTTTGTTGTTACCCACATACTGCCTGCCCTGGCACATAAGTGGATATAAGCAACAGGTTTTAGAGGCATCTTATTTACCATTTTTGTAGTAGCTGTTCCTATACATATATTTCTTTCTTTAACTGTATACAGCTGTTGAGTCAACATCCTTTATAAAATTTATGAGTATTTTCTTACAATTAATATAGTGCTGAAGCGCTTTAGGGGTATATTACAGTATCAGTATTGAAGGCCAAAATAATTCAGTAGTATATTAATATACTGCAAAACACTTTTTGTCACCCATGAACAATCATCTCACTTAAAACTACAGTTTTCAGAGACATGGATTTCTTTGTTGCTTTATGTGTATTTCATGTTCCCATTGCACATAGCTATTTATTTAAGGTCCTTTCAAAACTCTTTTAAACCAACCAATATAGTGGTGAAATGGTTTATCAGTATATCTGTATACCACAAAATGTGGTTTTTTTTACTGTTAATGGAGCCAACATTAGAATTGTTGTAGGGTTGTTGTTTTTTACATACAAGGTTATTTTAGAGGCAGTGAAAGAAGTAAAATGCATCCTGCAACATGCCTTACTGTATACATCTTAATCTCTTTTTTTTCCCACACCCAACAGCATCTCAGAAAAACACACAAAATACGATTTTTAGACAAAATTGGGGACAGGCAGGAAAAAGAAACACAGCAACAACAACAACATTGAGGGCTGAACAAAATGTGTTGGATCCTCACGCAGTAAGATCATTTCTGCTCAGGGTGAGAATAATGTTGTCTAATCATTGGATAACATGTCAAAATGATCAGTGAGGAACATGAGATAAACAGCAAGACAGATGCTCTATATACTACCCATGCCCTATGCTGTTGATGACTGGATCAGATAATGCCTGAACACAAGTTTTGCCAGCTTTACCATTCAGTAATCTGGTATGAGCTATGAACTTAGAATTCAGAGAAAACCAAAAACAATTTGAACTGTTTCTCAGATGGGTAATTTTTTTGCCAACATGACACAAGAAAATACAAACAAAATTATTGAGACATTAAAAACAGCTGAAAAAAAAATCCTTTACAACTTTTACTCAATTTAATTTAAAGCAAGAAGGAAGATTTTACAGTAATAGGCCATTGCCTTACACCAAACCATTTAACGATTCAGTCTAACTCAATATTTTTCTGCACCAATGTGTAACAGCTGTCCAGGGTTTCACATGGGAATATTTCCTAGGCTGCATGCACACGACAAACTGTTCTTGCTACTGAGCTTTGACTCCTGCCCTTGAGGTGGACTTCTCTGGTTCTTTAAACATGTTGTAAGTGAGATCCAAAGTTGGGGAAGTCTTTTTTCTTTCCGCATTACTCGTTGAGTTATTGTTACTGCTGCTCCATTGCATTGTCCATGCTAGTTCACTAGAGAATATTGTGTAGTTCCCTCTAGTGGCCAGTTCTGATATTGCATCTTTAAAGAAGGATGGGGAAAATTACTTCACTTTTGCAGGACAGAGAAAAAGCCTTTCCAAGGGGCATCAACATAGGCAATGAATTTATTTATTTATTTATTTATTTATTTATTTATTTATTTATTTATTTATTTATTTATTGGATTTGTATCCCTCCCATCTAGACCAAAGGTCTACTCTGAAAGCAAACATCTGATGATACTTCCACTACAGAAGCACCAACTTGTATAAACACCATTCTATGAGTGACTATATGTCTTTGACAATGACCTGCAAGTGGCTGTCAACAACAAAAGAGCCCCTATTAGGGATAAAGTTAATAGTAATCTCTATTAATACAGAGGGTTTGACAACAAAAGTGCTGTAAGTGGGTGCTTCACCGGACAGGTTGGAGGGCCATCTCCCTGCCCTGAATGGGTTACACTCCCCCTAAGGGATAGGGTCCGCAGCTTGGGGGTGCTCCTAGACCCCAGTCTAGCACTGGAAGCCCAGGTGGACTCAGTGGCCAGGGGTGCCTTCCCTGAGCTGCGGAAATTATACCAGCTACGGCCCTACCTGGACGAGCGGAGTCTCATGACAGTCACACATGCACTGGTAACATCTTGCATAGATTACTGCAATGCGCTCTACGTGGGGCTGCTTTGAAGACGGTCCAGCGACTGCAACTGGTTGAGCTGGATGGCTGGTGAGTGGTGGGGCCGCCAGGGAACATATCAAGCCGATTCTGTTTAAGTTACATTGGCTACCAGTTGCTGCCCGAGCCCAATTCAAAGTGCTTGTTTTGACATATAAAGCCCTAAACGGCTTGGGCCCTGGATACCTGAAGGACCGCCTCCTTCCATATGAACCTACCCGGCAGTTAAGATCTAGCCAAGGGGGCCCTTTTGAAAGAGACAAAGGGCCATTTCGGCAGCTGCCCCCAGACTATGGAATGCCCTCCCGACTGAGATTTGTCTGGCGCCGACGCTGATGACATTTTGGCACCAGGTCAAAACCTTCCTGTTCCAGAAGGTTTTTAATTGAAATAATAATAGCTGTTGGTCTGATGGCAATTTTTATATATATTTTAATTGTATTTTAATTGTTCTGAATTTTTATTGTATTTTAAATGTTGTAAGCCACCCAGAGACCTTTGGGTAGTGTGGGCGGCATACAAATTAAACAAACAAACAAACAAGTAAATAAGAACTACTGCATCAGCCCTGCCAGATACATGATTGTCATATACTCTGTATTCTGGAAACACATAGAGACAACCATCACCAGCATTCCGAACTGTTTGGCCTACAGCTGAGAAATTTCATAGACAGTATGGAATCACTATATTAGTCACAGAACAGGATGATACAGAGATAATAACAGTGGACCCAAGCGACTGCATTGTGTTCTCCATTTATAAACCACCCAATGCACTCTTCTCCTTTAAAACCCTGGACAATTTTCATTTAAAAAACATAAATTTTATTATTGGAGAATTCAGTGCACTATCTGGGGATTTGTTCTTGATTACTGTATAACAATGGAGAAGCAGTGCTAAAGTGGTCTGAAACATCCCAACTAGCCCTTATTGTGGTAGCAAACTCTCCCCATATTTCATTAGTAGAATGTGGCAACATGGCTATTACCTGGATTTGGTAATGAGCTTAAAGCCCAACAGTGGGGGGCCAGCAGCTCATAATTTGCCAATTTATGGGGGTGATCAAACCACCAACAGTACCATTCAAAATTATATCTCCTACCATTCTGCAGGAGATATAATTTTCAAAAAGCTGAATGGCAGAAGCACAGAACATTGGCTGGAATTACACTGAGCATACTACAAAGATCATCTTAACCATCCATATCCCAAGGATGCAGAATCAACTATCTCCAAAACCTATCATTGGAAATAGTCACCCAAATGAATAATTATTTTTCATGATCTAAACAAAGTCCCTTGAGTGAAGACAGTGTTTCAGCTGGACAGCAATTAATTTCTTCAGTCTCGGAAATTAAGAGATAATTGGGTAAAACCCATGGAAGAAATAAAATGTCAAGGAACAGTCAAAAGGCTTGGAGTTTTATTAAATCTGCTTAATAACAACCCAACTAAAGGCCTACTCTTGAAAAATGTTTCAGCAAATCAAATAGCCCATCCGCTCCTCATTAATGGCAGATCTAAATATCACCATAGGAGATTAGAACCTAAACTTGAAGGAAACAACAATAATCTTAGAAGACAATTCACCTTAAGTGGTTTATAGCTGCAAAAATGGCAAGGCAGCAGACCTGGAAGACATCTATGTAAAACAGATGAAGCATTCTGGCACAGTAAAAAAGAAATGGCTCCTTTTTGTTTAACAATTGTCTTGACTCTGTCTTAATGTGCCAAAAATTTGGAGAAAGTATAAGTAACTGTTATTTTGAATCCTAGTTTTAAAAAAAGTCATTATAAAGTCCTGGAGAGCATGATTCTTAATGGTCTATTGAAAGTGGTGGAACCATTCCTCACCCCAGAACAGGTTGGTTTTAGACATGTGAAAAATTGTACAGGGCCAATCCAATATTTAACACAACATTTTATTTATTTATTTATTTATTTATTTATTTATTTATTTATTTATTTATTTATTTATTTATTTATTTATTTATTTATTTATTTATTTATTTATTTATTTATTTATTTATTTGCCACCCTCACTACCCAAAGGTTTCTGGGCAGCTTACAACAATTAAAATACAATAAAAAAAGATAAAACAATTAAAATACAATTAAAATATATACTCTAAAATTGCCATCAGATACTGAGGATGGCTTTGAAACTAGATCATGGGGGTATTTTTTGCTCACCTCTTGGCCACCTATGACCCTGTTGATCAACAAGTATTACTGCAACTATTCCATAATCTAAACAAGGATTATATGCTAACTACAGTGGTAGCAACCTTTTTACAAAATCTTAGATTTTGGGGTAAATTTTGAAGCCGATGGAGGAGTCTAAAGAATGTCTACACGAAGGGAACATACTTGTTTTGTTTAACATCTGCACCAACGATCAACCACCTCCACAAGGCACCAAAAGTTTTATGTATGCTAATGATTTCACACTTACTGCTTGGGCCTCCAGATGTTCTTGGACTACAACTCCCAGTAGCCTTCACCACCACCTCTGCTGGTCAGGATTTCAGGGAGTTGAAGTCCAAAAACATCTGGAGACCCAAGGTTGAGGACCACTGATCTAGAGGGTATTGCATCCAGGGACATAGAGAGAGGGGTAGCAGCTAATAGCAAAAAACTGAAAGAATCTACAGAACATCAAATGAGCATCCACTCTTTGGCTGTCATCCTGCCCCTCCCAGATTAAAATGAAAGAAAATGTTTTTTTTTTTCAAGAATGTTTCTGTACCTTGAAGAAACAACAGAGAATACAAGGATTATAACGAGAAAAGAAAGGAATACCGACCTCTTAAAATGGGTAGAACCCCAGGTCACACAGAGAACTGGGATGCTTGGAAGCCACTTCCTAGGCTATGGACTGGAGTTAGCAGAATCAAAGAGAACAAAAAAAAAATACAGTTTTCTCAATGGCACAGCTCTTTGTGAGTGAGGAAAATAGGCAACTTTACATCTCTTTCAGTGTACTCTATGTCCCTCAACATGGGTCATGAAAGATTTTGTGTTAGTTGCTCCAAATGTTCTTGATGCTGCTCATTATTGGGTGAAGATTATCTGACATATTTATTAATTGAACTGCAATGCTTCTGATACAAAATAAAAAAAGAAAGACTCCTCTTGTTGAGTTGCCAGGTGAACAACTTCCCATTCCTTGAGATCTCAGGATCCAAACCAGAGACTGGAGGTGGGGGCAGGCCCTTGTGACATTACAGGAGTAGATTTTTCTTTAAATTTTATGGGACATGGGTCTTTATGTGCCAATTACAAAATAATGCCCCTATTAATAAAATCAGGTGTCTAGGATACATTGCTCCCAGCATGTAATGTGAGGAATCAGCTCTTATTCCTACACACTTCATACTGGCCTCACCCATTCTGCACTAGATGGTTGAGCAAAAGTTCCTCATTCCTGCTCTACATAGCTAAAATGACCACATGTTTCCTCTCAAGAAAAGAAGTGTCCTAGCCTGGACAGTCTAATTAGGTGGGGGCTTCTGTGGTGCCTTCATCAGCTACCTTGTTGACTTTGGATGTGGGAAGATCTAAAAAATCCTGGCTCAGCAGTGAAGATTGCTGGGTGATTTGGGGCCACTCGCTATCTCTCAGCACAGGGTTATTGTAAGGACAGATGAGATAAAAATGGTAATGGACTCGATAGGTGGATAAAGGCTATAGCAACAATTAGCGACAGTAATAATGACAGTGAACTGAAGAGTTTTCCACAGGGCACACTTCAAACCAAGCCCTTTTAGCCTGAAAGCAAATTATACAAAACTTAACATTCTACGGGGAATACATGTCTTGGATTAAGGAGAAGTTGGCATTCTAACAGAATTAGTTTCTTGGCAATTCAAAGCTTCTCCGTAACATCATACTTTGCTACAGCACAGAGCTAAGAAGAAATACAGCTTTGAACCACAACTCCTGGTGTTCAGAAAGTCACTTCTTCAAGCTCTGCCTCAGAAAGAGCTGCAGCAGGGTCATCTGAAGCCAACTGTGCCAAATAACGTTTGTCAACATCCCTTTCCAAAAGCTCTTCTGTTCTGCTAGCAGGGGAGAGCTGCAAGTCATGCCCATGGCCATCACTCCTTGCAATCTCTCTCTCTCTCTCTCCTGGAAGGTCCCTTGCCTTCCAAAGTACTAGATGGGAAAGGGTGGCAAAAGGGTAGTGAGGTACAAATGAAGAGAGGGGGGAGGAGAGGAGAGAGAGAGAGAGAGAGACAGAGAGAGAGAGAGAGAGACAGAGAGAAGGGAAAAGAGAGAGAGAGAGAGAGGTTAAATGTCATAATTAAAAGGTACTGTTGGTTTGCTTTTTGCTAAAAAAAAAAAAAGACTACAGAGGTAGCATGGCCACACCCACCTTAGACAGGGAGCCTGAAAAAGACACAAAGATGGGCTGACAGAGAGGTATGATGAGGGTGCTTGGATTGAGACACTACCATCCAGGAGGACCAAGGAACAGAAGATACCACAGGATGGGTCCTTGCGAGGTCACGGGGACAAGGATCAGAAGTGTGTTAGAATCACTGATGGTGGAAACCAGCAGAAGGGGAAACTGGAAAAACAGACCCAGATTTTGCATAAAATCTGACTCGCCTGTTAACATGGCCACTGAGAATGGGGAGGGGCAAATAGCAAAAAATGTGCTCACCAGCAACCGTTTCCTAGGCTGGTGTGCTTTGTGGAAGGCTGTGGCAGTCCCAGCATGCATACAAACTCCTTTTCACTGTGCCTATGAGTCCTGGTACCGACTGGGAAATGGGAGCTCAGGGTTTAGAACCGCCTCACATACAAATCTTAGTCTTTGTCCTCCAACAGCCCCACTTGCCCTGAGGCTTGTTTGGTGCCCTGGGAAAGCAAGGCAGTTCCTTGAGAACTGGTGCCCTTAGATCCGGCAACCCGAGCTGAGCAGGGTTGCTCCTGTGCCAGCTTTCTGTGCCACTCTTGACAGAAGATTCAGTGTTTGTGTAGTTCAGTCAGTTTTCATACAGTAATCTTGTCTGTTGCCTCAAGCAGCAAAATGACTTGGGCCAAAACTGGTGGGATTCTCCCAGGTAAAAACTTGATGTGTTCCCAGAGGAAGGGCACCTCCACCTCAGTATCACAGTTCTTGAACTACTTTCCCTGCTGATGCTCCATGCGACGCTGGGAATGGTTTTGAGAATTCCGACTTAAATGCATTCCTACCAATCTTATACAGAGTTACATATGACAGACATTATATCATAGATTTGATTTCCAGAGCAGTTCAAAGTGTCCTGGATGGCTTCCCTCATCCTGTGCATGTTTCTCATTGTTTTTCAAATGAGAAAATGATCCATTAATGTGCATGAGAACATATCAGAAGCACATGGCACTGAAAGGAACTTGGTGGCAGGAGATCTGATCAAAGATCGCTCCAATCCGACCTCCCGTTTTTGATGAAGAAGATTCACGTGGAGCCAATTTAGCAAACAAGCGCAGCGTTAAGGAGCCCAGAGACGTTTTGAAGAAATTCAAGGCTCCAACTTAGCCACATAAAGAATATCATTAAATGCTAACAATAATAATAATAGTAAACAGTGCCATGGATAACTTATCTTGGATAAGGAATCCAGGGCTTGCTGATCTCATAACTTTGTCCAGTCTTCAGGGTCTAACCCTACCAGTTTTACAAGTCCCCTGGGCTAAAAGTGGTTAATTAGTGCTTTGTTGTTACACTGTGTTACATACACCAGGCAACTAAAGATAAAAAGATTTAAAGGTCTCTTGTAACCCTGCAATGCCATTCGTAACACCAAAATAACCCCTTTTCATTACAGCTATGCCACTGTAGCGCACAGGTTATTCCCCCCCCCCCTTTCTCTGCAGTGAGGGCAGCTTTCGCATCAGAAGAATTCTTGGCAAATTAATGCGCTACCTCTTGGGCTAATTAAATTAGAAAGGATCAAAAATACAGAGCAGCTTTTGTGGTGGACACAATGTTGTGTTTCATGCATCTTGCTCAGAGAGGAATTTCTGCCATTTATCCCCCCTCCCTGCTTTTTTTTTTTTTTGCCTCTAGCAGCGTTCTGGACTCTCTAACACAGTCAAGTTCCTAATTTGCCTCAATGAGAGAGAATTATTAACTGATAATAAAAAAGGAGCATTCACAGCTCCAGGCTGAGCTATGTGGAAAAGGGTGAAGCTACACATAGCACCTGAAGCACATGCAATTTTTATTAATTCTGCCTAAAACAAGGCATTCATGAGTAAAATTGCTGTGCAAATGACAAAAACAATTATAATATTAGACTCCTTGGTTTTGAAAATGTGAACTGCTTTATCTTAAAGAGGGATAGCTTAAGTTAATATAAGAAGTTCGCCTCTTCTAAATGCCCACACTGAAATAATCTGGGTTGAGGCTTCTCCATTTAACTAGTGAATGTTTTAACCATTTAGAAGCACATCATTTTAAGCATAAGATACATTTACTCAATTCAATAATTCTGTTGTTGACCATAAGGCTGCAGGTTTTGTTTGGTTTCCTAGGATATCATTTTCAGAAGGTTGACTATTGATTTTAAACAAGCACCGAAATACTGAATTATGACAATGAGTGGCTGGATCAGCTGGGCTGCTTAGCTCTCCCTGTAAGTTCACCAAATGGTCTTAGAGATCATGACAGTGTTATTACTTAATGTTACCATCATCAACATGATGGTAACACCAACATGAATTTGACCAAACTCTGTGAGGCTGTGGAAGACAGGAGGGCCTGGTGTGCTCTGGTCTATGGGGCCACGGAGAGTGGGACACAACTTAATGACTAAACAACAACAATAACCATCATTAAAGCTCCAGGGTTACAAGTGCATTATTGTGGATGAGTCTTGAAGCCACACCATATGAATTGCCATTTGTCCAAGTCCTTGGGGTAGTATATACCCTAGTATATTTGTCTACATAAAGTTGCATACCAGAACAAATGCTTTCACTGCTGCCTAAAAAGTATTTAATATCAACAAGGTGCAAGCCTGACCCTATAAAGACAGGAAGTGTCAGAATAAGTAGGTAAATGCAGTAGAGCAGGACCAGCTGTCTGAGAGAGGCAAGCTAGATGAAAGGTTCACCAAAGCTTGATTAAGATATGAAGGAGGCCAGGGTAAGGACGGGATGAACAGGAAAGGTAAGGCAATTTCAGATAGCCAGGGTGGCATAGCAAAAGACACTTTGGCCCAGAGAAGTGTGAGTGGAGTTCCACACACAGTGTGCGGATGTCCCATCCTCTTGTTTCCATCATAGTTCCCTGAAAAATCTACTCTCAAGAACCCTCTGAAATGGGACAAGTAAGGTCCACGATAAAGGTGTACATAAATCACAAAATTTGGTACTAACTACAAGAGGAGCAGCCATGCTGCAGGACAAACCACATAAGCCTTGTACCCCCTCAAAAACCAACAAGTTTTATTTGCCTAAGCTTCCATGCACTTCAGTCCACTTCCTCTGATACACAGAGGGTAACCTCAGTACACAAATTCATGATACGTCTTTGTGTACATTTTAGTAAGACAAAATGTCCTTGCTCAGTTATGTTTTAGCACTGGCAGGGTTTTTCAACAGTCATTGGGAGTTGGTACTTCTAAAAGATGGTCATTAAGAGTTGTTTAAAGGTCATTGGCAGGAGACATCAAAATACAGGAAAGCAGTTTAACATGTGTAGATAAGAAAATACTTTGCCCTCCCTCTCCATTTGAGAAGCACTGAAATTCTCAAGTGAACCTGGAAAAAGAGAGGCAATGTCACACTTACGTTATTATGATCTATGACCCTCAAGGTATACAGTGGAAGATTTTGTATTAGCTTCTGGACTAAGATTATCTGATGTATTTATTAATTGTACTGTGGTGCTTCTCACATGAACAAAGAAAGAAAGACTGAAGGCTGGAGGGAATAGAAATGCAAAAATTATAAGTGGGGCTCATTGCCTGAACAGTTACTACCCAATTGATGTAAATTGTATGATGGCTTTTCTATGTGCTACAATGGTTCCTATCTTATTGGCCTGAGTTCTTCTGAATATATGGAGCCCGCCTACTTACACAGCTCATTTGTCTATTTGCACAACATTTGTCAGTAATGCCTGCAAATTTGCAGGTGTGTTCCATTTCAGTTATGGGACTCTTGCACCCATGAAATGTATGTGGAACTCATTGCATACTGTATTTCCATGAGCACAGGAAAGTGCCTGCAAGGTTCCAAGTCAAGGCAGATGATCTTAAGAAAAGCAGAAACAAAAGTCTTTTATGGTTTCACTGTTTAATTGGGATCTGTGATACTTTCATATGTCATCTGTATCTCCTTCATTTTTTATTTCAACTCAACATGCTTTTTTAAAAGATGTATTTGAAAAGAAAAGAAAAAAAATCTTGAAATACAAAGGAGGATGTATATATAAGTTAGATCTGCCTGGGGTAACTGTATCTGATGTGCTAATGATTTGTGTGAAGTCTCGTTAGTTATATTCACATGTCTAAAAAGAAGAAAATAAAAGATGTTGTCAAAATATTTTATATTTCACTACCAATTTTTGTCAAATAAAATGTTGCTCATTTTTAATTTACAGGGGAAATAAACAGTAGTAATTCACATAAAATGATGTTTTGTAACCATAGACCAGCTTAAATTTGTACAACTTCTCCCCCTTCCCACTCATTTGAGCCTCAATACTGAAAGAAAAAGAAAATGAAAGGCAGAGCAAGCTAGGCCCTAAAGCTCCATAATTATTTTTGTATGTGTGAGTCACTGGACTATATAGGATTCTATTCTGCTATTATTATTTGTGTTATATGAGCCCTTGGAGGCCCCATCTGAAATCTGGAATGTGTGTGTCAAGCTATGAAGAAATGCAAACAGACAATCTCTATCCCAAGCAGAATGCGGTCTTTTATGACAGAAATTTTGGAAGAGAAACTGAAGGCTGACCAAAGAGAAGTCAGATGGTAGTCTCCAACTGTATCCATTTAATGTATTCTTGAAAGCTTCCACGGCCAGGATCCAATGGTTGTTATAGGGCTGTTTGGCTGTGTTTTAAAACACGGAACATGACCAAACAGCCCAAAAAACCTACAACAACCATGTATCCATTTAACTGATACACCACCCTTTTCTTACCATGTTGCCATGTGGGCTGAATTAAGGAAACTAGATTTTACCTGGGCAGGCTATGAAGATGCTTATTCCTGAAAACATCCACCCTGCTGTATATGCTGCCTTGTACACATGCTTATGCTGCGCATGCAGGTGATTGTAAGCATTAAATCAGTGTGGGGCTGTTTATAGCCAAAATGTACTTTAGAGGGAAAACCCAAGTGACTCTGCGGTGCCAATTGCATCTACACTTGTACTCCTGATTGTATAGACACTTTAGTGCAATTACCTGTCCATATATGAGCTTGCCTTTCAGTCTAGATCATATGTGTGAGACTGTAGAGTAGCGTAATCCAGTATGGGTTAGTTAGTGTTGTTATTTTGTAATCTTCATTCTGGATGTGTCATTGGAGACCGAGGCCAAGATTATCCATACTACAGTATTTCTGATTATTGTGTACAGAATGTGAAAACTGGACAATGAAAAAAACCCAACAGGAAAAATAAGTAAACAAATGCATTCAAAATGTGGAACTATAGGAAAGCTTTACAGATACCATGGACTGCAAATAAGTGGGTAGCACATGAAACCAAGCCTGAACTCTATCTTGGAATGAAAATGATTATACTGAAGCTATCATACTTTGGATACATCACGTGAAGACAAGACTTACTGGAAAAGGCAATCAAGCTAGAAAAAGTTGGAGGCAATAGGAAGAGAGGAAGAATGAACATGAAGGCCACAATCTTCTCCTGCTTTGACCGCAACAATTTGTGATAAGATATATTGTGCCTTTCACACCTGAGGAATTAATAATATAGCCACAAGAGACTCATGGATATGGATAATATTATCTGTTATGTGTTTGTCGAATCTTTTGGGGGGGGCATCTACATTAGTGGCCATCACTACATTTTGTAGCAGTTTCTGTATCTTAACTTGGCACTGTGTGAAGAAATAGGTCTTGTATTTACTATTGCTCAGTTTCATCTGATGATCCTGGGTTCCACCACTATGGCAGAAGGACAAAGCCAAAACAAAACAAAACAAACGAACTTTTATTCTTCTTCATAAATTCTATAAATTCCCATTGAATTCCATCCTTTCCTTCCCAACTTTTTTTAAAAAATATTTTATTTATTTTATTTATTCAGCATTTATACCACCCATTTGGTTAGTAGGCCACTCTGGGCGGTTTACATGTTAGACAAATAAAACATGCACTATACCAAGAATGAACATAATACTGTAATGCAAGCACCAAAACATTGTAACTTCACATTAAAGATTAGTTGTCCTATCCTCCGATGATTTGGTTGCTCTTCTCTCTCTTTCCCAGTTCTTGAAACGTGATGGGCAGAAACATACACTGTATTCTGAGTGTGGTTTCACCATGGAATTATTTTGAAAGGCATTACAACATCTATTTTACTTCTGACCATTTTCATAGTGATCTCTAACATGGAACTTACCTTTGCACAGCTGCTACAAACTGGCTGGAAACCTATTGGTGCTCAATTAGAGGTGGGCACAAATCCGGATCATCAGATTATGCTGGATCAATGTACCAACACCACAGGTGCTGAGCGATCTCCTCCCTCACAGCCGGATTCCCCCACTCATCAGCCAGCATGCACTCTGTTCCTCCTCCTCCTCTTTGGTCGTTTCACCAGTCATGGCAGGAGGATGGACTTCCCTTCTCCACCCCCTTCAGAAGCTGCCCACTCACACAAGGTGGGGCAGGGACTGCTGCAACACTGCCTTTGACTTGGCAGCTGCTGGAGGAGGCAGAGAAGGGAAGTCCATGCTCGTGCTGTAACTGTTGAAACGACTGAGGAGGAGGAGGAGCAGAGCGTGCACTGGTTGGTGAGTAGGGGAATCCAGCTGTGAGGGGATGGGACTGCATGACACCTGAGGTGTCAGTAGAACATTCCAGCACAATCCTACGATCCAGATTTGTGCCCATCTTTAGTGCTCATATAACATTCACTAAGTATGCTACAGCTAATTAATGATGTGCTGCAGCCCATCTTAATTATGTAGTTTGGTACATGAGCATGTAGATGACTGACATTTGGCCAAATACTTCATCAATTAGCTGCAATTCACAGCAGCAAGTTATGCAAAATTTACATGACTGTCAATAGGAATCTGCCCACTCGACCAGCATGGCACTGAGCTTCTGTACCCCAATCCTAAATCTTTGTCTTGGCCAGTCATAGGTAACTCAGACCCTATAAGAGTATATGCAAAAATTGCTCCACTCATCTGTATTGCTTTCCTCTCTTTCATTTCTTGGAACTGGTGCTTAAAAATTGACAGTCTGGATAATTAATTCACAGGGTTTGGATATCCTGATTGCAGAAAAGGTCTCTACAATTTTCTTAATTTTGTAAATCTCCAGAATGAGATACACTAGATTAGTGATGCCTTTTTACAGTGACACAACATGCACATGCCCACACTGAGCACCATAACAATCCTGCCCGGGAGAAAGTGAGGAGTTCAATTTCCAGGTCTCTCTAGAAAGTGTCAATCATGTTGTTTTGTTAGAGAGAGAGAGACAGACATACAAGAGAGAGAGAGAGAACAGCACTTAAGGTATGTACTTGGGGAGTAACTCCATGGAACATCCAAAAGTCTGAAATGTGTTGAAATTGGAGATATTTACTGGAGTGCTGAATTTGATGTATCAAGAAAAACATTTTGTTGAACCTCAGGTTCATTCAGTCAACATCCAAGCTCTCAACACACAGGCTGGTGACTGAAATGTGAATTAGCGCTGTGTGGCATGCCATTTATATCACAAAGGAAGAGTGGGAATTTGTGACTCCATGCTGTTCATATTCTAACACATGGGCAGAAAAGGTACCTCTGGACACTGCAGTGACTGAGAACACATTGCAGAAGATATTGCAGGCAGTAAGATACTACCCTCCCCTACTTATGTACAAAGGCCAGGTGAAATGCAATCCTCACACCTATTCTGTCTCTTCCCCCAAACTTCCTCTGCTATCTATGTTTTGCTGTGGAAGTGGTGAAGATGTGCTTCTCTTGTAAATAAAAAGTTACTGCAACATGTTGTTGGGAGATACCCATGCCAGAACCAGTTTCTGTGTGTGTGGGGGTCTCATCCAAAGAGCTAAGCACAACAGAGGCAGCAAAAGATGCAGATCTATTACTGGCAAACTAGTAAGTTAAAAGTTTCCAGGTTTGGAAAGTATGCACCCAAGAGTCCATAAGGAGTTGAAATGTGAAACTGTTGATCTTCTAAGAAAAATATGTAGCTGGATGTAAAAACTGGCCTCTTTACTAGAGAACTGGAGGACAGCCAGTGTAACTTTTAAAAAGAGATCTTAGAGGAAGCAAGGGTGGTGGTTTTTTTTTCTAAAAAAATATTTTAGCCTAGCTTCTGTCTTTTCCTGTCAAAGTGGGGGAAAGCCTAGTCATACCTGTAATTATTAAACATGTAACAGGAAAGGCCTTGCTGAAGAGGAATCAGCATGGCTTCTTCTCTCCAACATTTTGGAATTATTTGATAGCAAGGCTGTGTACTGGTTTTGGCCAGATGCTAAACTATGGGCTGAACTGGGCCTCTTGGTGATGACCCAAGCGTGCCTTGGATTAGAGCAGTTTTGATGCAGACTGGAACTGTCCTGGGTTGTGTAAGCAAAAATCCAGCATTTAGGGTTAAAAATAATTAAAAGGCAGACTGAAAAGCTAGGAAAGGGAAACCGAGCGATCAAATACTGCCTATGGCAGATGTTGAAGTGGTATGAGAAGGAGCTACACATTACTGATTAACAGCTTAGCCCCTCCCTATGGAGGCAAAAGATATCTTTTTGGCACTTCGCAGTCACTAAGAGTGTGAGGACGGTCTCCAGTGAGGTCAGCCAAGGCTTTATATTGTTTTGCACACCGTGTCTCCATTCAGCCCACTTAGGGACTAACTACGTTAAGAGTAGGTGCTTCGCTAGCTTGCTGATGGTGTGAAACTCCACCTACCTTTTTTGCATTTGTGTCCCGATGGCATTTTAAAACAACTGGTTATTCCTAAACATCCTTTTGCTTAATACCTTAATAATCATATGGATTTGGAAACAAGAATTCATTTGGTTCTCTTGCTTTATGTGAAAGTTGGCTTTACCCATATGCCAGATGGTTGTTGTTGTTTTTTTCTGGGGGGGGATGGGCTATACTAACCTGATCTTAAGAGATTTAAAGGGAGTTTCAGAGACGTTGCCTACCCCCTCTTCACTGGTATAGGCCTATATTCTTCCATGTGCAGGCTCTTTTTCATGGGGGTAGTGCTATGTCTGTGGAATACAGGCAAAGCTTGTGCGACCACAGGGGAGAAAGGGCAACTTATTCCTTTTGGAATCCTAAATGCAGTTCTTATCTGAATGCATACAGACTGGTGAACTGTGCTCTCATGCTATGTGTCGAAATAGTGCTAACACATCACTGTATATCATTTCTCCCCATGGGAAAATTGACACTCTTGACCCACAGGGTGTTTGGCCCTGGGTGTAATCATGCAGGAATTATAGATGTGAGGCATACAGATTCTGATGCTTCAGTCTTCTGGTAAAGTGGGTAGTACCAGGAACAACCCAGGTCAAATTCGCTCCCCCCTAATACAAAGTACTAAAGTGGGTTCTGATCCAAACAGGTGGTTTTGGGGCACATCCTTAGTCTGGAACCATCCTATGTACCACCACTGGGTACAAGGAAAAGAAAGGATGCAAGGGAAGTATACCAAGTATGTAAACTGGCCAAGATTTCCTTAAGTAGAGATTTTAGGAGTAAAAATTACTATATTTATTCATTTATCCAGTGTTTTTTTCTTTGCGACAGAACACTAAGAATTGCTTACTAATAATTAACTTAAACGTAAAGCTCTCCATAACACTGTATTTTAAAAAGGGCATTATCATGCAGCAATGAAAAAAAGCAAATAAAATTTGTGAGGCTTAATTTGTTTTTAGAAAATCCATAATGACTCATTCCGAACATAGAACATTTATGCCTGTCTATCCAGTTCATTCTTAAGGATTTTTTCCACCAATTTGCTACTGGCTTGTTTAGAAAGATTGGTGGAACATGAACTGGTTGTGTGTTGGTTGTTCCTCTGTCTTACCTGCCAATACATGGAGCCTCAATTTACCTGATTTGCACTAAGTAGAGACAACTGAATTTGTTAGGAGAGATTTGCTTTTATTAGAAGAATGTGTCTTGAAGTTCCAGATTTGAAAAGAGCAGAGAAAGCCCTGTAACGGTGAATTTAGAGATACTGATATCAGAAGAAAGATACCAGAGTCAGAGGTATTACATTTCCAGATGCACTTTGTACAATTATTGAGTTCATTTTTGTGCCACATCCACCATCCTCTTGGGGGCTTCATAAGTGTCAAGGTAGGTTAAAGTAAAAGCAGATAATACAAAGTATAACAAAATGTTCAGTAAGGGAACATAAAGAATACACTTTATATTATTAAAGATTTTATGTTAAAAATCTGTTAAGATGGTATGAGGAAAATGGTATTCACATATACACAAACACACCTCATTCTGAATGTTGTGTAGAATGTCATGGCTACATAGTGGTAAGACATAGGACTCTCCATTAGGTAAAATGGAGCCGTAGCAAGGTATTGGAAGACAGAGCAGGGTGTGCAAGGCAGACTGTCCTTCTCCTCTTGAACTACCATAGAGCCTTCAGGATACAAGAGATAAATATCATAACTTGCCAATGTTGCAGTTTCGTTGAAAATGCCACTTCCATTGGGGGTGGGGCGGAGGGGAGGATAGCACATCTGCCTGATACAGAAAAATGTCTTAAGTTGGATCAGCTCTGATGATAAGCAATATGTTCCCTATCCCCAACTGATCTGTGCAGTCAGGGAACATTTTAGAAGGTGCTTTTAATGAATTAGGCTCCAATCTGAAGCCCAAATAGAGACTAAGGGTGCAACAACACTGAGAAGCTGAATCAGGTCAATTTGGTTTTGCACCGGCTTGATTTGTGCTGTATTTTCTAAGTGCAGTTGGTTTGTGTGACAGCATAAAGGCTCTGGGATTTTCGGTGCCATCCACATGTTTATGTATTATCCAGATCTGTTTCCTTTAAAAAATTATCAAATTATGTGTGTTGTGAGCCAAATGTTTATCAGTTTGAATCCAGTAGTCCCATAATAATTTGACTTCTCCATTTTCAACAACTTTTCCAGGTCTGTGGTCCCACCCGTTTATGGCCACTTGTACATTATATTTCTTACAGATATTCCAATTGCTGCAACTTCTATATGCTGTTCCAAATAATCTGTTTGTGTATTCTTTTTGCTGCCATAAATAAAGTGGTTCACTGTGTCTTTAGCCTCGTTACACAACTAATGTTTACTGTGGTTATATGATTTCTAAATCTGGGTTTTAATTGCATTTGTATGGAGTGTTTGCTCTTGTGCTGCAATAAATCAGCAGCAGCAGCAGCACCATCATCTAAGATCCAAGGAATTAGTACTAACAGCAAATGTTGACTTTGCCAAGAAAAAGAGGAAATTATGTCACACCTCATCTGCAAATGTCCAAAGACTGCACAAACAGATCACAAACTTAGACATGATAGAGAAGCAAAATTAGTGCACTGGTCATTGTGCAAAAAATATAACTTGCCAGCCTCCCAAAACCCATGGGAACATCAGGTAGAGAAAGTGTCAAAAAGTGAGGAAGTCAAGCTCATGTGGGATTTCCGGATCCAAACTGATTGACACCTTGAACATAATACACCAGACATAGTAGTAACAGAATGAAGAAATGTCTGGAGCATTGACATTGCAATTCCAGAGGATGCCAGAGTTGAAAATAAAGAAATGGAAGTGTTATGGATATTGAACTCCACTCTATGTTTGTCTTTAACCTAGAAAAAAGCCTTGGGGATCCAAATATGTTTCTTCCACCATCTTATCTAGTTGCTTTCCTCCTAGAGCTATGTCCTAATATCCTTTCTCTTGACATTCCCCTTTCTTCTCCCCATCTTTTAAGTGGACTTCAATTATGGAACAACTCTGATCACTCTGATGGATGGAAATGAATGCATCTAATCCCATGTAAAAGTCCCAAATTTCTTTGAAAATTAATTGATGCTTTCCCTTACAAGAACTGGAAGATGTGGTTTCGCAGATGTTTAAATATGGAGTGATTGAAAAGGGTGGGGGAGAAGTATAAATCAGTTTAATAGTTTGCCAATCAAATTGTCTTTGGTTTCATTTTCTTTGGATTTTGTAACCACATGTACAATTTAGCCTGCACTGTAGATTGTTTCGCTAGTAAACTCAAATTTCCTTGCAGAAGTTTATTTTGGGTTTATTGGCATTAGAGTCTGTGTGATTTGGGTTTAAGTATTTTCGTTTAGTTTTTTTTATCTAAACTGACACCATTACTTATACATGCACATGACTCACTAGGCAAACCCAATAAAATCTTGGCATCTTTTTTCAATTTAAAACTGACAAATCAGTTAGTTAAAACCAATCTAGGAAATTACTTCATTGTCTGAATTATTTCTTCTAAACATGCTTTAATTTTGTATTATTTTCCCTCCAGCATGGTGAAAACCTTTCCATATTAATTCCAGTGGTAAATTACATCATAATAACTTAAGATATATATCATGTTTTTTCAGCTTCAAAAATAGCTAAACTGCAATTTACCCAGTGTGCTGTGACTTTTATCAAGTAGTATGACCAATAATGAAGAATTTTAATTCATACCACAAATTCTTTTTCTTAGGTCATAGAGTTTTGGGAATCACAGCAATAACCAATGGAGAATTCATGTTAACACCCAGAGGCCATGTTGGAGAAAGCTCGTATTAGTACCAGGCACAGGTACAAAGCAAGGCATACAGCATATCTGAGAAGACAGGTATGGAAAAAATGCAATGTATAGTCCAAAGCATACACAGAGGACTACCATTTAAGGAAAATAGTTTAACATCTGCTGGAAATCAAGGAAAATCAGAGTACAAACCAACCCTTCCCTATCCTCACTCAAAACATGGACATGGTGATGCAGCTTCCTTGTGTCTGTCATTCATGCAGCTACACCAGTGATGGTGAACGTTTTTGAGCCCGAGTGCCCAAACTGCAACACAAAATCAACTTATTTATTTCAAAGTGCCGATACACCAATTAAAACCCAAATGCTAAGGTTTTAGTTTAGAAAAAATAACTGCTCCTGCACTGCACTGCTTGGTTGTTGTTTTTTTTCCTATGGGCAGTATTAACAAATAAATACTTACTGGCCCTCCAATCCCCCATTGGGCTAGACCGGTAATGGACGCCATTGCACCCCTCCGCTGGACCACTGTAGCAGCAGAGGGGAGTGCCGAAATCTGGGATCAGAGGATGAGCGAAGTATTTCTCTATGGCGACTTATGGTTTGTGTGCCCACAGAGAGGGGTCTGTGTGCCAGCTGTGGCACACGTTGTCATAGGTTCGCCATCCCTGATCTACATCATAGCTTAGAAATGCAACTTTTTGGGATTGCTAGTCATGCCACCAAGGAGATTTGGGAAGTTATATTTCAAAAAGTAACTTCTTTAAGCTCTGAATTACACATGTGTGCACTCTCTCACACACACAAATGAACAGTATATAACTAAATTACTCTAGTATTTTAGTACAGATTTGCTTGAATGATGATGCTATTGTAAAGTCTTCAGAAATGCTACCCAGGCTCAACAGGGAAGGGCAGAATTAAGGTTTGGTTGGTGATTGATGTATCTGGCTGTGGAGCCAGGGGTTGGGAGTTTAATCCCAACTGTGCCTCCTGAAAGTAGAGCCAGCCTGTATGGCCTTGGGCAAATTGCGCAGTCTCAGAATGCCACCCAGAAGAAGCAAATGGGAAAACTACCTCTGAGTACTCTCTACCTAAAAAACCCTGAAATGGGTTGCCATAAGTCAGAATTGACTTGACAGCAAACTGGGGCTGATGATAATAATATTGATGGAGTAAATCCATCACCCAAGCACTTCATTGTATGCTCAGACTCCACCTGCATTGGCTCAATCCAGTTACATCCGCTTCACACAATTATGGGAATGCTGAAAGATATAGCCCAAATTTACAGGACAAAACCTATTTGCCTTAGAGAATAGCCTTTCCTCTCTGCTGTCCAAAACTTCTTCACACAGCTATTGTTTTGTGCTCTCCCTTACATTCAAAGTTTTGCTCCATCAAGGTAAAGATATAGTATAAAATGAAAACCATGTGCCTGGGAGCATTTTCACTGAATCAGAAAGGAAACAACTTGTTTTGTAAATGATAGTGTTTTGAGAGTCAGCAGGGACAGTACAAAAAGTATAGTGAAATAACATCCAGGACAAGACTGTTAAATTATTGCCAGGTAACTCATAGGACTTCTATATTTTTGAGTGCCAAATTAATTTTAGTTTTCAAAATTAATTTCCTCACTTTGAGGGGGGAGTAAGAGGTGAATTGATTAGTGCCAGCATCACAGCATTATCCAAACTGTGTGAGTCCCTGAGTTCAGATTAGCATGGAAAGCAGTAATGATTTGGTTCTCTTCCTTTATCACTTGAGGGTTCTTTTACATACCAAGACAATATGCAACATCTCTAAGGGCTACCTGGCTCTTCCATCATTCTAATTTCTTTGAAAATACATGCCCATTGTTAAATTTTTAAAAAAAGCAGAAGCAGAGCTGTGTGGGTTTGTCCCTCTGCTCTTTTTTCACCTAAGCAACCTGCGAATGCCCATGTTAGAGTGTGCACACACACAATATTTACTCCCAATGGGTTAAATTGCAATTGTGCTGCCTCTCCGGGGATGCAAATCATTGCTAAGAATTTAAATTGGACTGAGAACGAGACTACAAGGCCAAACGTTGCTGGTAGATCTACAGCTATCTAGATTTTGGTACAGGATTGCATCTTAGAGCTTTTCCAGATATGGGAGAATGTCGAAACTCCCACCCCCCCGCCCCCCACTTACTAATGTTTGGTAATAAACGATTGTGGGGCTTTTCATATAAATTTTCATATTAATCTTCTTTTAAAGTCACTTGTCGCCAGCAACCTCTCCTTCTTCTCTGAAAACAAATGGCCATGCTGGACCCTCCTTTTTGGGGGGCTTTGAATTTTAGCTTAATTAAAAACTTTGGGGCAGGAGGCTGTGAATGAAGAAATGAACATCCTCTGGTGCCAATATACTTTTTTTAAAATTAAAAGGTGAATATATTATACATAGTATATACATAATGTATATATTATACATTAAAAGGTGAATATATTATACATATATTATACATAATATATGTATATATTATACATATATTATACATTATGTGGTGCTGGAGGAGATTCTTGAGAGTCCCCTGGACTGCAAAGAGAACAAACCTATCCATTTTGAAGGAAATCAACCCTGACTGCTCACTGGAAGGACAGATCCTGAAGCTGAGGCTCCAATACTTTGGCCATCTCATGAGAAGAGAAGACTCCCTGGAAAAGATCCTGATGTTGGGAAAGAGTGAAGGCAAGAGGAGAAGGGGACAACAGAGGACAAAATGGTTGGACAGTGTCATCGAAGTGACCAACATGAATTTGACCAAACTCCGGGTGGCAGTGGAAGACAGGAGGGCCTGGCGTGCTCTGGTCTATGGGGGTCATGAAGAGTTGGACACGACTTAATGACTAAGCAACAACATACAGTGGTGCTTCGCACAGTGAGGTTAATCCATTCCGGATTAACTCTCGCTGTGTGAAAGCATCGTTGAACGGGGCAGGAAAAGCCATTGGAACGCATTAAACATGGTTAATGCGTTCCAATTGGGCCGAATACTCACCGTTCAGCGATGCTTCCCTATGGCCGGCAGCCATTTTCGCGCCCTCCCCTCGCTTTACAAGGGCGCAAAAACGCTGCGCGCAGCCATTTTGGGGCGTCCGGGGGCCATTTTGTAGCGGCCGAACAGCTGATCGGCGGGTCACAAAGCGAAGGTCGGTAAGCGAACCGCTTACCGACCTTCGCTCTGCGATTTTCGCCCTATGCGGGCACCGTTTTGCGATCGCATTTGCGATTGCAAAACTGGCCTCGTAGAGCGAATTCATCGCTCTACGAGGCGCCCGTTGTGCGAGGCACCACTGTATTATACATTTGCTTTTAATTTGAATAGCACTGAACTGTATCTCGGGAAGAAACTGAGCTAAAAGCTAAACCATGCTTCAAGAGGAGACTGAATCCTCTGCAATAAACAAAACAACCCTCCCCAGTCATGGATTTATTCCCTCTGTATTTGAACTGAGAAAAGCCTTACATCATGTGGATGGTGGAAAAAAAAATACCAGTAGCATCAGTGATGAAACAAGTTTAAGACAGAGGGGGAAAATGTTCCCTTTGGAAGAGTCCTTTGCCTCAGGATTTTACCACTGCATGGCCCTTCATGGTTCCTCAGGCACGAAACTGCAATCGCATACCAAGGATTCACCCCTAACAGACCCAGGGAGCCTCACAGTTGACTAGGCTTTGACAGGACTGCACTGTAGACCTGTTCTTAGGAAAGAGAATTAGGTTCTTCAAAGTGTACATAATCCAATGCACTAACGGGGTGGTAAATAAACAAATGCATCCTGTTTGCAAGCAAATAGATTCACATTACTACTGGCATGGAAAGTGAGCACAAACAGTAAAGAAAGTAATATGCAGTAAAGAATTCAGAGCAATAGTGTCTTTTCAAGATGTACCTTGTAGTTGTTGTCCTAAGTTAACATGTTTTGCTATAACATTTTGTTCTCTTTATTACTCCTCCTGACAGGGAGAGCTAGTAAATCCTGCATGATTAAATAGTATCTAAAAATGTCTTTCATTGATAGTTCATTTCATATTGGATCATAATTACTCTTTGTACCAAAGCTCTGTGGGCTGGGAAAACCCCAGTGAGTACATTAAGAGCACACTTTTAAAGCAATGAAGAAGTTCATTGTTCTCCAGTATATTATCCATAGAGGAAACTTAAATCAACGTGAATGAGATACATAAAAATCTGTGGTAGAAGAATAGTCATTATTCATTAAGATAAGGGACCACACTTACTTCCTTTCACATGTTGTCTCTTTTCCCATCAATTGTTTTCATCTTAAAAAAGAAATACAGTACTTTAAATACAGTTTCCTCATTGGTATTATCACTCTGAGAGTGGAAGCAACTTAACAGTATGACACAAAAAATTGGAAAGTCACTTCAGAACTAATTAGGTATAATTCCAACATCATGAAGTATTTGGCTAGTTACTTTTGAACATGTCAAGTCACATTTTAAAAATGCAACTTTTTTCCTCCCAGTTTCAAAAAATTCAAAATATATCATCTAAATTATTTGGGGAGAGAAAACAACAACCTGAATGCTTCAAGCTGTTGCCATTTGCTCCATTCTACTTCATTATCCTCTTGGTGCCTACAACCGAATAAGAGACAATTGCATGCCAGCATCTGAAGTATGCAGTGTTCCTTCTACATCATGCAGTGAGGCCAGCCCCCCTTGACCATCTGGGCCTGAAATCCAGTACTAAGCCACAACTAGAGTAGGCCCATTGAATCAATAGAAAATATAGAAGCATTGTCTCACCAAATCCCCACTGATTCAGTGGCCTGCTCAACGTGTTTCTTCCTCTCTCCCCCGACGATGACTTGAATTTCACTTGCAACTTGGAACCCACCCAACTCTTCCCTTTTTTTCTGGGGGAAAAAAGGCTTGTTTTTAATAGGGACTTGGGACCCAAAACTCAGTACCAAAGACTCAGATTCAGAATTGGGACTTGGACCCAACAATTTGATGGCATCCCTGCCAAAAACAAAAAGCCCTTTCACAATCCTTCCTAACGTTTTAAACATATATGGGGAGGTAATGGCTGTTGTGGTTTAGGTATTTGGCTATGGAGCCAGAGGTTGGGAGCTGAATTCCCCCCTGTGCATCCAGCAAATAACCAACCTATGTTGTCCTGGGCAAGCGCCAGAGTCCCATCCCCCCACTCAAGAAAGGAATGGTAAACCACTTCTGTGTATCCTCTGCTTAGAAAATCCTGGAAAGGGTCACTCTAAGTCAGAGTGGACTTGATGGCACATGATTACTATGGTGTGTGTGTGTGTGTGTGTGTGTGTGTGTGTGTGTGTGTGTGTGTGTGTGAGAGAGAGAGAGAGAGAGAGAGAGAGAGAGAGAGAGAGAGAGAGAGAGAGAGAGAGAGAGAGAGAGAGAAATGGACAGGCAATCTTGATGGGATTCAGCAGATGTTCACCATTGAATTCTGGCCAGGATTTTTTTAAAATGCAATAATAGAAATGTACCTTTTAAATCTGACTAGATAATGCAAGAAAATGCCCTTTGGCACAGTTGTCTTCCCCTTTTATAGACATTGCAGTTTCTTCTGGAAGAGCAATGAGATTCTATTGTAGATCTAGTTCTACCTTGTTCTATTTATTTCAGCAGTACTTAAGTGGCACAAACTTATGTGAGAAACAAACAATATAGTGCATAAAACATGTCATTAGAACCTGATATCACATTAGTATTCCAGATATCTGTTTCTGGAAGATCTTCGTGTCTGAACAATCATACTTTGAAATCAAACCCTGCTTGGCAAATGGCTGGAAGTGAAAAAAGATCATGCTGTGATAACAAGATGTCTTATAGCACTTTATGATCCCCCTCTTCTAATGATATGCTATCTGTCATGTGTAGTTTGACCCTCAAATGAGTGCTCCTGAATTTGCCCATTTTTTTCCGACAAGACAGTATACTGTGACAGTTGGTTTAACTATCTTCTGATCTACAATCAGTTTCTTTGCAATTAAAAAAAATTAATAAATCAATCTAACTCTGATTTCATATTGGAACAAAACACTGTGGCTGTTCTAAAAGCAGATGTAAAAGGTTTACATGTGTGTGTGGCGGAAAAACTTATGTAAAGGGGGGGGGAAGTGTAAATATCTAAACTGCTCTAATACATCAGGATTTCTGGATGTTCTGGACAGGGACTTACCATCTACGTACTAAGTATGAAAGAAAATAAACTAAAATAAGTTATCAGGAAGAATTGTTTGTTCCATCTATAGATGACCACAATACATTAAACTTTACATAGGATTAATGGCCTTTGCCCTTTGAACATTATTTGCAGTTTTTTGTTTAGTTTCTCACCATCAATATTTATCTGAATATGGGCTCTGAATGCATATTTTTTCCTTGGCAGTTTCCCCTTTTTGTTGTTGATGATGACGACTTAAAATACCTTGGCTTCCGTCCTAAGTGCACTTACTGAACAATATGTGTCTACAGTCGGAGTCATTGCCTATGAACACAAATGGTTTTAAAACAGTTAGATGTAATTTCATGCAGCCTCTCATTCTGTAAAATATGGAGGGTGGATGGTGGATGATGGCAGCCTCCATCAGTATTTTTCATCACAAAACATGGTGGTGAATTTTCTGCCCACTGAGCTTCTTTTTTTAAAGCCCTCAGTCCTTTGGATTCTAGCTTCTTTGTAGGTCAATGCATATTACAAAAAAAAAGTGTGTGTATGTGTGTGGAGATTATCAACTGCTTTAACTTTAGCTTTTATTCAAGTCCTGGAATCTCCCCAAAGATACCAATTCAACAAAAGATTATTCGCATATCCACATTATTCTCTTGTTCCTCTGCCTGGGCAAATAGAGGAGTTCTTTTGGGAGGTTACACAGGATATTCCAGAAAGGTTGGCTTTTCTTTATTAAGGACTCTAAGTTTGCTTTCAACTATTCACAGTTGGAAAGACTGCAGTTGTCCCATGCATTGATATCTCCATTGGCCTCTTTTTGCTTTGACTATCTCTTTCTGAGAAGAAATTCCTAATTTAATTTCCAAAACATTTGAGTTTGCTTCTGACTTTCATCTTTCTCTTGGCCTCCCCGGATCTTAATATTTATATAATATTTATTTAAAGCACCTTTTTTAAAAAAATAAGAAAACCTCCTAGAACAATTTAGCATACAGTCAATGAAAACAAGATAATTTCTACCAGGAGGCTTACAATTTTAAGAAGATGTATGGTTAAAAGAACTATTGGTGTTGATGATGACTGAAAGAGGGCTCTCTTTCCCATTGCATCTCTCTCTGCCATTCGTTGCCTGCTCAAAGTCTTTGAATATCTAAAGAATGCGGTTATTTATGGACAGCTGTAATAAATGATACCACGCTGTGTCTTTATACTTGGTAGTATCAAGCCAATGGATTGATGCTAAAAATTAAGTCATATTTCTCCCATACAAACATTGGCATTTGAATGGTAATTCAGCTCAGCCATGAGCAAACTACAGTATTGAGTCCTAAAGACACATTTCTTCCATAATTGATGCCTGGTCTTGGTTGGAATTCTGTATGTTCGGCACAAAAAATGATAAACAAGGGGAACAAAATTTCCATTGTCCACATTCTTCTATGTTTAAGTTGTCACATGTCAAAGTTCAAAATTGACAATAATTTTTTTAAAAATATAAGATATAATTGGATAGAAGTGTTGGCAAGATTATTTTAATCTCATATTTTGGGGGGCTAGGCAACATGTAAAAATTGTATGCATATCCTCAGATGGAAGAATGTATCTTCAAGTGGAAAATATTACTAAGGGGAAAAAACTATTTTAATACAAATATCATTCTTGCCTACTATATATTCATTATATCTTTGACTCAAATCTTTCCATTATATTTGGTTACCACAATGATTATTCCCAGTTAAGAGAGTAGTCCTATAGCTTATTGTATTGACTTTTGAGATTCAGTGCTTCTTTCATTGCTATCTGTCTTTCATTGACTGAGGTTCCAGCAGTTGTGAGGACAGAAATGACATGATACGCTATAGCTCTGGGGGCATTTAAACCTATATATACGTAGATCATGCAATAAATGTGTTGCTGGACAGTACCAGTATCAGACTGCTGGGGATGGAATTAATTAAATTTAAAATAAAAGTAAGGTTTATTTCTAGCCTTTTTCAAGGGTTATGTTGAATGTGTGAAGAAGGCTAAATAGGCAGTGCCGATGGGTGTGTGTGTGTGTATGCAAGACCTTATTCATGTCCTGTTCCCACAGAGAAGTCTGTCAGAACTTCACATGATGAGTGCGAATGTGTGAGAAGTGTTAAGTGCATTTGGCTCAGTGATCATTCTCTATCTTGGTTGCTGATCAGGGATGCTTGTTTTTAGACTTTTGCACATAAAGGTCTCACTGACGTCCGGGAGAGGGAAGATGGGGAAACAGGAATTATGTGCATCCCCACATCCCTACCATTCATTTGGTCCTGTCTTCAGTTTCAGACATAACAACTGAAGTTATATAATAGCAGTAGCCCACCCAGACAGTTTTATGACACGGTAGCTTTGTCCGAGCAAAGGAGATTTGTTTTGTTTTATTTTAAAATAGGGAAGCATTCAAGTTTTTGATTCATCCTCTGGCAAGAGGTGCAGTCCAGGAACAAACATATAGACATTGCTGATTCTATCGCTTGGCTCCCAAATAGATTTCCCACCCATGGTAGGTGGGCTGTTTTTAATAAAAACCACAACAGTCACCCCCAAAGCTGTCTTACCTTCACACACAGACACACATTTAATAGGCTTCTTGTGACTTTGAATATTTAGGACATTCAGCTGCTCTTCCTTCTAAACAGGCCAAATGCCAAGTAACTACTTTCAGTTCTCCTTCACATGTAAAGACACCTATCCCATACCCCGCTCTTTATTTACAGGTAGCTGGGAAATGGTTTTGCAAGAAATGGAGTCTATGAAAGATCTCGTAAAAAATGAATGCAGATAATGGGATATATATGCTTATGTTGCACAGTTCATGCTGTGGCGGAATGCCCCACGTCACTCCTGTCCATCATGGGGAGCTAAAGGGCAGGAGCCTATGAAAGCCCATGAGAGGACATGCGTTCAGAGATCTTGGGATAATTAGCTGGCCCCCAATACATCCAAGAACAGAGGATGAGATGAGACCAGAACATTACTTAGCATGTTTTCCTTTTGGAAACATCAAACTAAGATTTAAAAAATTTGTCATTTATGTAGGGCAGTGCAAAAAACCATTGCATTTGCATTTGTTCATGTATGTTTTTATTAGTTTTATATTTGGCTGAGTAACCTTTGAATGACACTACAACTTTACCTAGATAAGGCTTGTAAAGGCATTGCAAAGTACAGTTTGGAGTGGTGAAGGGAACCAACCATGGCATTGGTGGTTTGGAGGTCCATAAAAGAACCACAGATTGGTCACTTAATGAAGATCAAGGAGTGAAGGTCCCAACAGAAGAAAAGAAAGGAGTTGGATAGGTTTTTAAATCTGGGCAGGAGATATTAAAAAATAAGCTCTATTAATTAGTTGGGGGAACATCTGACAGTGGAAAAAGGGCCTGAAGACCAGAGCTGATGGCTAAATGGTGCAAAGCTCAAAGGTAACACTCTCCAAGCGGAAGAAGCAGGCCTTCCCCAGGACAGAACCCTACTGGGAGAAGAGCAGAAAGCCATGTAGCAAACTTGGAATGCAGCTGCAAAGAGGCAGTATGGTGTAACACCAAAATACTTCAGGCAGAGGTACGATGAGAGGGAATTTCAGGTGGGAATCCCTGGAAACACTGGAATCAACTTAGAAGCCATTAGGGGCAGGAGAAGCTTGAGCATATAAAATATTAGCTCAGGATTGTGACTGATAGTTGGGGTGAAAGTTGGTGCTGAAGACTAGTAAGGAAAGAGCTATTGAGAGTAAGCTGTAAAGCTGGAAAAGACTCTCTCAAGGTTGGGAACCACTGGTCTAACCTAAGAACCATATTTAAGAAATCTCAGCATACAACTGAAAAGAAACACTTAGTTCCCTCAAGCAAATAGTCCCCTAATAAATACCACTGCTTCTAGTCAACTTCACGGCCTCATCCCTGTTTGCCTGCAAAGCGAGCAAACAGGAATTCCAGCACATCAGGAAACCAAGGCACAGCACTGGACTTCATTGTAGTGTTGTCACAGAGCACTCTAACTTCCCACAACAACATGGCTATTTTGTAGGGCTGCTGTAACCTATGTGCTCTCAGAAATTACCGCTGTAGTAGAGTTCAAAATCTTGAAACATTTGCAGAAATGGCACCATTAGATCTTAAGAAGCAGCATTCGTCTGAGGTGCCTGTGGGTTCAGGGATGCTTTCCTCCAGAACGGTACAGAGAGTCTGAAGCTAGCACCCAGACTTCTCGGTAGGAGTGGTCCCAGAGACCACTCTTACGCTCTTGCTGACTAGCTGTGTGTGTAAAATATAGCTACAATGAATAACTATATTTATGATTTGGGGTAGTGTTTCACTCCCTGACCTAAACTTACCACAGCAATTGGCCGTACATGGCTAAGTGAATGCTGAAGTGTATTCGCGAAGGCTTTAACAGCTGGGGTCTAATGGTTGTTGTGGGTTTTCGGGCTCTTTGGCCGTGTTCTGAAGGTTGTTCTTCCTGACGTTTCGCCATTCTCTGTGGCCGGCATGAGGAAGAGGAGGAAAGAGTCATTTCTCAGATTTCCAGGTGGACTTTTGGGTTGCTCCAGTGGCCTTCTTATATGCCACTGCATAAGTGAAAGAAAGAATAGCCAGAGAGGACAGATTCTTCACTGGAGTTAAGCTGGCAGAGCTCCCTTGGCTTCCGCGAGGCTACTCTACTGGCACCAATCTCCAAAACAACTAACCAAAACAATGTCTAGCAGAGAAAACATAGAAGAAACAATAATGCCTGAACAAAGTCTGATAAGAAGATTATGCAGGCTCAACAAAGAGATCACACAGGGAATGTTTTAATTTAAAAAGTACTTATTGATTATGTCTTGCTTGCAGGGAATGATACTTGGACACAAATCTCTCTCTCATTTTGAAAAAGAAAACATTAGGCTTACCCATCCAGTAGCAACACAGCTTCAATTTGTTACAATGAGAGCCAAGCATATGGTATTCATCATTAGTAGCAGCAACAGAAGTAGCCTCTCTGGCCACTGTTGGATGATTCCATTTCAGTTCCTAATCTAAACTCACATGTGCTGTATTACGGGTGGTGAGAAATGTACCATCCACATGACTTAAAAAAAAATACACAGCTACTAGCAAGAAAAGAGACAGTTTGTGACTGTATTTCCCCATCCTGCTTATTTAACCATTGTAGTTAAATAACTACAGTGGTACAAATGAATGGAGAACATTCTACAAGACACCCCCCATATGGACTTACTTCCGTTAACTGATATGATGTGGTAATCGTTATTTTAAAGAAATCACAAAAACCCTTGAAAATAATGATGTAGTCATACATTTTGGGCAGGTGCTCATCATGAGAGTCCCTGCAGCCATGTTTCCAGAGTGAGTAAAAAATACAGGCATTGTGTTGATCCCTATCAACTAGCCAGTCCCAGCAGTTTTAAAGTAGTCCTGTGCCAAAATTTTATTCTATGAGAATTTTGACCACTCTTGTTCAATTTGATAAAAGAGAATTTGCCCTCTTGAAGGGATGTCAAAGGAGGAGAAATTTCAGAGGAATTCACGTGGCAGAGGTTCGGGAAATAAAACTACAGCAATCCCAGCCATCTTGCAGTAGTAACGGTAAATTTAAAAATACCCAAAGATATTCTAAAGGGCCTTCAGGTATTAAAATGGGAACCTCTTTAATCAAAGAAAAAACTTTGGAGAAATTGGAGAACCAACTACAGACCTATACTAGTTTTTCCTCCCCACTCCCCACCCACGCTGGACAAAACACTGTCCTCCCACTTATTTGCAGCAGGGGGTGACATGGAAGCAGTTGATTAAAAGCATTTGCAGTAGAGACAAAATGTATCTACATTTACACCTACAAAATGCAGTATTTGGAAGGACTAGGCAAGGCACTGAATTCTGAAGAATGGCAAGTGCCAAACCAAAATTTCTCAAATATATTTTTCTTATGCCTTGTAAGTATAGAATTCCACTTTACAAATTTAATGCCAAACTTTCACTTTTTGGGGGCAATGGTGTCTGCCTCTCTGCCTCTCTCCAAAACTTTCAGTCTGTTTGCAATATATATATATATGCCAGACTGCAAGTTTTGGAAGGGCTGTATATAAGTCTAATATATAAATACATAAATAAAAATAAATAAATGTTGCATGTCTCCAAAGGGTCCCTGTGGAGGGGGGCATTTTGTGTGTATGCCTATCTTTCTGTCTGCCTGCCTGTCTGTCTGTGTTAGTTGTTTTATTTTGTGAGTGTGCATATTCTTTAAAAATAAAATTTTAAAAATGAAAACTTTGATTTATAATTAAAAAGCACACTTCCCATCAAAATGTTCACTTCCCTGTGCTTTGTGTAGTCGGAATTTTAAAAACTGATTTCAAACATGCTAAACCCCATTCAAAAATAGTGGTGTTTTTTTTTAAATCACCTGTAACCATGCTCACAGTTGTCCTTGCTGCCACTTGCAGTAGTACCCCAATTGTCCGCTGGGGAAAAAAAGAATGAAACTGTGCTACTGTCACTGAAAATGGTGGTCCTCATCTCTATGAAATTGTTGGAGACTTTCTCCAATCCCTGGAGAAACCCTGGGAAAAGGGTCTTCCTCCTGTCCTCAATTTTCTCATCGGGAGGCCATTTGTTCACAATCACATCTTCAACTGCACAGAGTGCAGAATCTGTTTTACCTGCATTTACAACCGGGATAGCTCATGACAGTACCTTGTTGCTGGGAAAGACACCTGCATTTAAGCTCAGAGGGCACAGGAAAGCTTGAGGGTGTGTATGTAGCAGATGACATTGTCCATGTAATCTGAAAATCGCAAAGCTTCATGCTTGCAATCTGTGGCTTCTCGGTATTACCATGCAAAGGTTCATTCCCCAAGACACAAAGAGCTGCAGGAGCAGGTGTCAAAGAAGTAACAAAGAGGGAGCAGTCAAACACCTCATTCCCTGTTTCTCTGTCACATGATGTTTACTGTGTGCGTGCACGGGTGAGAAAAACTACTGAATAGGATTTTATTTACTGTCAGATCTGATTAGTGGAGTGAGGGATTAACAGGTGCCTCATAGTCACAAGATGTAAGAAGCCCCAATTAGGCATCCAAAATATCACAATTTATTTACTAAACAGTGTAACTCTAGGAAATAAAATACTTTGAAAAATAAAAACCCATGTCTGCATTTGATAAGGACCTTGTTGGAAACAATAGGCTTACACATTCAAATCTCCACTGGGTTGTTGTTTTTTAAGTCTACAGGAACAATTGAAGCCTGCCATGGTACTTCCAAGGGGCTCATTCCATGAAAGCTTAAAATATAGCAGTTAGTCTTTAAGGTGCTGCAACAGCTTTTTCTTTTTTCTTTTGTGTTTCTTGCTGATATGCCTGCACAAACTAACACAGCTACAATTATGAAAATTCCAAAAGGATAGGTATAGCTTCTGTAATTGTAACCAACCAACCCCACCCCCCAAGAACAATACTTTGCAATATAAACCAAAGATACTTAGTAACAATGCTGGCTAAAAAACGAAGGAGCAGGACAGAACAGGAAGAGACGCACAATTGTGGGAATAATTCAAATATGGTCTCCTCAAAACTCCCCATCAATACCACACTAGTGGAGCAAAATGACAATGTGCTATAAGAAAAATGCTATTTTTATTTAACCGTAAGAGAACAGAGTTTCATGCACTTTAGTAATTATACACATATCCGTGATCAAAGAAAACACTTCATCCCCCAGAGTGCAGCCTGGGGTCACCGCTACCTTCCTTTCTTCCCGAAAAAGGCTCCAAGAACTTTAAAAAGCTGCATGACAGTGTGAAATACGACAGGTGCAGCTTTTCTTGTCTGATGTGCAGTGGAAAGGAAAGCATTTCTAACCATGATGCAAATGTCACAATAACCTGTCAGAAGGGTGTGTGTGTGTGTGTGTGTGAGAGAGAGAAAGGGCCACCCTAGTTTGGAGTACATGTGTATTTCTTTATTGGAGAAAGTATATATCTGCAATTCATGAATTAACCAGTTAATTGTACTGGTTAATCAGTTAAATGCTTTCAGCCCTACGTGTTCCCCTTCTGTTGTGCCTCAGCCTATAATTCTATCTTGACAGTGATAAATGTGATTTATCAACAACTGGGGTATGATAAATTCAAATACAGTACCTGAAAACAACAACAATGATATTTAACTGATACTTAGATTTTTGGTTAAAGCTTGTGTCTGTTACATAGACACATGCTTTTTCTTGTATTTATCTTTATCATCATCATCATCATCCAGTGATACAGGATAAGAAACGGCTATGCTTGCTTACATCAATCACCCTTATTTTCTTCTACAGTTTTCACATTCAGTTTTTCAATAATGCTCTTGAGGTTCATTTAAAATGATGCCATTTTTCCAGTTTGCTAATTTCCTCCCTTGACATGCAGGTATCTCTGTTAAAAAAATACTTTAAAATAACTTACATGTTTGTTAATAAACTTGGTATTTATTTATGTGCACTGTATATATCATCTTTCTAAATATTCGGTGGGGGACAAAAAAAAAAAAGGAGGCCGTCCACTTTTGTTTCCAGACAAAAGACCCAGGAAGAGGGCAATGTTTTCCCCCTCACAGGTGATGGAGTATGTACAAAGAATTTACCAGATAATGGCAGCCCTGTCCTCTGAACAGATGGTGATGGCCCTGTTGCTAGGATAAGGCCTGAAGAATTTAGTTTTTAATTCCACATTATTTGCCTCAGTGCCATGAATATCCCTAGGTTTCCTGAGGCGAAAACAGGAAAAAAAAATAGACACAGAAAGAGAAAGAAAAGCGACATGCAGATAGAGAGACAGAGAAAGGGAAAAGACTGGAGCCAGGTCAATAGAAGCTTTGGGGAAGATGTCTGCTCAGCTGTCTGCAATTCACCTGGATTTGAAAGGCAGGCAGGCAGGAAGATTGGTTTGGCATGAGAAGTAGGCCTTTGATGCCTTAGATACCACAGAGAAAAATACCAATTTCTCCCCATTAGGAGTCTGTTGACTCTCCTAATTAAGATAAACATGTTTCTGAAGAAGCTAGCTCTCACAGTACCACGTTTGTAAAAACAACTAGGCACTTTTAAATTAAATGCATAAAAAAAGATTTGCGCTTTAACCGCTGCTTAGGTGGTCTACTAAACCTTGAAAAGAACAGACAGATGGACAGACAAACACGTAATTGCTGCCTTTAAAAAAAAAGTGAGCAAATGTCGTTCTCTCCAGACTATCTGATTTCAAGTCTGAAATGAAGAAAATATTTTTATAGGTAAATGAATGCATTAGTGGATTTTAAAAATTGCTAGTTCCCCTGAAATATTGGAAAAAGTACTTAAGCAATAACAACAACAACAACAACAACAACAACAACAATAATAATTTCTTTTTGCAATAATTTAGTACCTAAGTCTTGCATTTTAAGCCTATATTTCCTGAGAAAGCTTAGCTGTAGCTCCTTTCTATTAACCAAGTAATACAGAAATTGAACATAGCTGGGAAATATATTGACTGCTTGTTCTGAGTATGTATCCATTACTTTGAATAAACTTCCAGTTAGTCACAGCATAGTTCTGTATTAATAAGTTCAATCAAGCTACTGGAATCAGACCTAGAACATCCAGTGAATGTTCTAACAAAGGACTGGGGGACATAATCTTTTAAATTTATTTTTAAATTATGTACACCTCTGTAGGGTTGGTGGCTATCCAATGTCATGTGAGAGATGATACAGAGGGTTACTGGGGGGGGGGGGGAGAGTGGGAATCAAGGGAAAAAAACTCCTCTTCAGAAGGTACTGTGCCGGAATGCCCTTCCACACTGTAGAATCTGTAAATTCTCTTTTCTCTAAGAGAAAAAGACCAGAAAAACACAGTTTGAACACCAGTATCATCTTTCAATGACACAGTTCTGGCACTGGTAGCAAACAGGACAGCCAGGGTCACAAAGATCTCTGAGGGCCTGCTGGATGCAGCTTATGGGCGTCATGTCTCCCAACTCCTTTGAGGGAGATTAAGGAAATAATAAATGGTGCATGTCCAGAAAACTGATCTTTTAGAAGAGAGCTGTTTACAGATTTACATCAGGTAGAAACAAAGCCAGGGTGGAAATGTGGTTAAACTGTCGGAGACCTGGATTCAAATCCTCAATCAGCCATGAGAACTCACTATGGAACAGGGATGGCATTGGTAAATCCGCTCCCTAATTATCTCATTTATGTATTATTATGTGATCCCAGCTTTCACGACTGGGATCCCATGGTTGTTGTGGTGCAATTTGTGGGATAGTTGAGTATTTATAGCTGTGGGATCAGCTTTTTGTCCTTTTCAGGAGATTGGGTGATTATGGTGATCATTGTGTTTTTTGTTGTGGGTGTATTGTTGTGATAAGGGGGAGAGATTATCTGTCACTGTGATTGATAGGTGTCGTTAGCTGGTCTTTTGTGTGCAGTGATCACACACACAAAAAAACACGATGATCACCATAATCACCCAATCTCCTGAAAAGGACAAAAAGCTGACCCCACAGCTATAAATACTCAACTATCCTACAGACTGCACCAGAGGACAGACAGAGTTCTGACTCCTATCCTCTGAAGATGCCGGCCACAGAGACTAGCGAAACGTTAGGAAGAAAAACCTCAAGAACACGGCCAGACAGCCTGAAAAACCTACAACAATCTCATTTATGTTGAAAACCCTGTCAGGATCACTGTAAGTCCAATGTGACTCAACAGTTCATAACAACAAAGACTCAAACAGGTTTGTAGCCTCAAGTTTTCCATCCTATGGACACGTCTCTGGAATTATAGCAGGACTTATTTAGTAAACATGGAGAACATTGCACTGTAAGTGACAATCAGGCAGACACGCATGCAGACAGTTCTGAATCCTTTCAAGAGTCATCTTGTGAATGCAAATTAGCCATTTGAACTAGTGTTCACACTGTGTATTCATTTTCCTTTTCTTTCTAAAAAAATCAATTTTGCAAAAGTTATGTGCTATATTATTCATCTTGCGATACACTTGTTTTCAAAGGAAAGCATGCTGTTACGGAGCACTGTCAATGTAGAAGCCAACATTAATAATTCTATTTTCCCCTCTATGATCCTACAAACTCTTTAAAACATTTTCCTTAAATATACCTTGATCTTCATTTCTTTCATACTGTTTGATCAGCTTGGGATAGACTTTTTTCACATTAAAGCAAAGGTTGCCAGTGGCACTGCTACCTCCTATGTAATGAAACATGCATGTTTGTCTTTTACTACTTTTATTCTTTAAACTTATTCATTTTTAATGCTACATGCACTTGACTTTTTAATTCCTTAAACTGCATGACAGCCACACACAGCACACACTTGGTCTGGATTAATTTTAAAGATGTATAATTACTGTTCTTCATTGACAGAATCATACTTCTCCCTGTTTTGTGGCCTTTTACAAGAAATGTGTAATCAAAAGCTTTGCTGAAATTCTTTTTTATTAGGTTGTAAATAAAAAAAACCTAGATAATCCAGGCTAAGAGCTAGATTCACGGGGGAATTCAGATACAGCCTTAAGAACTACAAGATCAGGTACTGAGGGGATGGGTACAACACTGGCAACAGACCTTTGGGTGTTTTTCTGTTAAACACTCATGTAACACTTAGTTCTTTTGTTCTGCCCTTCCAAATTTATCTTTCAGTTATCCCTTATCCAATCTTGCTCCCTCCCTTCTCCTGATACTTAAATTTTCTTATGGGTGTTTTATGCTACATGAACAATATTTTTACTTATCCTGAATTTTCCCAACTCCCATGTACATTTTCTTCACGTGTATACCACACTGACATTTCTTCTTCACCTTATATCTTTACTTCATCAACCATTTACATGCATTCCTTTGGATAAGGTTAAGTGACACATTGTGGTCCCCCTAAGGATTGCCCAGATGATGGCATCTCCCATGCTTATGGGAACATGAGAGGCTGACTACAAGGATAATGTTGAGTGGCCCATTAGGCATGTATATCGATGTATATGCACACAATGCAGTTAATGAAGCAAAATTATAAATAATTACCTTGGGTAATAAGTAATTTCCCCTTCACAGATTGCCGCCTTGCCGTGATGAAGGGGCTTGAGTAATTAAGAGAAGCTATGGGCTATGCTGTGCAGGGACACCCAAGACGGACAGGTCATAGTGGAGAGTTGTGACTAAACGCGATCCACCTGGAGCAGGAACTGGCAAGCCACTCTAGTATGGTTGTTGTGGTTTTTTTGGGCTCTTCGGCCATGTTCTGAAGGTTGTTCTTCCTAACGTTTCGCCAGTCTCTGTGGCCGGCATCTTCAGAGGACAGGAGTAGCACTCTGTGCTCTTTTGCAGTTTGTTTGGGAGTTGAGTATTTAGTAACTGTGGGATCAGCTTTTGTCCTTTTCAAGAGGTGGGTGATTATGGTGATCAGTGTGTTTTTGTTGTGTGTGTATTGTTGTGATAAGGAGGAGAGATTATCTGTCATTGTGATTGATGGGTGTTGTTAGCTGGTCTTTTGTGTGCAGTGATCACCAGTCCTTGTGGCTGGGTAGAGTTCGTTGACCTTTGACAGGCTGTTTTTTTCAATGCTGGGAGCCAAGCTTTGTTGAGTTTTAAACTTTCTTCTTTTTTGTTGAAGCTCTGCCGGTGTTTGTGGATTTCAATGGCTTCCCTCTGCAGTGTAACGTAATGATTGCAATTTCATGTCAAGCTTGTTTTAGGGAATGTTCAGCTACTGCCAATTTTTCCAGTTGTTTTAGTCTGCAGTGTCTCTCATGTTCTTTAATTCTGGCGTGGATGCTTCATTTTGTGGTTCCAAAGCTGGACATGAAATTCTATTTCAAAATACTGAAATACTGGACAGAGTGCCTGAAGAACTATGGATGGAGGCTCGTAACATTGTACAGGAGGCAGCAACAAAAACCATCCCAAAGAAAAGGAAATGCAAGAAAGCAAAGTGGCTGTCCAATGTGGCCTTACAAATAGCAGAAAAGAGAAGGGAGACAAAATGCAAGGGAGATAGGGAAAGTTACAGAAAATTGAATGCAGACTTCCAAAGAATAGCAAGGAGAAACAAGAGGGCCTTCTTAAATGAACAGTGCAAAAAACAGAAGAAAATAATAGAAAAGGAAAAACCAGATATCTGTTCAAGAAAACTGGGGCTATTAAAGGAACATTTTGTACAAAGATGGACATGATAAAGGACAAAAATGGTAGGGACCTTACAGAAGCAGAAGACATCAAGATGAGGCGAAAAGAATACACAGAGGAATTATACCAGAAAGATATGGATGTCCCGGACAACCCAGATAGTGTGGTTGCTGACCTTGAGCCAGACATCCTGGAGAGTGAAGTCAAGTGGTCCTTAGAAAGCATGACTAACGACAAGGCCAGTGGAGGTGATGGCATTCCAGCTGAACTATTTAAAATCTTAAAAGATGACGCTGTTAAGGTGCTACACTCAATATGCTAGCAAGTTTGGAAAACTCAGAAGTGGCCAGAGGTTTATTGTTGGCTGTTTATTGCGATGGTTTATAATATATTGGTTTGTTATATGTATTTTTAATTGTGTTTTATATGCTTGGAAGCCGCCTAAAGTGCTCTTTCTGAGCAGATAGGCGGGGTATAAATTAAATAAATAAATAAAAATAAAATAAATAAAAGATCAGTCTACATCCCAATCCCAAAGAAGGGCAGTGCCTGAGAATGTTCCAACTACTGTACAATTGCACTCATTTCACACGCTAGCAAGGTTATGCTCAAAATCCTACAAGGTAGGTTTCAGCAATATGTGGACCGAGAACTCCCAGAAGTACAAGCTGGATTCCGAAGAGGCAGAGGAACTAGAGACCAAATTGCTAACTTGCGCTGGATTATGGAGAAAGCCAGAGAGTTCCAGAAAAACATCTACTTCTGCTTCACTGACTACGCAAAAGCCTTTGACTGTGTGGACCACAGTAAACTGTGGCAAGTTCTTAAAGAAATGGGAGTGCCTGACCACCTTATCTATCTCCTGAGAAACCTATATGTGGGATAGGAAGCAACAGTTAGAACTGGATATGGAACAACTGATTGGTTCAAAATTGGGAAAGCAAGACGACAAGGCTGTATCTTGTCTCCCTGCTTATTTAACTTATATGCAGAATACATCATGCGAAAAGCTGGACTGGATGAATTTCAAGCCAGAATTAAGATTGCCGGAAGAAAAATCAACAACCTCAGATATGCAGATGATACCACTCTGATGGCAGAAAGTGAGGAGGAATTAAAGAACCTTTTAATGAGGGTGAAAGAGGAGAGCGCTAAAAATGGTTTGAAGCGCAACATTAAAAAAAACTAAGATCAAGGCCACTGGTCCCATCACCTCCTGGCAAATAGAAGGGGAAGATATGGAGGTAGTGACAGATTTTACTTTCTTAGGCTCCATGATCACTGCAGATGGTGACAGCAGCCACGAAATTATGAGATGCCTGCTTCTTGGGAGGAAAGTGATGACAAACCTCGACAGCATGTTAAAAAGCAGAGACATCACCTTGCCGACAAAAGTCCAAATAGTCAAAGCTATGGTTTTTCCTGTAGTGATGTATGGAAGTGAGAGCTGGACCATAAAGAAGGCTGACCGTCGAAGAATGGATGCTTTTGAATTGTGGTGCTGGAGGAGACTCTTGAGAGTCCCCTGGACTTCAAGGAGAACAAACATCCATTTTGAAGGAAATCAATCCTGAGTGCTCACTGGAAGGACAGATCCTGAAGCTGAGGCTCCAATAGTTTGGCCATCTCATGAGAAGAGAAGACTCCCTGAAAAAGATCCTGATGTTGGGAAAGTGTGAAGGCAAGAGGAGAAGGGGACGATAGAGGATGAGATGGATGGACAGTGTCATCGAAGCGACCAACTTGAATTTGATCCAACTCCAGGAGTCAGTGGAAGACAGGAGGGCCTGGCGTGCTCTGGTCCATGGGGTCACGAAAAGTCAGACATGACTTAACGACTAAACAGCAGCAGAAAAAATAAGTAATTTAACTAATAGTAACACTCACTTTTCACTGTAATAAAAACACCTGTATCACTTAAGTGTAAGTAACATCTTTTTACTTTCAAAAGTTACTTCTGAAAGGAATTTAAAGGCTATTTTGGAGGCATTTTGGCAGGAAGTTTTCAGGTTTCAAACAATTCTAAGTGGCAAGGGAAGTGTTTTTTAGTTGTTCTTTGACATATTTGTAATGACAACAAATTAAGAATATGCAACACAACAAATTAGTTACATAATAAGAACAAGATAACAAGATATTCTTGGCTGCCAAAGAATAATGAGTGTGTTTTCTGTCAGAGACCAGTGGCACGTAGCATTCATATGTTTTAAACTAACTGAGAAGTAAATATTTCAATTATTATTAATAAATGGGAAATTAAAGGGTTACTTTTAATAACAGAAATGATAACTGATTGCTTAGGGTGGCTGGCACTATAGCTAATTATTTTAAAAATTAACTTACCATTTTTTTTAAGTGTCAATGTACTTTATGCAACTAATATGATGTTTAGAGTGTAGACCTATAAAAATGAGACACACCCATGAAACCTTACGATGGCAAAGGCATCCAAAGTGGCTGATGAAAAGAGAAAATATGAGAAAATGATTCAACAAGCTAGCTTCCCAGTAATGCTCTAAGCTACTTTTATGATCTTAAGGGTTTATAATAAAAGACAGAGATAAATACAGGAGTGTGAATGTGCTGCTGTATACCTGCATGTAACTATGAATGACTGCAGACAGGGAAGGAGAACTGTTATATATTGTCTATCACAGACCGGCAAATCCTGCAGCCCACCAAGTGGAACACAGCTCAACAGCCAGGTACTGCAGCTTGCCAGGAACTTGATAAACCTTCTGTTTTTTGCAGCATGCCTGGGGTTGCAAAACAGGGAGACTGCCAAGTCCTGGCAAGGCCACAATAAGTGACTGGAAGAAGACTCTATTTGCCTTGGTAGGTCACAAGCTGTGCAGGTGGGCACTATTGTGGAAAAGTATGGGCCACATATGTTAATCACCAATTAAGCCTTTTCTCTGTAACAGCAGCAACAACACATTCCTTTCAGCCCTCCAGTGGATTAAAATGTGTCCTGCTCTCCCATTCCCCAAGCAGTAAGAAATTCCAGGATGGCTTTTACCTGGATTTAGAGTTTCCTTTGGGAGGAAGAGATGACTGGAGACATATAGCATTTTGTAATATTTGCAGCATGTAAGAAAAGGATAGGCGATGGTTAAGAATTTTGGTACTGCCACAAACTAATTCATTGTCCCCATCAGATCTGGTCAGCTTTCTGCTTTTTTCACTGTCTAAAGGTAGTTTCTTCCTCACTGCTGTAAATCTGTTTCTTTTCTCTTAATCAGAAATGTTCTTTGAGTTTCCTCACAGACATCAAACCTGCATCTTTCCTCAGCTGGACAGATGTGATGGTGAATTACTTCTTGCCTGATATGGATGGGTTTTCCAGTCCATACCACCCTCTAACAATTAGTTCACACAAAAATAAATTCTGAGTCCTTACCAAAGAATTTGGTTAAATATATGGTTGAGAATTTGCATACCCATAAAGTGAAGCAACTGTGGATTTTTCCCCTCATTTCCACCTCAACAGTTACACAGAATTCTTTCAATTATTCTTTTTAATTAGATGGAATATGCCCTTCTTTCTTTCTTTTGTGGGTGCATGTGTAGATCTTTAAAATGCAATGTGCTGTTTCAGTGCAATCCTTTTATTCCCATAAAAAGAAGTATCTTGTCCACATTTGAAAAGTAAGGGTTTTTTTTCCTATGCAGAGTTTTCAATTTTTTAAATATTTCCACCACAACTTTCTGCATGCAGATTCCAGAATGCAAACTGCATCTGGCCTTCAGACAGTCCAAGAACTGCAATCAATCAGTCAGTCAATCAAACAAAAACCTTTCCAGAGCAGATTCCTTGTACTTCCCTGGTATATCCTGGGCAGCCTTCATAATAACATTATTCAGAAGCTGATGCAAGCTGATAGCAAAGCCAAAAGCGCGCAGCTGAGGCAAAAGCTAACAGGCAAGGTGTTCCTGTATTACTTCTGTTTCAAGAGAGGTCAGAAGATGTCATGTTGTTTAACATGAAACCAGTGTGTGAAGTCATTGGGAGGTTTGGGCTAAAATGTAGTCAGGAAGTTCATAACGAGTAGCTTTAGCTCTCATTTCCAGCCTTCAGTCCTAAGAAGGTAGTGGAAAACCTGGAACCATCAGGAGGATGTACAAAGGGGAAAAAAACTGAAGCTTAATCTAAAGAAGATGGGGGTGTTGTGGGTGAGGAAAAGTGCTGGCTTGGATTGTGCTGCACAACTTGTTCTTGGCAGGGTTGAATTCCCCAGAAAAAGCCAAATATCTACCATGGAGATATGAAGCTCTCCTGACTTACCTCAGTGCATATTACATAACTGCTGATGTGGTCAGTACCCAAGAGTGCTCCTGATTGGCTTCCTCTATTTCCCAGCTGTAGCCCCATCTATAGTGGGAGGAGCTTGCTCAGTAATTTATGCCTGGGCTACATACATGTTTGACTATATCGTGTGTCATATGGAAATGCTTCTACAAGCGAAGTGTTCGTATCCTGTTACACATATTCTGCAGCACTTAATTGGCTGCCAGTTCTTTTCTTGGGCCAAGTTATGTTATAATACCAAGAGACTAGTACAGTATTTATCTTAAAGAACCCAAATGTTTTGGGGCAGAGATTATCTGAAGGACAACTTGAACTGTATGAACAGTCTTTGACATTAAGATAGTTATTTAAGGACCTATTCTCTGGGTTCCCCTGGCCCTCAAGGAGACACTCATTAGGCCCATTAGGAAGAAACCGAGCTTGGCGGTGGACGATATTGGTAATTATAGGTCCTTTGGGTGAGTGTCCCAGACATCAGTGTCTAGGAAACTCCCTTTCCTTTGGGGGGTGGTCACTCTTACCACCAAGAGTGAGGTTCGCAGTTTGAGTGTACATCTGGACCGGGCACTCACTATGGAGACCCAGGTGTCATTTGTCATCAGTGGTCCATTCCACACATTTGCACCTTCGTTGGATTGCCCAGCTACGTCCCTATCTTGATGTGGTGGCGCTCACCTCTTTGGTCCATGCGCTCATAGTCTCAAGATTAGACTACTGTAATGTGCTGTACGTTGGGCTGCCTTTGAGACTGATGTGGAAACTTCAGATGGTACAGAATGTGGCAGCCAGACTTCTTACTGGGGTGAAAAGGTACCAGCATGTTTCCCTCGTGCTGGCCGCCTTGCATTGGCTGCCCATTCATGTTTGCGTTGATTTCAAAGTTCTTACGATGACATATAAAGTCCTGAACGGTTTAGGACCTCAATGTCTGGCAGAGCACCTCCTCCCACCCAGTTCTGCCAGAGTCACTCGTTCTAGCCAGGCCGGGCGGCTGAGGGGCCTAACACCAAGGGAGGTCCAGAAGGAGAGAACAAGGAACAGGGCCTTCTTGGCAATGGCTCCTCGCCTTTGGAACAACTTGCCAGTGGAGATCTACCTAGCTCCCTCTCTGGGTGTTTTCAGGAATAAAATTAAAACCTGGCTGTTTGGGCAGGCTTTCTCTCCTGCCATATTTTAATTTCTTATACTTCGCCATCTTGGACCTATGTTTTTGGTTTTATTGTTTTTACATTTGTAAATGGCCCAGAGCAGAGCTTGGGTTTAGATGGGCAGGATAGAAATCTAATAAATAAATAAATAAATAAATAAATAAATAAATAAACCAACCAACCAACCAACCAACCAACCAACCAACCAACCAACCAACCAACCAACCAACCAACCAACCAACCAACCAACCAACCAACCAACCAACCAACCAACCAACCATATGATCCGGGTAACATGTTAGAACTGAAAGCATAGTGTCTTGTACCTGAACAATCAGACTTCCAAATGTAGCTTATGTTTATCACCCAGCCATAAAAGAACAATCTAATCTTCATGGTGAAGGGAATGAGAATCATATGTCTTTCAGCACTATCTATATCACCTAAGTTGATCTTAAGAGTTGTGGAAGAGATGAGCACCACAGTCAGGGCCTTTTAATTTCTCTGGTGACACATTTTTGGAATTTTCTTCCCCTGTCTCTCCCTCTTAGTGGACTTTCAGAATGATTTCAGAGATTTATTCAGTCCAGTCTCCATTTGATTAATTATAAAGTGCTATATTTTTAGTTAAGGCCTTAAGTTTCACAGTTACACCATCCTTGTTATTTTAATAGTTTTGTGCATTGAATATTGGTCTTTAGAGTTTGAGTGTGTTTTGTACTTATAATTAGCTGTAATTAAAATTAATTACAATGTTATGAGTAATTTCACTCTGAAAAGAAGGCTATAAATCTATTAAACAAGAAGAAGAACACAACAAGAATAAGAACAACAACATGTCCTAGGATGGAATGCTAGGAATAGAAACTATCATGTGCATGAGCTAGCAATTCTCCCATAGAAACAGACGCAGTGGCATATGCCCCAGTAATTAGTGGAAGGAGAGCTAGGGAGAAAACATGCTCCTCATGGCCTCTATTTCTGTTGTTCACAAGTGAGTGCTGTTGTGTATATAGCCATTCATGCCATAAGAGATGTACCTCAGCAGGTTTTCAGAAATCCCAGATTTCTTTGCGAAAGAAAGAAAGAAAGAAAGAAAGAAAGAAAGAAAGAAAGAAAGAAAGAAAGAAAGAAAGAAGCACACATCCATATATTTAGGAAAAGAAGACTAAGAGTGGAGACACTCCAAAATATTCCAGTGAGATCTCAGCATACTCACTGTTGGTGTGAAGGGAAGAAAATAATGGTACAGAACTGTGAGGAGAAGGCGTATGGAGTACTGTAGAAGAGGAGATATCAGACAGGTTGAAACAAAGATCATGGAGAAGAAACATTATGATTTATAGACCAGCCTAATTTCTGAATGATAAACAGGGATCATCATGATTCAGCAGACCTGTACATCTATTCAGTTAAACAAAACTTCTACATATGTTTAGTAAAAATATTGTAACAGACAAATGAGGCCTTAGTTTGTCATCCCAAGAAGCAAGGACACAAACTAGACTTGTGAGAACAGAAAATATATGTTTTTTCCTTGTAAATCTGATGATATTCTAACAAGTTTGCTACAGATTTCTTTCTCTCCAAAGGGAAGATATTAATATATTTAGTGTTCTGATTTCTCTTCAGTAGTTAGAAGTGCTGCAGAAAGTGGTTATTAATAAATCATTAAAGGCCCTCATCTCATTTAGCAGCCTAGTTGCTCTATTACTTTATACTCCCCACTCTGACACTGCCTACGAGAAGTTGCTATTGTAACAGAATGACTGCTAAAATTAAGAAAAATCAACTCTTTCTCCAATAAAATTCTGGATTTTTTTAAATAGACAAAGGATCCTACCCTTTACTGTTTGGAATGCGTGACATCTTGAACCAACAGCCAAATTAATCTTACATTAAGTTTTCATCTTTAATGTTTTATTGAAGGCTTTCATGGCCGGGATCTGATGGTTGTTGTAGGTTTTTTTTGGCTGTCTGGACGTGCTCTTTAGGTTTTTCTACCTAACGTTTCATCAGTCTCTGTAGCCGGCATCTTCACAGGACAGGAGTCAGAACTCTGTCTGTGCTCTGGTGCAGTTTGTGGCATAGTCTTTGTCTATCTTTAATCTACCAAAATCTATGACAACACTCTCATCATTTGAACTTCGGTTATTAATCTGTTAAAGTTTTGTGACATCATCCTGGCTTTTTAATTCTTGTTTTGTTTACTAGTTAATTCTGCAGGTAAAAGTTAAATACTATGGATGTCCAATACATTCATATTAATTTTCCTATAACCTATTTATACCTAGTGAACTTGCTCCTGTTTTCTTCTCTAAAGTTCCTCCTCCCACCACAAGATGCATTCTTAACATAGCAAAGAGCTCATCTTTTGTTTTTCCCCCTTCACACCCGCCCCGATTTGTTTGCTACAAAACTGAGTTCATGTTTTATATTATCTCTGTCCTTAGCTCTTTGGGAATGCAATAGCAAAGCATTTTCCTGTCTGAAGGAGAGCTCAGATAGAGTCCCCAATTTCAGGTGAGATCAAAACTTGAAAAATATATTTCTTCAGCATTTAGATGTCCATGCCAGATGTCATGGACATTCCAAATGCCATTTGAAGTAAGCTCTTCTGCTCAGTTGTATGGCAGGATTGGACCAGTTGGTTGGGGAGACGGGATGAAGAACTGTTTAGGTTTCCTGCAACATACAAATACACAATAGAATATATGAACAGGTGGCTCTTCCGCCATTATCCTGCACACATTTTTGCATGCCTGCCTTCACCAGTTATGGGGGAGGGGGGGAGGGGATGTTCCTAGTTCCATCGCACTTTGTGATAGTACAAGGGAAGAAGATTTGGATAAAAATGGGAGGAGTTAGGTGTTGGGGCCCATTGATTTTTGTAAGAGGCCCAGATACCCTTCATGGAATGAGAACTGCCCTGAGGAATGATAACAAGAAGAAATAATAATGGAAGAATGGCAGGTGAGCAGTGATGATCGTTCTTACCATGGAAGCGAGCTGTGTCATGTGACAAATTTGGAATATTTCCTGGGTCCTTTTTGCAATCTGATCTAGAAGAACATTTCCTCTCCATCTTATATACAGCATCTGACCTTGTTTTTCCACTGTGTCAAGGAATCCGTACAATATCAGCACTTGAAATATTTTTAACATTTAAGCTTAAAATATCATCCCCTGAAATTTGCTTGACACCCAGGGCACAGACTGAAGAGAAAAGAGAGCTATTTTATTTAACCATGTTTGTATTGGTGGGTTTGGAGAAAGGGGTACCTTTGACTCATTCTTCATAAAATTGTCATATTTTATTAAGGCCCATAAACGTTCATGCTAGATTCATTAAGACACTATCTAATACCGAGAAGAACCTAAGATGCAGCAATGAAATGAAATTTAAACTGATCTTAAATCAGGTAAATTGGTAGTCATCGTGGCACACATGAGCTTAAGAATATTTATCCAATTTATCCTCAGGGAGACTTTATCCCTATTCAGGAGTTCTTGAAGCATATGTTCTCCTATGATACGAAGAATATGCTAGTTCCACTCTCCTCTGTCATAATTTTCAACACACGTAAGCCACAGTCTGAAGAGGGAGAGACTGCTGTGTTCATGTGGGTTCCCTACTAGAGCTAGAATGTGACAAAAAAAAAATCAGAATTCTGGCTGACCTGGAGAACCTACCTGGTTATGGCAGTGAATAATCAAGCAATGTCATGATCATCATCATCTCTTTCTCTCACTGTACCACAGCATTCTTAAAGTTGGTGCAGCCCACTTACACTCAGAGGAGTAGGTTAGCCTGCATTGGTCCTTTAATCATGAAAATGCAATGGCGTGATGTTGGGGAACTGTTCTAACTTGATAACTTCTCTGCGAGCAGGAACCCCGGTTTTGTAAGAGTTGGACAAATGGAGAAGTTATCTAGACACAGCACCCTGCTCCTCTTCAGACTGTTTTGTTTCCTTGATTAAGGAGATGAAAGAGGCAGCATGGCTAGTGTGATTCTCTCACTGCATGCGGGCTCCACACACCCTTCAACACATGCCTGAATAGGGTCTTCTGTGTTAATGTAGAGACTTGAACAGGATACCTGCACTTTAAGTAGTTGGTTGAAAGTCAGAATTGTAATGTGAGCTATTGTTGTTATTACACACTGTCAAGTTGTTTCTAACTTATAGCGACCCTGTCAATGAGAGATCTCCAAAGTGCCCCGTCCTCAACAGCCCTGCTCAGCTCTTGCAAACTCAAACCTGTAGCTTCCTTTAGGGAGTCAGTCCATCTTGTATTTGGCCTTCCTCTGCTGTTTTCTGTCTTTCCCAGCATTATTTACTTTTCCAGACACTCTGCCTCCTCATGATATGCCCAAAGTACATCAGCCTCTGTTTCAGCCTCTTTCCTCCAGAGATAGTTCAACCTTGACTTGATTTAGGACTCACTTGCTCATCTTTCCAACAGTCAAGGGAATCTGCAAAGCTCTCCTCCAGCACCATACTTCAAATGAATTGTTTTTTTTCCCCTTGTCAGCTTTCTTTACTGTCCAGTTTCGACACCCATACATGGTGATCAGAAATATAAGAGTGTGGATGGTCTTGGTCTCCAGTGACAATTCCTTAGACTTGATGATGACCTTTCCCAATTCCGTCATAGCTGCTCTTCCAAATTTCCATATTTTTCTGATTTCTTGACTGCAGGCTTAATTTGGATTGATACTAGAACAGAGGTATATACAGTGGACCCTCGACTTACAGACAGCTCGACTTACAGACTTTTCGAATTACAGATTTCTCTGGCCGCAAAATTTAGGTTCGACTTGCAGCCGGAGAATCGACCTACAGACCAGAAAAAAAAAAACCAAAATGAAAAATGGAACAAAAATGGGTGGTTATAGGATTACTCGGTTTTCAATGCATTGTAGGTCAATGGAGACTCGACCTACAGACTTTTCGACCTGCAGCCACCGTTCCAATACGGATTAATTCAGTAAGTAGAGGGTGGGGCTCTGCCCCTCATGCATGCAATCCCACCACCACCACCACCTCCGCATAGGGTTCCATTATGACCAGAACCAAAAGGCTGAAAATGTTTGCTGTGGGTGTGCAGAGGAGGACAAGCCCTGCGCAGAGAGGGTGGAGGTATGTGTGTGCAAGCAGGTGCTTACCTTAGAAGGACCCTTGCCCACTGATTATAAAAAGGGGTTCTTCTCACTACTTAGTTACACTACCTTCTGTGCCTGGATGGGTTATGTACAGGAGGTTAGTGCACTAATCATTTGGAAATGCCTCCTGAAGCCCATGCTTTCCTTAGCAGACTCCGAGCCCCTTGCTCCTGAGTGCCCAGGGGAGAAAAAACCACAAGTGGGTTGTTACTCCTGGTTGCAAACCAACCCTGCACAGACTTAAAGTAACCCAAGATGCTTCAAAATCTCAAGCACTCCTTCAACTCCTTTGTAGCTGTCCAAATAAACCACAGCTTGGGTAAACATTTTTTTATTATTAAAAAGAAAAAAAAGCAGCATAGCACAGCAAAAATTACAATAACTTCAGCAGTGAGTACAAAATACATAATCAGGTAACATAAGCAGATCTTACAGCTCAAGGCCTGATAAAGCTCTTCCCACAGAAAACAATGAAAACTAACTCTCTAAGCTATACTCATGACATGTACATAGCGCTTCATAGCAGGTAGCATAATGTGAACATACTAAGTCATGATGACCAGTTCATGATGATGAATCGAGATGGAAGGTATCTTTATTCTTTCTAACTGTCTCTTAAATCTCATCATCCCACCAACCACAGACCTGCAAACTGACAAATCAAGAAGTTTGCATTTAATTGGCTCTAGCTGTACCAGTTAATTAGCTCTACTCCAGGTGCAAAGAGTATACATCATCAGGACTCCTCACTCTCCCTTGTCTTCAAGAAAATCCTTACCCTGCCAACACTCTTATCTGGAAATGGTGGTGCTAAGCATTATACAGTTCTCAAAACATTCAGGTCTAGCAAGCCCAGTTAGAGCATTTCACAGCTTTGAAGCATTCTGGTGCCAACCCTCTAACTACTTCACAGATGTTACAGAATTGATGTTAACTCCATAAACCAGAACTCACATACGTATAGTACTTCTGTAGTCATGATTTTTATCTTCTTCATGTTCAACTTTAGTCCAGCTTTAGCACTTCCTTCTTTCACTTTCACTAAAAGTCATTTCAAGTCTCTATTGCTTTCTGCCAATAAGATGGTGTCACCAGCATATCGTAAATTAATGATGTTTCTTCCACCAATGTTCACTTCTCCACGTGTATCTAGTCTGGCTTTTTGTATTATATGTTCTGCTTGCAGATTGAACAGATGTTGGTCTATGTTGGTCCTCAGTACATCATCTCCTCCTTCTCTTTATTTTCTCCTGGTCACAAATCAAATACTGTTTTCCCCCGATAATAAGACAGGGTCTTATATTAAGTTTTCCTCCAAAAAATGCATTAGAGCTTATTTTCAGGGGATGTTTTTTTTTTCATATACAACTATCTACATTTATTCAAATACAGGCATGTCATCTTCTTCTGGTTGCTTCACAATGGTGGAGGGCAGGGTTTCACTTAACTGGGCCAGGTCTTATATTACAAGCATCCTGAAAAATCATACTACGGCTTATTTTCAGGTTAGGTCTTATTTTCGGGGAAACGGTAAACAGTGTAACCCACCATTGGGAATATAAATTATACATTCTCATTTATATGGTTCATCTTAATTTATATCATGTGCCCCGTCTCTTTCCAAAAATATAGTGATTCTTGTGTTGGGTTTTGTAAATATGTATTGTAAATATGTTTTGTAAATATGTATTCTATAGGAATTCCGAATCTGATTAAAATTATTTTCTTTCAATAATCCTTTTCTAACTTTCAGTTCACAGGTTAATTTATCGTTAATACCAAGATTCCACATCTCGTTATACCACCCTTTCAACATCAATTGACTATTATTTTTCTAATTCCTTGAGACACTAGGCTAAATTTTCAAATAATTTTTTTTCTACTTTGTTCCATGCTTTTGCATTCCAGTCACCTATGATTCTAAACATGTCTTGTTTTGGTGTATGATCAATTTCCTCTTGGATGCTTGCATAAAAGCTTTCATTTTCATCTTCTTCAGCATTGGTATTTGGAGTATCATGGTTATGTTGATAAGTTTTCTGATTGATATCATTCAGTCAGAATTTGCGCTATTGCCCCTAACTACCTGTGGTATACCTTGCCTCAGCATTAGAGCAATTCCAACTGAAAATATCCCATTCCGGCCCATTTTAGTTCACTGATATGTAATGTTTATATGTTCTTTTTCTTGCTTTATAGTTTCAGTTTACCCTGAGGCATATTTTTCACATTCCATGTTGTGATTGTATGTGTTGTGCAGTACTGGACTTTCCTTTTACTTCTGTGCATGTCAGCCACTAAACATCCTTTCAGCTTTAATCTGTGTCATTATCAACAGAGCTATTCATTCCTGTCCTTTGCTCTTCCTCAGTAGCTGAGTGCTTTCCAACTTGGGAGTCTTCCATCACTATCTCTTGTTTCATTTTTGACTATATCATCATAGGTTTAATGATAATTAAAGTTCAGCAGTTTACCACTGACACCTTCTGTGCAGTACTAACAAAAGTTAACTTGAGTGTCACCGCTGTTGCCTCCTCTGCCAGTGTTACCTTTAGCTACTGTTGCTGTCCAGTAACTGACTAGAAGAGGGTGGATGCACTTTAAGATTTAATCACACAGACCATTTGAATTGTTTCGTTTTCCTCCTTTTTTCTATATTGATTAACTTGTTAGTATTGTCACCTGGTATATATACTGCTGGGCCTATTTCCATGGCTGTCAGTTCAATCAGTACATTTGTTGCTATTTGTACTGGTTCTGTAGGCTACATGTGCCATCTCATATAAATCAGTTCATTTGCCATGCTATTTCTGGGTCCCTGCTGTCCCAAAATATTATTTCTTTAAAATAATTAGCAAGTTATGTATCACTGTTTTCCTGTCACTTCCAACTGTTAATTTACGCAGAACCTAGTGGTATATGGCACCTGCAGCCCTTCCTGTTATAATTTTCGCTTCTCAAGTCCTTTCTCCACTTCCCATTTTTCTCCCCAGCTTTCCTTTCCTCATCCTCCCCTTTTCCCTCCCCTCCTTTACTCTCTCGTCCCCTTTTCCTTATTTTCCCGCATATCTCTTCCTTTCAGTTCTTGGTTTCGGTTTTTCATTTCCCCTTTGAACAGCATCAGGAGGAGGAAGCGGGCTTTAAAAGACTTGCTAGTTGCAAAGTATTGTGAAGAGCAGGGTTAAAAAAAGAGAGATGTTAATGCGCACCCCTTTCTTTTTCCCTTCAAAGAATTCCAAGCAGGAAATGGCCCTGCTCAAGTCCCCTTTCCCCTTTCATTCCTTAAACCCACAAGGGAGGGAGGGAGGCTGTCTCTTTCTGAGCAATGTAGTCATGTTGTTCATGCTGGTGCTGGTGTTGCAAGAACTTTCCACAAATAGTAAGTGATTTATCAATAAGCATTTTCTCATATATTTTTTAAGGTACAGTACAAGTACAGTCATGCCCCACTTTACGATTGCCCCGCATTACGACGAACCCGCATTACAATGACGTTTTGCAATCGCTTTTGTGATAGCAAAACGATGATCTGAATAGGCTTTTTTCGCTTTGCGATGATCGGTTCTCTGCTTCAGGAACCGATTCTTCATAAAACAACGATTTTCCTACAGCTGATTGACAGCTTCAAAATGGCCGCCGGGTAAATAAAATGGCTCTCCGCTGTTTTCTGGGACGGATTCCTCACAAGATAGCCACTGAAAATGGCCACCCTATGGAGGATCTTCGCTGGGCAGTGAGATTTAAGCCCACTGGAACACATTAAATGCGTTTCAATGGGTTTTTTATTTTTGCATTACGATGTTTTTGTTCTACAGCGATTTCGCTGGAACGAATTAACGTAATGTGAGGCACCACTGTACAGTGGCCATGCTGCCTCAAAACTGGACCTGTTTGCAAAGTAAATAATTCAACAACACTGTTTAAGCAAGCAGAAAGAATAAGGAATGAAAAGATACCGAAGTTGGTGCATTTTAAAACGATGCCAGAAAGGTGGAGGAGAAAGAAACCAGAAGATTGGCTGGTCAAATGAATCAATGTTATTTGTGCGGTCATGTGAAGGGCAAGTTATAAAATGATTAAAATAACTCCAAAATAGATAACTGGAGTTCTTTTGGAATGTGTGACCGAGCGTTTAGTTTGGTGTTTCAGCTGTGACCATTCCACCTTGGGTGGCTCAGCTAGGAGTCCAGGCTTCTAACGAAGTCTGGCCTCCTGAGGGCACTAGTTTCAATTTCACAGACACACTGAAACCCCTTCACCATGTAAAGGTGTGCCATTCCCTCTCCTGCAGAACTTCTGAAGATACAGGAGCCCTGCTCTCCTTTTCAGTGTGTGTGTTGGTGGAAATGCAGGGAACAACACTTTGTGGAAGAAGGGTAACTATAGGTTCTCATGGGGATCCTTACTTCGTTTCCTACACAAGTCACACTAGAGTCTCTCTCTTACCAAACACAGCACTGAGGAGATAGAAAGGAGCCCACAAGAAGTACAGTAGTTTGTATTCCAGGGCCTTAGGTACTGTATAAGTGGGTGTGCATCAAGATTCTGCTTGGATCTGGAATCCAGGAATGACTGAGAAGTTTGAAAGGAAAGCAATAACCCAAAGACTACAGTCTTGTCTATGTGCACTGACACTGAAGTGGGAGACTCAATTAGGCCATAGCAAACTGAAGGAGCCAGAGAATGGGGGAAAAAAAAAACAATAAGCAAATGCTATTTCTTCCAGGAATTTCAGGGTATGTTGCAAAAATAATAATAATAAAAAAGGGGGGGAGGAAGACAGTTATAATTTTCTACCTCTTGCTCAGTTCTCATGCTTTCCAATGGCTCTTGCACAAGATAAGATCCTGTCAAAATTGTTTCCATTCTTTGCAACACATCCCAGAGCAGAATTTCTCTTCTCCCCAAAGAACTATTAGAAGCCACTTCTCACACTCAGCTACCTCTCACTCCCTCTCTGGTCTGAGTTCTCAGGAACTCATTTCGTCACCAGGAAACACTTCCTGACTTTCAGGACCATATTTTGAGTTTTGCATCCCAAACATTGTTATTCTTTTATCTTTCTATCACACAAACAGCTTCCTGCCAGAAGACGTGGTTAGCTCAAGCCATTTTCAGTTCTCCCTAAGTGATTTTACTGGCTAGTCGAAGCTACCTGATACATCACTGGCACACACAGGGGCTGTGGGGAGGAGAAAAAAAATCTGCCTTAGCTGTAGGTAGTAGTTTGAAACAGACTACCCACATTTTCCAGTCTCTAATTTAGAGCAATTCAGCAAGCAAAACCTCTAGAACCATGGCCAAGAAATGAACAGTATGTACCTCCACCAGCTCTCTCCCCCCACCCCCGCTGCCCACCCCAAGGCAGATACTTTTTCTTATTCCAATGTGTCCATAAATACATGCCTCTGGAGTCATGTCCTTTAACCACCACCCCAGCTCCTTTGAATCTGAGTATGTTCTGTTGAATTTGGTTGAGATCTTATTTTAATCTCTTTCAGATTTGCAGAACCTGGTGTGGGTCAAGGTTTCATGACCCAACTTGGAGGTATGGAAGGGGGCGGGCGAAGAAAAGGTTCCAGGGGCAGGAGGTAAATGATGGCCCTTCCTTTTTCCCTTTGGTACCCTATTAATATTACGAATTTCCCAGGCATTCAGATCTTTTACTTAAGAGCGAGAGGGGGGGCTGCGGACACCTAATGGAGAATTATTATTGTTGTTGTTGTTTTCCTATTTCTTGGATACATCCCAATTATTTCATAGACAAGCTGAACAGTAGCCTTTGATTTATAATGTACCTTTCTCAAGAAAGATGTTCCTACAATAAAACCTGCAATGGAAGAAAGGAAAAGTCATGCTCTGTTTCTTTTCTTCTGCAAGCACTCCTCCACGAGGGGTGCTTGCTCCCTCACTGTTTCTTTCTGTCTCTCTCCACACAAACTCCCCCCCCCCAAAAAAAATCTGCTTGCCGGGTGGGGTGGGAGATCATTTTCATTTGGAGCTTGTGTGAGTCTCGGAGGGCTTTTTGTTGACTCGTATCTTTGCAGCTCAGTCTTTCTGTATACAGGATCCTACCGGCCTGTTTCCTCTATTGCACTATTTTGTTTGTACTACTGTAATCATTTTGCTGGCCCAGATCTGTGTGGGTGTGCTGGCAGCTTTACAATAAAGTTACATGGGAACTGAGTTAAGGTTGAATATTTATTAGAAGAAGCCATCTGGCGTCAGGCAGTCTGTACGGGGGGGGGGGGGGCTCATTTCTTTAGTAGTCTCTCCTCTCTTTTCTCTCTCTTTCTCTCGCTCTCCCCTCTCCACCCCTCCTCTCTCCTTTCTAGTTTTCACATTTCACATATGTGAAAAGTAGGACACACATCTTTCCACATTAAAAAAAACGCGCACATACACTCCTTCCCATTTAGAGTAATAATTTTTTAAAATCCTGCATATTCCTGTCTTCACTCCCTGGTTTCGCTTCCCTCTCCTCTCCTCCTCAGCGGCGCGCCTGAGTCCTCGTTCTCACAGCGACGGCAGCCAACGACAGGCTGCGGGATCCTCACCGTCGATTCTCCCGCGCTTTCCCCTGCGATTGCAGACACGTTTGAACCGTCCCTGAGCAGCAGAAGCAGCTCCAGTTTGCTTACACATCGCTCTCCCGCCTGCCCCCCTCCTCCGTCTTCTGCTTTTCCTTTTTTCTCCAACGGGGCAGCTTTCTAAAAGAGCCCCCTTTCCTGAGAGGAGGGCTGGGCAAGCTCTCCCCTGCTCCCCTTGTTAAACAAACGGGCTAGCAGAAGGGAGGTCATGTTATTCCCCCCCCCCCCCATGCCCGCTTCGAATTGCACAGCCAGGCTTCAAAATGGAAAACTAAATTGCCAAAAGATGTTTACTTAACTTGTTAAACAGCTCCTCCTAATTCAATTGTTTCTCTCTCTCTCTCTGACTCACACACAAACACAGGCACGTTAGAAGCACATATGTAGACATTAGAGAACACTATCTCAAGTCCTCCCGAGTGATTATTTGTTGGTTTTTCTTACCAATAAACAACACCGTTGGTTTACATCATTAGGTTCATGTTTCTAAAACCAAGCAGACTTCTTAGCGAGAAATACTATGTTCGGAAATATTAGTTGTTTTTCTCTTTTGCTGACTTCCCATTGGTTTTGCATTTGCCGTTGGTATTTGTCTTTTATTTTGTAAGTCACCAACCACCACCACCCCCAACGTCATCGCAAGCAAAATTAACAGACACAACCCTTGGTTATAGACCCTGATTCTACTAAATGACTGATCAATTTCGATGCGTCTGCCTTATGTCATTATAGTCACTTTTAATTGCCATGGCTCCATCTTAAGTATTCCTGGGTTTTATGTTTTGGTGAAGTAGTTAGGATTCTCTGCTCGAGAACTCTAATGCAGTGCCCTGTTAGATATTTTGGACTTCCGCTGCCTGAATTGGCCACTCCGGGTGAGGCTTCTGAGGACTGAAGGCCAAAACACCGAGAAGGCCAGAGCTGGAGAAAGCATTGCAGTGGTGTTTCCAAGATCCTACAGCAAAAAAAATTTCTAAGTATGTACTTCACCACACTACAAATCCCAGGTTTCCATAGGCTGAAGCCATGTCAGATGCAATGTTACCAAACTAATACAGTGGTGCCTTGCATAGCGAGCGCACCATTTAACGACAAATCTGCATAGCGATCTATTTTTTGGGATCGTTAATGCGATTGCATTGCGATGTTTTGAATGGGCAAACATCGCATTGCGATGTTTTTAGAACAGCTGATTGGTGGTTCCAAAATGGCCACTGGGTGCCCAAAATGGCTGCTGCAAGCATTTTCACATGCTACCCTCGCTTACCGAGGTGACGAAAATGGTGGCGCTATGGAGGATCTTCACTGAACGGTGAGTTTGGGCCCCATAGGAACTATGGGGTTCCTATGGGGTTTTTAGTTCAGTTTAGCAATGTTTCCGGATAGCGACGATTAATCCGGAACGGATTAACGTTGCTATGCAGGGCACCACTTACATTGCTGATACACCTTCTGTGTGGTCACACTGAGGAATCATGGGAGCCATTTAGTGGCCTGGTGTGTTTCTAGGCAGAGCTCTTTGCTGGCTTTAAGGATCTATACCATATTTCTGATGGTCTGACTGAAGATCAGGAGACAAGGCAAGATTTTAGAGGAACAACCTGCAACTGCTAGGCCAAGAGCACACTGACACATGGAATTTTTCACTCATGTAATCCTGGGTGCTCCACTCACTTGCTTTGGAGCCAGACCTGTGCAGTTCCCCAGTATCAAAGGAAAAGAGGAAGAAGAAGAAAAAAGATTACAGTAATGTAATTAGTATACCCCAAAAGCAAAGGGGATCTCCTCAGCACAGGGGAGATTCCAATGTCCATACTACAGTTATACCTTGAGCAGGCCAATCAACGAGCAAGGAAAATGTCTGCAAGCTTTCAAGATCTCCAGAACACTCTATTAGATGAGATGTTACAAAAAGTGGGGGAAGTGGAAGAGGAAGGGAAAAATGCATCTGATGATGCTGAAACCATGCCACCTGCATGACTGCATGAGATGTTGTGGAGAGAGAGCCTGCAGATTTTGGAAAGGAGGTCTAGCTGGTAATGTAATGGTTTTAAGTTTAGCCTAAGGGATACTGAAGCTGGCTGGATAGTTCAGTGACTTAAGTATGGAGCCAGAGGTTGAGAGTTTGATTCCTTACTGTGCCTCCTGTAAGTAGAGCCAGCCTGTGTGGCCTTGGGCAAGCTGCCCAGTCCCAGGGCATCCCCCAGAAGAAGGGAATGGTACACCACTTCCAAGTCATTCTACCTAGAAAACCCTGGAAAGGGTCAACATAAGTCAGAATTGACTTAATGGCACACAAGTATTATTAAGGGATGCTGATAACAAGAAAGGAAGAATTGAACCACACTGATACTTTAAAAAAAACAGGTGAGGAAAATAATGAGAACCTAAACAGGGTGTATTAACAGGAAGTGGGTACCTGTATGTCTATATAACCATAATATGAAATGGCTCTGTTACAAAATAATAGCCACTCTGTGCCAAAGTGTAACTGTTAGCTTCTTTTTAATCCAAGACCCTGTTTCAACTTGGTTGTGAAATGTACTCTGTACCTTCTCCCAGATGGGACTCCTCTGTGTATGAGTACCTAGTTTAGATTCACAGCCAACACAGACTTTATTATCTATGGATGCTGAAGCCTTGTATTAGGGCATTTCAACCACTATGAGCTAAATTTGCATGGAGGATTTTTGGAGGCATCTGAATATTTGGCTGGCCTGGATATTTCATCGCCCTTTGCAATAAGTTTTTCTTAATAATTGATTCAGGATGGCGGCCTGGTGCAACACCCTCCTAATTCTTTCTGAGAAAACAAACTGGTGTTTGGGCTGTTCTTGCATATGTACTGTGTGACACTTCACATCATTAAATAGCCTCCCCAGAATCTAGACATGTACTTTTCTTCTGAAGATATTTTATTTGGATGGAAGAGCATCTATCATGTAAGTCATGTAAATCTGTAGATTTACGCTAGTGCTTTGTGAGCACTAAGCCTCAGCTAGAAGCTGAATTGGGTAGTTTTACCTAATATTTGATCAGTAAAAATAAAGCCCAGTCTTCAAATGGTATAAAGTCCTCTTCCTCTACGACAGAACCCCACTGTTGAGCAGCTAAATGTGGTATCCTCCAAGTCAAACAAAAGGGAAGATGTAGCTGAGCTGGTCCCAAGTAGCCCATGTTTGGGGAATGTCTTTCAGGCCAACCCAGATTATTGGTGCAAGTGTCCAAGTTCTCCTGAATTATTCCTTTCCATTGGGTTAGAGAGTAACTGAAACAGGCATGTGGAGCAAGAAAGAAAGTTGGCTGCTGTTGAGAACTTAAAAGCTTCATTCCACCTTGTAGAGTCTGTTGACCCATCCTTTTACCACCTCACATCAAGAAATCATGGAAGTACGATGTCTTCAATATCAGCCCAGGGTCCCAATCCCCTCTTCTCTTCCTTCCCCCTCCTTCTTGGGACCACCTTGATATTGCACTAATATGGACTTTGGAATCTTGAGGTTACCTTAGCTTTTGGTAAGTGCTAATTATATAATTGCCTTTCTCTTCCCCTTTCTTGTTGGTGTTGAAGAGACAGGATACCAGACACGAGCCTTCAACTGTTCCTATTGCAGTGCAATGTGAAGAGAATTCCAAATGGCACTCTGGCATTGGGAACGCTGAATTCATGCTGGGTGAAGGTGAGTGGGGTGGGCGGGAGGGAGGGATGTGCAGCCTTTTCAGAACAGAAGCAATATACTCGATCTTCAGGCAGGATGAGAATCCAGGATGTCGTTGGGCAGGACATGAGAAAACGTCAATGCCAGATTGAAGATGTTAAAATACGGAGCACTGTCACCAATTAAAATAATCATAAAAAGCCAGACATTCCATATTGAAATAACTAGAAACAGACCCGAAATCCCATGCTATCTTTTAAGGGAATACTGAGAGAGAAAGGATAGGAGGGGAGAAAAGAGAAGGTCTACATGCTGAATTGCGATCTGAAAAATCTGACCTAGAAATGATCGGCAGACGCCTGTTTCTGTCTCCCTGTGATCCTGGCGATTTCAAAACATACAGTAATCCATATTATTTCTGCTGCTCTGGTGCACCCTCTGTTGTACCTTGTCTAGCACCCCCCCTCCTTTTGGTTTGCACAGAACTGGAGGAATATTGGCTGCCTTACCCATTTCTCCTCCTACACTGAAAACAAGTCTTTTTTAATGCTTCTCCTTGTTGTGGTGAGTGCCAGAACTCTTCAGCTTCTCCTATCACAGTTGCCAGCTGCCCTTTATTATATTCCTTATTCCAGTGGGTTGCCTATTATTCCAGAACCGCCTGGCTCCATAAAACATAACAGATATATCATGCATTTTTCTGAAGCACGTTTGGAGATTCTGTCCACAGAGTTTGATTCAAAAAGGGTGAAATATATTGCCTGCAACGCATGTTATGTGTGTATTCTTGGCTGCAACTCAGCAACCAGGTTTTACTCAATCCTAATTCTTTCAATGGTGTGAAGGGTGCCAGAACTAAAGCTCCATCCTGCACCCTCTCCACAAAAAGGCAGAAGTCAAGTTTTGTGAGGGTTGGCCAAGTGATGTCCTCCAGATGTTGCTGGACTGTAGCTCCCATCATCCTTAGCTAGCAGAGACAATGGTACTAAATGCTGGGACTTGCAGTCCAATAACATCTGGAGAGTCACAGTTTGCCCACCCTGCTATTTTCAAAAAGGCAAGGAAATACTGTTACACTCCTTCCTGCTTCCTGAGTGCTTGAGAGTTCTATAGGTGCTGGACGCAGGATTTTGTTTCTTTTGGAATTGAGAGAACATTGGAGACTTGTGGAGTCTTTGAAAGATTTGCTTTAGTTACAAGTGCAAACAAAACATATTGGAAGCCCACCTCCAGTACTTTAGTGGTCAGCTGAATTCCAGAATGCAATTGGTGCAGTCTCCCTAAGGTTGCTGCTCCAGTTCCAGCTAACCCCTGATTAGTTAGACACACTTTGATCTCACTCTAGATCTGAAACTCTTAGATATGCCTCACAGTACTTGTGTGGATGAAAGGGGTGCGCAGAGAATGGGATCACATCCCAGCCCCTCCCCCTAACATCCAGTTTAATTTGTGAAAGTGTCTACCATTGCCCACACACAGTCTGTGATGCCAAATGTGCACAGAGGGGTGGTGTGTGTCAATGAATATGACCTCACTCCCTTTCCTTAACTGGCTGAACACATACTCACGTGAGGTGCATACTGGTTTTATGCCCCTGTCCATTTCAGCAGAAAGCTCTTGTTTATCTCTCATGTATTTCTGTAGCATAGAGAGCATTGCGTTCAGGCTTCAGTCTAGCAGGTAGATTAGGGAAATTAATAAATGTAGTCATTTTAGAATTACAGAGCTGGAAGGGACCTCATGGATTATGAAGTCCAGCCCCTGCCAAGGAGGCAACATGGGAAATTGACCTCCCAATCTCTGGCTCTACAGCCAGATAATTTGCAGAACAACAGTAAAGGAATATTGTGGCTTGGTGGATCAGTAGGCCAAATCACTGACACCCACAAGAGGACATATTGACAAAGCCATTAACCCTTACCCCATGCTTTTCCAAAGCTATTTGTGCATGAGAGATCACACTGTTATCTCTACTACCTGTCCATTGATGGTACCTGTGAACACAAATTCCATGTGTGTGCAATTTATCCATTTGTATAGTTGCTTCAGATATTGGGAATCCTGCTTTTTCCAACGGGAAGGGTCTATAACCTGTGCAAGTAGTTACTCTGCATACTGGAGTGATTTAATACATAGAGTTGGAAGAGTGAATGTAGTGCAGTCCTTCCTCCCACCCATAACTCGCCTCCCTATCTTCTCCATATTGTGCTGGAATACAATGTGAAAGGGTAGTTTCCCTTCATTCCTTCTGAAAATGGAACGCTACTTCTTCCCCCTTCTCTTCATGATATCTCTGGATTCAGTAACTGCAACTAGCATATAAGGCAGCCATATTTGCAGGTGAGGGGGAGGCCGAGATAGAGAGATGGAGGCCGAGGTAGGGAGATGGTGGTTTGCTCAAAAAGCATCTTGAGAGGTGAAATTTGCACTAGGGTGCTTAAAGCTACTGTATTGTAATAGAGTCTTGTAGGTGACCATATTAACAGCATTCTTCATTTGTAGGCCATTTTTGCCCCTGTTACAGTCAAGATAAGATGCTTGCTTTGGACAATTTCATTCTCAGGAGATGTGCAGAATGCATTTATTAAGCAAGCACTGGACAAAACTCCCTGTTTACACTCTCACAGTCCATGCACATTCTTTGTCTGCAGTCCTTTGCAAAACTAAATCCCATTCATTTATGGGATTTAAGAAGCTTCTCTGTGTGCGGGAACACAGCCTCTAACATCACTTTGAGAAAATGCATATGGACCAGACTGTAGATTAATCCCCAGTTTATGATGTCAGATTGTACAGATTGCCAGTGTTTATTTTCCCACTGGTAACACAACACACACACATGTACACACACACACACATACACACACACACACACACACACACAGAGGGAGGGAGGGAGAGAAAGAGAGAGAGAAAGAAAGACTTGGCATGTAATACAATCTTCTTTGTGTCAAAAGCAATCCAGTGGTTTTTCCCCAAAGTGGAAGGATCCGTTGACAGCATGATATCATTGCCCGGATGTGCTTACAGTCCTCACATTCCTTGAGGAGCCTCTTTCTGTGTCCCCCATGTAATACAGTCCAGTCCAATGTGATGCAGTGTTATGCTAAATTTAGAGATGAACATATTTTACGTGGGGATTAAAAAAATCTCCAGTAACCTGCATACTACTGTATTAAACATTTATCCCTTCCCATGAAGAGAATGTCTTCTGAAAATTGTTACTTATTTGCATAAAAATGTTCCCACACATACTCATGGGCTTAAATAATGTCCATGATCAATGTTCCTTTTATGTTTGCGTTGTACTTTTTCACATACTTGACCTTCCTGAACCTTTTCCGAAAATCTAGCTGCATGATTTGTTTCCAATCCAAACTATAACAAGACTATAGCCTTAAAAAGAATGGCCATCTCAGCCTAGCCCAACTGTTCTTAGCCATTACCTGAAGCATGCTAAGAAAGCATGCTTAAGCTCTTCTGAGTTTATTATGAGCAAATTAAAGAGGTTTGGTAATGGGGACTGAGCTATTTAAAGAGAACCCACCATTGATGGAATTCTAGATTATTTTATGAAAGATAGGCGTTTATATTTTAACGTTTCTAACAATGAAGGGGAAAATACCCTTAGATGATTTTTGAGCCTTTCTTAACTATCTTTCTCTCTCTTTTGACATGAGTAGGCTAAGTTTAATTGACCTTGATTTTGACAATAAATATGGTAACACCTGATTAAAGGCAGAAAGCTTTGGATGGGGAAATGATGGCCGACAAAGCATAGTTTGTCAGTCAAGATTAGCATTTGATTATGTTTTATCCTCTTCTGGGTATGCTCCAGTCTTGAGCCGGTTTCTACTTTTGCCTTTTACATTCCACAGAACGTCTGTAAAATCAGCAGGGACAGTGCTAATAAATTTATAATGTTGTTTTGTATTTCTGAACAAGGTATCTCAGTAATTAAGTGAAATATTTATGATGAATATAAAACAATGCAAATTCATTTGTTTGCCTGAAAGCTGGCTTGTTATTTATTTAGATTTATCTTTGAATGATCATTTAGATAGAATCTCACCATGAGCAACAACAAAAAGGATACTTAATGCAGGGAAACTCTGGATCTGTGTATCAGTACCAAACTCGATAGGCTTCTATGATACGTTGTGCAGAAGGTAATCAAACAAATAACATTGACCAAACTAGTAGTCTTGTTATTTTTCTCATTAGAACAACTGCAGTATTTTCCCCAGAGGATAGACTGGATTAGGATACATTAGATTAAGCTAAAGCAAATTGCATATATGTAAATAACATTTAGAAACCTTGATAAACTAGAGGTTCAGGAGCAGAGTTACGCAAATAATTCTTTCCACATTATAAACTCTTGGACCTACTTGTGCTTAAGTCCCACTCAAATAAAGAGGGCCTGAGGTAGTCACAGATAACTTGTTCGGTTGAAGGAGCCATTTTTAAAATAACAGTTGTAATTTACGTCTTTGGAAAAGGTTGACAACACATTTGTGGTATACGAGCAATCTGGATTTGGTTTAGCATCACATGATTTGATAACTAGGATAAATCAGAAATAGATTGCTCCCTTCCCACGATTGATTTCATCATTGAAATGCAAGAACTCTGGTGTGCTTCTGAAGACTTTTGGTTATCCATTAGCCCTTCATTCTTTTCACATATATGTATTAGATATTCTTATGTTCCCTCTTCTTCCATTGCTAAAACACAGAATGCCAACAACCAGAAAGTAAAATATAAACATCCTTAAGTGACAGTGCTTAAAATACAAGTCAGTGAGGTCTGCTCTAGTTCTGACTAACAGTAAGATAGTTAGATGCTGTTAAGTCAGATCTGACTTATAGTGACCCAAATAGGGCTTTCAAGGGTAAGTGAGGCATTTAAGGAGTGGTGTTACCAGCTCCACACCCCTAGTGATTTTCCATGGCTAAAGGATTTGAACCCTGGTCTCCAGAGTCCTCCTAATCCGTCACTCTATCCATTACAATCGGGTACTTGCCCCTGTAACGTTAACAAGTGAAGCTTCCCGTCTTTTCCAATTTCTGCTTTAGTTGACATTTATAGTTGTAGAAGTTTGTGTCTTCACTGTTGTGAGTAGTATATACTACAAGCTAGCAGTCTGTAGCATTTTGATTAAAAACAACAACAAGCCCAAAGCGATTATTCTAATTACATTTTGAATAACAAGATTGTAACATGTTCCTTTTAAAATGTAATTATAACAGTAACCAACAACAGGAAGACACCTTAGAATGCGGGCAGGGGAGAGTTTATTTTTAATAGTAATTTTCCAAGCTCTGAGGAACATTTCTTCCTATTAAACAAAGTAAGTTGTGTGGTGCTCTTTGTGTGCAACAAAGCCCTGCATAGGTTTGGGTCAAGCTTATGTTGCAAACACACACACAGTAAAAAAAAATATGGGAGTGACTCACTCACACTCCTTCTTTTGGCACCTCCCACGTAATATGTGGACATGCCTAATGTACAATAATGGATGGAACTGTGGTGCGGTGAGTGATAAAGCCTGATGATATCATCTGCCATGGCCATTACTCTTGCTTCCTTCCCACCCAAGGTTCTGAGACTTCCCTGGGATCTCTTTCAAGCTGGAAAGACTTTGGGTTCCTCCGGAGGGCAGGGTGAGTGTCCAGTATCTGGAAATCACTGCCACCAGCCCTGCTGTTGGGACAGAGACCAGTGACTTTGATTTGTGAGTATTAAAGGCTTCCCCCTGAGACTCCCAAAGGCTTGCGCAGTTGAGAAAGATCCCTAGGGGGCTTGAAACATAAGAGGGGCAGATAGAACACTTTAAAGTAAAGATTAGTATCTGTGGCTGTGGGCACCCTAAGCCCTTAGGACTGTAGAGGTACTGAACAGGATTCCACCCATTGTTTGTTTCCTTGATCTGAGCTAGAACACAGGAGAACAACTAGACGTCTCTTCAAAGTTTTGACAGGGATGGCATTATTTAAAAGCTTCCATTTCAGGTTTCTAATTCCTGGATATTTGCCAGGGGTCATGGCTACTGTTCCTTCTAAGCACACAGAGCTTCTAACCCGTGATCGGATCTGTAAAAGAAGTGTAGGAACAAGGATCACCAAATGAAAAATTACAATTACATGTGTTCTGGTATCACATGGTCGCCATGTGTTCCAATTTGCATACGAGGCCTCTTTTTCAGGCCTGCCCAGTCCAATTTAAAGCTAAGGAACCATAAAAAGGGAGAGTGTGCCCCTGTAAATTACTAGTCAATAGTTTGCACCTGGACAGACACGGGAGCAAGCAGACAGCTTAGTCTTCCCTGCAAATGACTTCTAAGTTTGCAGGTCTGTATATAACTTAGCTGGAGTTTAAGAAGCCTTGTGTGTTTTACAACATATGGCCTAGAATCTTTTAAAAACAGATGAAAATGCATCTCTTGGTATCTCCCAAGCTCAATACTTCTTTAGTGTTCTTTTACACATGCATAGTGTTAGCATGTCTAACAAGAATTTGAGTTGAAGATACTTAAAGATTGTCCTGACTGAAGTGGAAATGAGTTGCTATTGCCTTTTCTTTAAATGCTACAAATTATTTTAATGTGGGATGGCTTTTAAACTTCATCCTATGCATGCTTACCTTGGGATAATCTCATTGAACTCAATGGTGATTTTTTTTCCTGAGGAGATACTAACTATAGGGTTGCACTGCTAGTGGCTGAAGCTAAGCCAGAAGTAGGGCTTCCATAAGTTGTATTACATTTAAATACTGATTATGCGTATAGTTTTTATTGCGCACTTCAGGTCTGATGGATGACATTAACCAGAAATGTTTCTGTACCTTTACTAGCAAACACAGATCTGTTTGCATCAATTTGGTCTAACTTACCTGTTTATAATGTCTATCTCAGAGTTATACACACAAGCCCATCAAATAAGATTAAGTTCAGTTACATAGCTTTGACTGTGCGGACCTTTGTTGGCAAGGTGATGTCTCTGCTTTTTAAGATGCTGTCAAGGTTTGTCATCACTTTCCTCCCAAGAAGGCGTCTTTTAATTTCGGGGCTGCTGTCACCATCTGCAGTAATCATGGAGCCCAAGAAAGTAAAATCTGTCAATGCCTCCATATCTTCCCCTTCTATTTGCCAGGAGGTGATGGGACCAGTGGCCATGATCTTAGTTTTATTGATACTGAGCTTCAGACCGTTTTTTTGCGCTCTACTCATTCACCCTCATTATGAGGTTCTTTAATTCCTCCTCACTTTCTGCCATCAGAGCTGTATCATCTGCATATTGGAGGTTGTTGATATTTCTTCCAGCAATCTTAATTCCAGTTGGGAATTCCTCCAGTCTGGCCTTTCGCAAGATGTATTCTGCATATAAGTTAAATAAGCCGGGGGACAATATACAGCCTTATTGTACTCCTGTAGTATTGTATGGAAGTGAGTGCTGGACCATAAAGAAAGCTGACTGCCGAAGAATTGATGCTTTTGAATTTTGGTGCTGGAGGAGGCTCTTGAGAGTCCCCTGGACTGCAAGGAGAACAAACCTATCAATTGTAAAAGAAATCAACCCTGAGTGCTCACTGGAAGGACAGATCCTGAAGCTGAGGCTCCAATACTTTGGCCATCTCATGAGAAGAGAAGACTCCCTGGAAAAGACCCTGATGTTGGGAAAGTGTGAAGGCAAGAGGAGAAGGGGACGACAGAGGATGAGATGGTTGGACAGTGTCACCGAAGCAACCAACATGAATTTGACCCAACTCCAGGATGCAGTGGAAGACAGGAGGGCCTGGCGTGCTCTGGCCCATGGGGTCACGAAGAGTTGGACACGACTGAACAACAAAATGTGCCACCTAAATTTTCACATTTATTTAAAATCAGTAGAACTTATTTTCAATTAAATGTGCAATAGGAATTACATTTGGCTGGCCTCACTGATATAAGGTTGCAACTTACTGGGAGCTCAGTATGTTGAGTAGTCATAAGAAGCTCAGATATAACACAATCAAGCCGAGAGGTACTATTCAGCTACTCCTTTTATACACATTGGAAAAGCTTGCTAGGGGCACTATAGGTTAGAACTGACTTGATGGCACATCCCACATTGTACGCCAAATTCCTTCATATTCAGGCTGGAAAGGCTAAAAAAGATTTTGTTCTTTTATTATAAAAGGAGGAGAAATCAGTTTTGGGGTTTATCTTTGCCATATTTCCAGTGTATCTAGAAGTCCCATTCGGTGAACCAGGGTTTACAGAGAAGCAGCAGCATGAAGAGCAACAGAATTGATAGACATGTCCTTGTGAAAATGCAAAAATACACTTGCTCCTGGTGATCAGAAACAGATTCCAAAGGTAAATACAGAACAGCTTTAAAATCCTCAATGTATTTGGCAGAGTCAGAGTGGTTGTCAGTGATGTCATAACAATATTTATGATGCCTCATAAATGGATGGCTCTGACTGTTTTCCTTATTTTTATGTATAAATTGCATTTTATAATGGCAATAAAACACTGCAGGCTGCACATTTCAGGGTGATTATTGCATTTCTCAGGTGGTTAAAGTTGCTCTAACTGCTTCTCGGCTCCGATTTCAAGAGCTCTTGCTCTGTGATGAAGCCAACACCAAGCTGTATTTAAGGGTGTGCATGCTAGTTCCACCTTTTCATTTCACTTTTCTGTCTTCTTGCACTTTTGTGTCCCTGTTCCTTCTTGGTTTCCTGAAGAGCTCATATCACAAAGGTTATTGTTTGCACAGATTTCTACTCTTCCAACACTGGGTGCATGCACACACATGCACGCACATTCTGATTCAGCACTTTGTGTCAGTAGGAAATTGCCTTCTTCCAAGAGGAAATACTCTACTCATATTTAGAACTTTACATTACAGTGTCTGAGATCCTGATGCACAGCTTCATGTTCTATGATGTTATCAGCCATGGTGGGTTCTCAGAAATTAAAGATTTTTGCCCCCCTCCCAATATGATGGTCTCAAGGGTCCCTTGCTAACCCCTTCATCCTAGGGAAGCCATTGGGGGTTTTGTGGTGATGAAGAGGGGTCTATTTCCCAAACATTACAACTGGCGGGGATGATTTTTACTGCCTATAGCTACTTTCATAAATTAAAGACAACCTCATCCCACATCCTGCAGCCTCCAACTGCTTCTCAGTGATGAAAGTGAACCCAAGGGAGGCTCATAATCTTGGGGGTGGGGATCAGAAATTTATAATTTCCTCAAAAATTACTGCAGCTGAGGACATCATAAATCTCACATGGTGTGAAGTTGTGCAACAGTGTTTCAGCCCTGGAAGTTAGCTATTTTGCCTTAGGTGAGTATGCCAGCCTGTATCTTAACAGCCACACTATTTGGATTTTTTGTAAATAAAGTAATGTGGGTTGTTCTTTGTGGCAGATCTTTGTACAGTGGTGCCTCGCTTAATGATTGCCTCGCTTAACGAGGAAATCGCTGTACGATTAGGTTTTTGCAATCGCTTTTGCAATAGGAAAACAATGGTTTAAATGGGGCTTTTTCGTTTAATGATGATCGGTTCCCTGCTTCGGGAACCGATTTTTGCTTCACGGTGATTAGCATACAGCTGATTGTTATGTTTCAAAATGGCCGCCAGCTGAAGAAAATGGCCCCCTGCTGTTTTCTAGGATGAATTCCTCGCTTTACAGGCACCGAAAATGGCCACTGTATGGAGGAGCTTCGCTGGACGAGCAGGTATTCAGCCCATTGGAACGCACTGTACGGTTTTCAATGGGTTTTTAAATTTCATTTGACGATGTTTTCACTCTACAGCGATGTCTCTGGAACGAATTAACATCGTCAAGCGAGGCACCACTGTATTTAATAAGGGGGTGTTCTTTTAGCCCATGTATCTGTCTTAGGCCATCACTCTTGAAGCGTGTTGTCAATTGTACAAGTATCAATTGAAATGAAAATTTACTCCATCATAAAATGTGAGGGTCCTGCACAGAGCAAGAAAAATTGCAGTGAGGTGTAAAAGTGTAGGGTTCTCAGATTTTTATTGCTCTTTCATACATTTTTAGCTTTTCCAGACATTTGTCTCTCTTTAAGTGTTGAATTTTGAACTGATCTCAGTAGAAATTCTTGTGACATCCAGATGACGGTCTCCTTATCTCACTTCAAACCCATATTTTGTAGGGGTTCCTGGATCATTTTCCCAAACTTTCCTTCTGAAAGAACCCTTTATTACTCTGCCCCAAGTCTTCAAGCTAAGCTGCATGAACAACTCTTTAAAGTTATAAATTTATCTTATAAGGAAGGCTATGTCCCCAGCACAGAGCAACTGATTAGGTGGAGTGTTGAATTTTGACTGTTCCATTCCCCTTTCGTGCACATTATGCTTGAAGACTGGAAATTTAATTTAGTCAAGAACTATCTGACTGACTCATTCATGGGGGTTATAAAATGTATTGGGGTGTTCCTTCCTGGTACTGCTGCCAGGTCTCAGGGTACCAATTGGTTGTGAGGTATTGCTATGTTCTCAGATCCCTGGGAGACAAATTTCAAGGTGAGCAGTGGTGGAAGAACAGAAAGTATGATTTTTATTTGTGGGATGGGCTTACAGTTTGGGTAACCATCTCTATTTCTAGGTAGTGCCAGAATTCACTGACTCACTTTGCAAGTGTTTGTATATGTGCTACATGTGTACAACACTGACACACCAAAGGAAGGAATGAGAGGATGGGAGTGGAGAGGCAGCCAGAGGATGCATGCATGTGAGCTCACTGGGGGATTTAAAGTAAGGAATGGAACACAAGCATCATAACTCATGAGCCTTCTTTTTTCAGAAGCTCTGGCAAGAGTGGCACAGGTTCTGAGAAAAAAGTTATGGGGAATTCCAGAAGCCCCAGCATCAGTGCAGGGCCTAGAAAAGTTCCAATCCGACAGTATATGTCAACCACCACCACCACTATAGCTGCTGTGAGCATTCTGCTACCTGCTGAGTTGAAGAAACACCCTCTCCCCCCCACCCGCCGGCCCTGGTTCTCTGTTGCCGAATTACCTAGTTAGTTGGGTTTTATCCAGAATCTACGCCCATTTACCTGGGCTCCTTTAATTTCCATCTTCCCAGCCAGCTGCCTCAGAAACCATCCTGTCCCTCAGAACCTTGCCTGTCCCACCTCTGCATCATAGCAAGAACCCACGATCAGAGTCACATTGCAAAGACTTACCCCTGTGGTCAAGTTTGGTCCCAAATCTCAAGGAACTGGATCCTGCTAACTGGAAAATCCTGCTTCTTGTTGAACTGAAAACATGACATATGTTCTGCTTCTGAGAATAGTGTCCAAATGGGACATCTATACACTTGTCACTCTGAAAGAGCACATCTCCATAGACTGATTAAGGTACTTCCCAAAAGCCAGATTGTGGCAGCACACACCATCCAGCTTCTGGAAAAGTAGTTTTAAAAGTGCAGCTCTTGTTTTCTACAATGATTTCAGAAGTGTACCAACCAATAGTTGAGACCTATCCCAATCTGTCAGAAAGTTGAAATTTCAGCACATGTCTACTAACTGTACTGATTATTAAAAATATTTGAACATGAGACACTTTTACATCTAATATTCAGCATCTAGGGCATGATGTTTACTTCCTTATGAAGGTCAGCATTCCTAGAACAAACCAAACCAGGCCACATATGAATATCTTATAATTTACTCAGATTTGGGTTAGAGGAAAGGAACACCCCTATTTGCAGCAAAAGGCCATAGTCCTATTTGCTTATAGCCCACTTGTCTTCTTACCTACACAGTGAAGAAGGAGCAAGGCTGCACTAGCAAGCTATCTACAAATATTCGAAACCTCTGTGCAAGAGAGAAGCTGCTCATAGTTTGCTGTGCCATTATAAAACTCTCCATGTGAGTAACATGATACACGGGGTTCTTCCTCAGATGTCTGTTCTTAATGCGTGGACATAAGTTCAGTTGAACAATACTGAGAGCAGACCCCATGATCTAGACCAGTCGTTCTCAATCTTGAATCCCCAGATATTCTTCAACTACAATTTCAAGAAATCCTACCCAACACAGCTAGCAGTGAAGGCTTCTGGAAGTTTTAGTCCAAAAACATCTGGGGAGTCAAGGTTATGAATAGAGATGGGGATGACTCACAATTTTGCAGAGTCGTTCTGCTTCGTGAGTCATCAACTTTTGACAACTCACAAAGCATGAAGTTGCCCCCATGAACCGACAAATGATGAATTTATTCATTGATTCATGGGGGGGTTACTTAAAAAAACACACCCTGTCCCCACTGCCACTGCCCCCCACTGCCACCTCCCCACAGCTGCAGTTTCCCTACCCTAAATGAAGCCACAGCTGCCATCTTTACAAAGGGCAGCCAGTTTCCCTTTCTACAGCTGCAGAGGCCTGATGGAGACCTCGGCAGCGGCAGCAACAATTATGGTAAGGGAGTGTTGGTGGGGGTGGGGCTAAGGTAGGGAGAGGAATGGGGTGGAGGTAGACTTGGGGTGGCTGGCTGTGGGGATGGGTGTCTGCCTATCGGCCTTCCGATTAGCTGATTGGTGGGTTGGTAGGCAAAATGGAAAAGCCATAGGATGGCTTTTCAAATTATTTGTATGGGGACAAATAAAAATGGGGAAATATTCATTGATCCATATTTATCGAGACTTAAAATTTGACGAATATGGATCGACGAATGTATGACAAATCTTCTATATTTGTGGGAAAAAAGATCCGTTTTTATATTTGTTCCTATCTCTAGTTAGGAACCATTGACTAGACCTAAATAGGAATGAGCAATGTATGCATAAGCATCTTTCTTTATGTTTAGATTAGAACACAAAGTGCACTTGTTGTGTATACAGTATATTTATGGCCAACATCCAACTGTGTCCACATCCAATAGAAGTGAATCGTGATTTTCTTCCCATCCCCTTTGGTTACTTCCTAGTGCAGAACCTTGTTCAAGAGGGGCTCCCAGCCCTCTGGAGCAGGTTTTCATGGTGCCTCAGATAGCAGGGGGAAGGAGCGTGTACTGGTCCTCATGGAAGAAGTGGGATTCAGCATAAAGAAACCTTTAGATCTTGGCTTGTGTATTTAACAATGTCCAAAAGCATGGCATACGGAAGCTTAACAATTCTAGATTAACTTTATGAATGTTTGGAAAGTGATACATGTTTCTCTGCTTTCGCCATTAACCTTTTACATAGCGTTCGTGAGCACATGTAGACACATGCATGTGCGCGCGTGCGCGCACACACACACACACACACACTTGATTTGCATATGTTTAACTGTTGCAAACAAAACATGTAGTTAAAAATGGTTCTACGGTGAGGCAAAACTTAACATTATTTCCTGGCCATGTTCATCATTAGAGGAAGGCGCACTGTGCTGGAAGACTTAGCTCCACCATTCCATTTTTATCCTCTGCCTTCGACAGAAGACATGCTACTTAAGGTATCACCTGAAATGTCTCTTAGACTACTTCTGCTGAGAATTACTTCACACGTTGTGAGCTGTACATGTGGTTGACCGATCTCCTAATTGATTTTACTCAGATTTGATTTTGTGCTTCACCACATTCGTGTTAACGCATTATGCTGTTTCTTGAAATACTGTTTTGTTATGGCCTATGAGGGAAGACAATTCTATCTTGTCACCTGAGAGTATTCATGAGCTGCAAGAACAGACTGGTTTTCCCCACTTGAGGTAACCAAAAAGGGATCCTCTTTGTGAGGAAATACGTGATCTCTGTGTGAAAATATGCACTCTCCAGAAGTTTACAGAGATGTGGGCTCTCTGTTCGAACGTTCTGGGACTCAGCAGAAAGGGGAAGTGTGACAATGTCCTGCTTCTGACTGCCACATCTTGTAATGTGTGAAGCTATGCTGAAGATGCCCACATGGTAACCTTTTCTCATTACTTCTCATTTCAGTCTGGTTTACCTTGGACAGCCTGTGCTTATATTTGTGCTGAAAAATACACAAATTTTAGGATATTGCTTCTAAAGATCTTGGCTTTGCTGTTTTTATTTAATCGTGTTGGATTTCCATTTCAGTAAACTGGCTTTCATAAATCCAGCCAGTGATTTGCTGATGATAAGACCTATTTTCTTTGGAAGAGTTTTTAAGATACGTCGCTGAAATGCCCACTGTAAATTCAGGTCAGCCAAACCTAAGTAAAATGATACATGATCCCAATTCAACCTCAATGAACAGCTAACCATATCTGCCAAATTATGGGGTAGATTTTCAAAAGGTAAAAATATGAGCAGGAAATTCTAGCTACCAGTGAAAGCAAGTGGGCATTATATAACTCACAGTTATTTTTGTATTTGTAAATCCACATTTTCTTCATTTAGAAACAGCACACTCTCATGAAGCTGCTTCTAAAAGAGCTGAAAGGATACAAACTAAAATCCAGCAGGATCTGCTTTATTAGAGACAGGGGAATTGCCAGCTGGTGTATATTGACATGTTGTAGTTCCTAAATATTAATATGGAGCAAGGCCAGCCCTACTATTTGGCAAAGTGAAGCAAGAGATTCTGATTGTTGTGAATGGGCACTATTTGTTATTTTCCCAATGGTTACTACTGTATTCTTACTGTTAAAGACAGGGAAAGACACTAGTGGAGTTTTCTACCTCTTGTGCCACAAGCCTCATGGCACATTGGTTAAACTGCAGTACTGCAGTCCAGACTCTTCTTACAACCTGAGCTCAATCCCAATGGGTTCAGGGAGGCAGCTTGATGTTGATTCAGCCTTCCATCCTTCTGAGGTAGGTAAACTGAGTACCCAGATCATGGGAAGTGCCATTTATAGCCTGAAAAACTAAATTGTAAACTGCCCAGAGAGTATTTTGCTTTTTGGGTACTGTCCACTATGGGAGAGTGAGACGTGCTTTTTATCTGCCTCAGGCAGCAAAATGCCTTGGGCCAATTCTGATTTAGAGCCACTTCCCATGATACTTAGGGACAATCTACCTAAATCTGATTCTTAGTAACATTTGTTCCATGTAAGAAACCATTTTATATGTATCAAGTTGCTATGCTTCCCCTGGGAACAAACAAGATATTCCCGTGCCACATTAGTTCCACATTTATTCAGAAGCATATTCTGTCATATTTTCACATTAATCTGCACCCCCACCAATTTTTTTTTGCAAATTTGTATTTAAAGTCATGAGTAAAATATAAATTGTGAATTCTTCCTTCCTTCCTTCCTTCCTTCCTTCCTTCCTTCCTTCCTTCCTTCCTTCCTTCCTTCCTTCCTTCCTTCCTTCCTCCCTCCCTCCCTCCCTCCTTCCTTCCTTCCTTCCTTCCTTCCTTCCTTCCTTCCTTCCTTCCTTCCTTCCTTCCTTCCTTCCTTCCTTCCTTCCTTCCTTCCTTCCTTCCTTCCTTCCTTCCTTCCTTCCTTCCACTTTTATACCACCCTTCTGGCTGCCAAGGCCACTCAGGGTGGTTCACAACATAATAACACAGCAGATGTTTTAAAGCACATCATTCAGTTACAAATGTATTTTATACATTCCAGGAAAAAATAGTCACTAACTACTTGTCCCCACCACCTGGTAAGGGCAGAGAAAGACCGATGATATGAGTAAGTGACTGGGGTAGGAAAACAAGCAGGTTGTGGCGGAATAATGGGTGCATGTCCCCTTTTTTTGTTCTTTATATATATATATACAGTATATGAATAGTATGTACATAACGGGATATTGGGTTACCTAGTGCCCCAGCCAACCCATGTGAAAGTGGTAAAAGGGAGAGTAATGGTCCACCCTGTTCATTTACCTCCTGATTCCAGATGAGAGAAAGAAAGGGAAGTGACCAGCCATGGTGAGTGAGTGGGGAGATCATGAAGGGGGAAACCACTGGCTTTCAGCTACACAGAATTTGGCACTTTACTGCACAAAACACACACCAAAAAGGATGGTGTGATGGGCAGCCCGGATGACCTCTTGCCCAGGTCACTTTCAAAAGTAACAATACTAAGGGAGGTATACCTATGAAATGACCATCTGTCCTGAAACATAGGAGGATAAACAGCCTTCCTGTTGTGAATTACACCCTTAGCATTTAGAACAGTTGCTCCATGGAGTAATCTTTCTATTGGTAGTTATAAAGTAACAAGAAGCCATAACCACCTACCCTCAGATATTAGCAAAGCATGAAAAAAATGAATAGGAAATAATTAATTTAACATCATAAATCACTCTTATATCTTGCATTTCAGCACTCACGTTATCCATAATTGTCAGATGGTAAAGGAAACCTCAATGTAGTACTGCAATTGTTAATGTGAGTTCTGTGAAAAAAATTAGCCTTCAGTAAACACGGAAGATTACAGGCTTCTTTAGTCATGACTCTATCCAGTGTGTTGAGTCATCAGAAAATTAGCCTAAAGCTGAATCATGACTTGTGAGTAGGGGAAAAAAGGTCTAATTTTTCTCATAACTCTCATACCTAAAGAAGGCATATATGCAATCTGGCCATAGACAGAATGCTCTGAGATCTCTCTCTCCCACCCCACCCCCATTATAGCTGTTCAGCTAAATAATATTTAGAGCATACTGATTTGCCTGAAAACCTTCAAGACCCATGTTTTCATAGGTGTGGGTCCTTCCACCTATGCGGATCACAACTATTCCACGGTTGTTGTGTTCAAAGGTGTAGCACAGTGGCTAATTTGTCATTTGGTGGCCAAAATACTGGCGATGAGCCTCCAGGCTGGTTATTAGATGGTGAACACATGATCTGCAGCCAAGACCATACTTTGACCTATCAGAGTTTGTGCTCCTCTGGCATGACTTTCTGAAGCCCAGGACCACCATCTGCCATGATGAGACAGCAAAGTAAGCCTTGTTGAGGTTAAGATGCTAGTTGGAGGAAGCAACGTACATTGTAATATTATAACTTACTGTGGTTTTGTTCTGTACCTCTCATTTAACCTTGTTGTGAGCCACCTTCAATTTGGGAGAAAGGCAGGATATACAATAAATCAAATCAGAAAATTAATACATGGTTGAAAATGAGCCATCAAAACTTTTTCATAGTGTCTTCATTAAAATGACATCAATGGTTAACACAGTCCTCTCTGTGGTTTCCCTAAGCGATTGGCATTCAGTAAATACCATTGTTATTATTAACATCAGTATTATTGCTCTAGCAGCATGTTTCACCCTTTATGAAGTTTCATGAGCAGCAGAGTGCCCAAAGAACTTCATCTGAAAGTAACAGAGGGAAGAGAAGAGAGGAGAGACAAGAAGGGTGTGGAAGGAATGAGTGCTAGCAAGTCCACTTTCATACACTTAAGTTTGTTTACAACCGACGACATAGTTACCGTCTTTTAATATTAACCATGTACCGTCCAAAAGCATTGGTACTTTCTGAGGAGTATTCATACAAAGCATATTACAGAACTGTTACAAATCTGATCCCTATTTCTGTAACACCAGTCCAATAATTAAGGGGTGATCATTTTTCTTTTTAATTTTAGCTTTTAACACCAGTTGACTTCACTGCTGTCTATCATTTTTGAAGCCTTAAGAGAGGAGACTGGGAAAGCCCTTGCCTCAGAAAGTTATACGTTCAACACCAATGTGACTGTCTGGCAATGTTAAGGACCATCTGTTAATAGTAACGTCATTCTGAAAAATCCAGTTTTCAGAGACCACATTCTCTGTAGTCATTCCATATGCCACAATTAATCAAAAAGTTGACTAGCCTGTGAGTAGAATGCTCTCATGTTTAAAGGTACCAGTCCCTTTCTGAGCCAGCAAGGCCTGTATCCAATTGACTTGAGTTCTGAGAATAACATTCGGCTCTGGGCAGAAAACCAGGATAGAAAATCCACAGGGCTCCATTTCTTAAACACAAAAGTGGGTGTGGCGGGAGTTTCACATCTCATTATCCCTTAAAATGCCAATCCACTTCATGTTCCACATGGGGCTGAATAACCACAGCCCTTATGGATTTCTACAGTTGTAATTAATTCCCCAACTCACAATTGCTAGGAGTTTGCATATGGGTGGCTTCCATGCATGCGAATAGCCCTATAACCGCAAAGGAATGTGCAGCATTCTTTCACAGCCTTCTTCCTTTTGCAGAATGGTTGTCCTGTTGGGGCTCAGCTCTTCCTCCGATCTTGCATGCATCTTCTGTGCAAGAGAGACCAGACTTTCCCTTTGGATAAGTCAAGGAAACTGCTTCACTTTTTTAAAGGAAGTAGTTTTACCCCAGATACAAGCAAGCGGAAGAAATGTGGGATTGTTGTTTTTTTCTCTTGCCCCTCCTCCCTCTTCTATTTCGTTCAGGAAAAATGTGGTGTCAAAGCAGGATTAAAAACTTTGCCAGAACAACAACTAGGACCAGTTCCTAAGAACAACTGAAAACGCTGGAGAATGGATAAGTTGGAAGCACATTGCTGAGGCCATAGGGATGAGCAGTGTTGTTGCTGTTGGTGAAGATATTGCCCTATAACAAGGCGGCCATCCGTTCTTGGATCACAGGGTGTTGGTATTATGTATAGGAAGAAATAAGCTAGGGCACCTTCCTACAAGAGCCGCCTAGAGTGGTCCTTCTGTGACCAGATAGGCGGGATATAAATAAAATAAATAAAAAATAAAAAAAAATACAAGTGGTGCAGCATAGCAAAGAAATGCCTGGCTTAACAGCTTTAAGATCCAGATTCTTTGTTGCTCTGTTTTTACTATAGCAAGACACAGCCTCTTAGGAGGTACCTTAAGGGACTTACATTGCTTATTATAACTGTGTTAACACAATAGAGGCCTAGAGTGTCTGATGATGATAGCCTGGCTTGACAGTAATAACCCACATCAAGGAATTCTTCTTCTTCTCACATTGCCCCTGGAAAGTAGCTGATTCCTCCTATATTTCTTTGTGACATTAGTATTTAATACATGACTGAGAGCAAGCATAAGCAATGTAAAGCCTAACATACTCCAGTAATGTTTCTTCTCCTTTGGCAAAGTGCTCTGGAGCCCCACGTCTCCCTGAGAAGATCCTGGCTAGTTTGCATGACAGGGGCGGCAGACAAGCAGCTGTGCTTCAGTGATGGGCAGCTGAGAGCCGCCATTTTTATTTCTTACAGCTGACCCCTTGTGTGTTGCCCTAAAGCATTTGGGAAGAGTAAATGGTACCTTCAGGACCCAGCCACATTTAAAGGAGAAATCCAGAGTTAAGGATGTGACACGTATTCTGAAAATTTCTCATTCTCAGGAATTTTGCAAGTCATGCCACTCTGAAATTCTCTGGTGAGTTTCCTTCCTGCATCTGTGAGGTTTTCTGGCATCTCCATTTCCCTCTTTATTTTTTGTATTTTTCAATTACTGTTATGTGCAGGAAACTGCCAAATTCTATGAAACTGAATGCCCTTTCAGATTAACACTTTGCAGGGAAGAAGCCATTGGGTGCAGAAATTCTAACAATCTTGTCCATGTCACTCTTTCCAGGTGAATCTTGTGCAGGAAAGAGTCACTTCTATACAGGAATTGTCATAATCCTGCACAGCATGACATCTAGAGGAAAAAAAATTCCAATAAAATTCTGTGAGTTTCCTGGTGAGATTTCTTGTGGGTGGGAGTGGGGAGCAGAATAGTGTGAGATGTCTCTAACCAGAACAGCTACTGCAATTGGATCCCAATGGGAGCATCAATGTCCAGGCAGCTGCTCAAGGATACTGGTGTCAGGAATGCTTTGGAGTGATCATCCCCCCAAAAATTTACTGGTTACGTGCATAATAGTCCATAGTGTGGTTCCCGACTTTGGACAACCCAGCTGTTCTTAGACTGCAACTCCCAGAAACCCCAGCTAGCACAGCTGGTGGTGAAGGCTTCTGGGAGTTGCAGTCCAAGAGCACCTGAGTTACACCCAAGGTTGAGAACCACTCTAGAGCAATCAGTGTGAAGTCAGAAATGTGTGTGTGAACACAGCTTCCATCAATGATTTTTTTTTAAAAAAAAAATCTCATTCCTATACTTTGTTGTGTTTAAATCAAAACACATTTTTGTTCCTTTTCTTTGAAGGGAGTACTTTTCTCACACACCTCCCTCCACTATTGTTGCAGAAGTAGTGATGGAATTCTGACTGGAAAGCAAGGGCCATTACAGGCTATATTAAATGAAATGAAAAGCATCTTTTGTGAATAATTCCACCCCTCCCCCTCCTGAATCTTACAGTTCCAGGCATCCCTCTACCTACCTTCATGAAACAACTTATACATTCGTAAAACCTTCATGGAAGGCAGCTTTGCCGTTTTATAGAAAACAACATGCCAGGGATGCAAAGATCTTGCCAGTTCTGTGAAAAATGACACCAATTAAAGCTTAAATTGCTTGTTTTCTCATAAGGTACATATTTTCATAACTTTGAAATCAAATAATTGCTGCTTTTATATTAAATACAATAAAACAAAAAGGATGCTAGTTTAGAGGAACTGCTACAAGCATTTTAATATAATTTTCCCACCATTTAAAGTCACAAAATATGGAAAGCGAGTCAAGTATGCAAAGTTCCAAGGAGATGAAGAAACTCCTTCAGATTATTACATCATTTGTCTTTTGTGTCAGGAAACGTGCATGCGATTTCATTGTTTGATTAAATGCCAAAACAGGCATATTATGCTTATCTAAGTGATTACAGATTTTATTCATCTGAAAAAAAAGTATTCATTAATACTTTGACGTTAGTTGACTTTTCTATAACATGACAAACAACTTAAAGGACATAGAACCTCAGTTCCCAGCTTTTTATTTTGTTTTCTCTTGGTGCTTTTTTATTTTGGAATAATGATACACAGAGCTAAACCTCCCTTTTCTGAAGGCATGTCCCAAGTGATTTCCAGGCTGTAAACTGAGTAAACAGTTTGCTGAGTGCTTGTGTGAGAACATGTTGTCACTGGAATACATCATATTAACTTGCAAAAACTCTTGAGTGAATATTTGCTCCCTCCGCTTTTGTTTTAGTTAAGAAAATGAGGATAACAGTATTTTTAAGCACAACATAACTTCCTGGTAGCAATCATCTTCTTCACTGTTGATCCTGCTGCTGCTTTTGCCATCACCGTAATCATCCCTCCTAGTATCACTCAACTGCTAGGCAGATCATGTATTGTACTTATAGGGGCTTGTTACTGACAACATGTATGCTGCAGGATGATTTTATTGTACTTTTAGTAGTATATGCTTGTGGTCCTATGAAGGCATCAATTGTTCTGTTTTATACTTGTTCATTCCAGTCCAGGAATTTCTACTCGGTCTGATACCCTGCTGTGTTCATGAACTTTGTGTGGTGGCTGTTGACCATTGAGACTGATGGGTGAAGGGGAGGGTGATTAATGGCAGGCACAACCAGAACCAATGGTATACAAAGCCAGACACAATGGTGGCAAGAACAAATCAATTCTGCTTTGGGGCCCATCTTTTTTCCTTGCAGCGACACTAAGAACACTTCAGCAATGCAACACAAAACACTGCCAGATTATAACAGCCAGCCAAGGGCATGGGCTGAAAGTCTGCCAGCCCCAACCCCACAAAGAAATGACTTATTGTGTAAATTGCATGATTTTTTTTAATGTGGGGCGATCTCCAAACTACCATCAAATGATAAACAACCTCCACCTCCATGGGTTGAAATGTTACAACAATGGTTCCTGTGCTATTGAACACCATGGGTGCATGACTCCAAGGCTTGAACGTTCCAACTTGTATATGGAATCTGTGCTAACGATATGTGTCTCCTGAGTCCCCTCAATCTTAATTGAGCTGTTCCAGCACTTTCTTGCTAACTGCCAGGGAGAAAAGAGGACAGGGCACCCATTTCTACTGAAGCTGGGTGCCTCCTGGTAGGCTGTAATGAGGAGGGGTCACTATGTGGGAAGCCTAGAAAAAAAGGGCAAGAATAATAACTGCAGGTTGAGGGGGCAGGATTGTCCATGCCTCCTCTGCTCCTTGAACACTCTTGTCACACCGCACTGAGAAGGCCAGGAGGCCCACTCACTTGCAGGAGGTCCAGATCAAGAAATCCTGCCATATTTTTTGGGTAATGTCTCCAGACGGAACAGACCTTAACTTTCGAAAGTCTGGATTCACACTGCTTCAGGTAACCCACTGAGATTGAATCTTGCTTTTACTCCACAGGGAGTCTACCAAGACTCTGGGAAAGATTGGATAACTCAATTGGAATAGACTTGTCTTTTTATTTTTGCCATCAGAATATTCACACAAGTTCCTTCTTTTCCCGCCTTCTCTTTCTGGTAGATTTCCTTTCTAGAGAGACATGTAGTGGTGTAGTGGAGCCAAGGCCCACAGGGTTGAAGCTCCATTACTTTTTGAGTAGCAGAGACAGTGAAATCATTTGCCATTCTCACAATGGCTGGCAGACTAATCAGTTTTCCTAGGAAGAAGAAAACTGTTGCAAGCTACCTTTGTTGTCATGCAGCGTCCTTTGACAATAGTTTAATCTTCAGTGCGAAATTAAGAGCCATTCAGTTTACCAAAGACTCGCTCCTCACTTATTGATATGAACTGTTCCACCTGATTACATTTTGGGATGCTCATTTTTTGCAGAGTGGCTATGAGAAGTGCTATGATGAACACCTACATTTTCAAGTTTACCATTACATCCCAGGGGAAGGACACCCCTGACAGAGACATGATTGTCATTTTAAAATGACTGTATTAGCATCTCCACCTTATGTCAATTTGGGAGAAGGGGCAGGAATGCATTAAATTAAGAACGTATTGAATACTAAGATATCAAAAGACAGCTAAACATTTTCAGTCACTTGGGGAACATAAACTGATATGCTATAATGAGATCCCCAAAGTCTTGTGATCAACCTAGAGTAAACAGAATAAACCACCAATGGGCTTGCTAATTGTATCTGTTTTAAAGGAGACTCTGTGATCTGATTCCTCTCCTACTGTGAAAACTATGAATTGTGTTCTCTATTATTAATCCATTAGTAATGTATTGCATTGTACACTATGTTGTCATTTTGTCATGATCATCATTCATGGGTAGAAAACTGGGGCATGGGCCTGATTATTTAAAAAAAAAGATGCTGGGGGTGCTCTTCAAACTGCAGCTATCATCTTAACCCCCAAGTTATTTAAACAAACATTTGTAATTCCAAATCTTAGTTTTTAGACAGACTAGTAATGCAAGCAAATGTGTCTCTCTGCAATAGGACAAAGATTAATGCCATGTGTACTGAGGATTTTCTACCACAATTTAGAATTCTGGTGGCGCCATGACGCCCCTGTTTTATATGGTGACTTGCCAGAAGAAAATTACATAAGCCAATTCTGAATGCATTCCTGTTGTAGTTTTTTTTTTTTAAAAAAAAATACATCCACATTTATGTAAGTAAATAAATAGCTTGATGAATATTTCTGTAACGAACCTTCAGTCTGCATTCACCTAGTATGTATCAAATGTAATATACAAAGACTTAGGTGTGTTTATTTTGTTAAAAATAATGAAGAAAAAAAAGTACTCTTAAGGATAAACTCTTTTCTTTCATTCTTTGTTTCTTTCTTTGCTTTTAGACAACTAACCACAACAGAAATAAGTTCTTTTTAACATACTGTAATGGGAGCATTCCTTTCAGCTGGAGGGTGTTTTATTATTTAAATTGGAAGCTGTTGTTTCTCAAGCATATACTACATTATAGTCTGTGATGTATGATATATTCCCCACACAAATGCATTTGTGTGCTTAAACGCAGATTAAAAATGTTTACATACAACGTAGAATATAATATGAACTTTTAAAGTAATACAATATTTGTGCCTTAGTATTATGGCAGTTGAATGCATGTGCAATAGAGGCGTCTGGAGAGAAGGGAAACATCACTGTTACTCATCCTTTAATTGAGCTAATATGCCTTTATGACAGGGCAAGGAACCTGTACTGAAGAGTTAGTCCTTAATGCCAGCACCCCAGTCCAGACAATTGAATGGTTTTGAGCAGTTTACATCTCCTTCAAGAGGAGATCTTTTGCAAAGTTAAGGTCTCCACAGCAACACTGGTCTGTCACAACAAATCCAACAAGGGGTCTTACAGCTCTTCCGAAACAATCCACATCCTTATGACATAAGCTTTTATTTATTTATTTATTTATTTATTTATTTATTTATTTATTTATTTATTTATTTATTTATTTATTGGACTTATATACCGCCCCATAGCGCTACAAGCACTCTCCGGGCGGTTTACAATTTTAATTATACAGGCTACACATTGCCCCCCCCAGCAAGCTGGGTACTCATTTTACTGACCTCGGAAGGATGGAAGGCTGAGTCAACCTTGAGCCGGCTACCTGGGATTTGAACCCCAGGTCGTGAGCACAGTTTTAGCTGCAGTACAGCAGTTTTAACCACTGCGCCACGAGGCTCTTTTGTGGAACTAAGTGGACTCTAGACCCCTTAAAGCCTGCACCGTGATACTTGAAACCCTATTGTGTAAATGATGCCCGTGTAAGCATGATGCCCTCATTGGCAAGAGAGTTGCCATAATTAAAGAGTTTCTACTTCTGTTGCATGGCTCGTCAGATTCACATATAATCAGTCTCATCATGTGTGAGCTCTGAGAGCCCCAGGATGGAAGGAAGAACTCTTCAATTCATGACAGCCCCCCTGCTAGTGCCATCATCACCCATTTGCAGGTGTAACCTACAAACTGGACTTCCATGTAGGTTGGAAAGGGGCATGGGAGAATGTTGTATGAATGAGAAACAGCACACTTTTGAATAAATTCTTCAAAAGAAGAGATTACTGACAGCTAGAAAAGCCTAACTCTGTTTATTACAAAAAAGTATATGTGTTTCCTGTAAAACTACCCTATATTTAAAACAGGATAGCAGACAGGATAGTTATCTTAATGACTAATTGTCTCTAAAGAAAGAATTTGGATCTGAAATTCTGTATCTTCAGGTATAGCTATGAGGGAACAAAAACAGGGAAAACAGTACACACAGTGATATTGTTTGCAGGAATTATTTGGATTCTGGCTACATTCTTTACATAAAAGCTAAAACATTTTCCTAAAGAAAGAGTTGCTAATAAAGTTGCTGATAGTACACCCCAATTTCCACTTCCAGGAAGCCTCTAAAATGGTACTTTTTCCCAACAGGGCCTATGGAAGAAGCCAGGTCCTCTCTTTCTTTTTTTTTTTTTTTAAAGGAACATCCTGGCACTACCTGGTTTTTAAAAATGGCCCCAAACTGCCATTTCCAAATTTCAGGGGTCTGGGGGCAAAGATTTTGCCCTCAGTCTTGGTAAGGTTGCCTAGTTCTGTTTTACAGCACCCTTGCCTACAAAAATCATGTCCGTCCCCATCTCCCCGCAACACGGATCATTTTTGGGATTGATCTTCCCACCTGGTGACGTGGGGAGCATAGCTGTTCCCTGAGACAACAAGCAAACACATCTTTCTCACATATTTTTCAGTATCTAATTCTGGGTTTTCAGAGGAGCAACATCTCCTTCTAGAAAAATTGTATAATGATTAATTGTTGGAGCAGCTTAAGTAGTAATTGAATCCCTGCCACGTTAGTCTCAAGATCCTCCTCATGATCGCCTGGTCATTCTACTGTACTGTAGTTTAGAAGAATCTTTGTCTTTGTTCATATCAGCAAACTGGCATGTTCTTGGCTACTTCCTTAAAACTCTGGCAAATCAGGAAATATTCTGGCATTACTTGAGGCAAAGGCCTGTCAGATTAAATAGTTTGGCAGTTGAAGGAAAGAAAACGACCCCTGGCAACTGGGGCAGAATGAGTAGCTTTGGAAATGGAGGAAGGACTAGCGATGAAGAAGGCAAGGATTTTGCTGAAGAGCAGTCAAGGCCAACTATGTGGGACAGAAGGCCAAGAGGAAGACTGGCAGCAAAGCTAAGAAGTTGGTCTCCAGAGGGACAAAGGAAAAGAAAAGTTCTTAAAATAGAAAATCCAGAGAGTGTCATCAAAGGATTCAGCTGTGGGAAACCTGTCCAGCTACAGAGGCAGTAAGTCTGAGATGTTTATTATTTTAATTTTCTTGGAATGCCACAAATAATATAGACTAGAGAATATCATTAGAAAAGCATGCTTGATTCCAGACGAAGGCTTTTAAAGTTTCCTCAGAAAAGTCCTAGCACACTTTTAGCTTCTTCCAAAAGCTAAACCTACAGGGCGCATCTCTAGACGGAATACAGTATCGTATTGATTAAAATAATGACTTTCAGTTTGTTCCTATTCCCATAGGAGAAACTTAAAATAATTAGGAACAGGATGCAGCCTATTAAGGCTTAACATTTTATCTTCAATGCCACATTTCTAAGTTTAGGAAGATTGCAAGAACTTGAAGCTATGAAGATTGCAAAAACAAAACAAATGTCCAAAAGCATGAGCTTTGCAAACAAACCCACCCAAACAGATTAAAAACAAAAACCCAAACAACCAGAAAACACACACAAAACAAACAAACAAACAAACAAAAACCCCAAGAAACTCAGCAGCAGCAAAAAACAAACAAACAACCTGTGATCACGAATCTCATGTACTATAGTTGTCAAACATAATCAGTAAGGGTGTGATCAGACAGGTAATTAGCTGCTCGTGACATAATCTGGTGTGAAACAAATAATTTACAAGCAATAGCAATCCAGCCTGACCAGATCCATGCTCAAGCTGGACTTTTTTTTTGGGGGGGGGTCCAGCAACAGGCTGTTCTTTTTTGGAGCTGGGTTGGAGCAGTTCGCACGTAGACAGAGAAGGCTTGCTTTAAGGGGGATCGCTCCCAGGAACACAATTCCTTCCAGTGTGATCAGACACAAGTTTTTCTCTTTTTTTTTTTTTTTTTGCCCTGCTGTTTTGAGAAATGGCCTGTGGAGCAGCTGCAGGAGGTTATAAATACTGTGTGGTGGCCTCATTCTGAGTCTTCCCTTATACTTGATTGGAGTGTGTGTGGGGGATCCTGGGTTTAATTGGATGGGGTTCACTCTTATTTGCCTTCTCCTTTGGTGGCAGCAACTCAGGTTGCTGCATTACTTTCAATTGCTTCTTTTCTCAGTTCAAATTGATGGGCATCTTTTTAAACTCTATAAACGCTCAATAGGGTAGAAAGGATCCATTATAGTGTTGTTCCAACCCAGATCTTTGCTCTGCTTTGTAGTCACTCTGGAAGTGTACAATTATCCTTGGTTTGGCCAGTTGTTGTGTATTTGTCCAAAGACAGTGTACATTTCCATTTCTTTATCTCAAACCCAGAGTTGGACTAGACAGTCTTTCAAGTGAAAGGACACCTTCAAATAGAATATTGTGCATGGCTGGCCCTTTAAATATAAGACTGCCCTTTGTAAATGGCAGCCAGAAAAGAAAGCTAAAGGTGGGCAGAGATGTTTTCCACGTCTGAATCATGCATCTGTTGGCCTTTTGTGGGAAGTGACATTGAGTTGTTTCTCTTTGAGGAACCCATCTTGAAATAATTTTTGGATGCTCTTTTTTGTTTTAGCCTCCAACCTACTCCTCCCTTTCTCCATTCCATCTGGTCTCCTATTAACACACACTCAACAACAACAAACACCAAATTGACAGAAATGAATTATAATCCATAGTCTGGATTCTCTAGTTTATTAATTTTATTAATATATTGAAGGACCACCTCCTCCTGCCACATCATTACAAATTCAGAAATGATCAAAACAACTATGAAGGACGAAGAAGGGCCTAGCGATGTGTATGTTCCTGTGCTGTACTGTTCCTCTGATGTGAGGAATCAAAGGCATGCCTACATAGAGAACTTTGCAGATAAATAATGAATGTCATTAGTGTATAAAGGCATGTGTTGGTGTATATGGTGAGTGACTAGGTTGTGTTTGGCAGTGATAAGTCAGATGTGCAGCAAGAAAGTCTGGTGAAACCATCTTTTTGTGGTGGGTATGGGATGTTGTGAGGGTTCTAAAGGGGACTCCTCTGGTTTTGACATAGATACTCTAGGCTCGTGAGTTGCAAAATCATAACTGGGTTTTATTGGAACAAGTCATTATCTTCTATCCCCATTCTAACGTCTCTCGTGACCAACGGGTTCCATGAGGGCATCCAAATGTCTTTGTTAAACGGGTTAAACTCAGATCATTCCAGGGACTCTTGGTAAAGGCATTATTGCCATCCAAGTCCAAAGAGCCCATCCCTGGGTCAATTAACGGTATAGTCTCTTCATCTCTCCCCTCGGGATCGGAGGGGACCTCATCTCCTTGTAAGGGAGCCCACAGTCCAACAGGAACCCTCTCCGTCGGGCTTCCTCCAGTCTCCATGCTCTTCTCTCTCTTTCCTCTCTCTCTACAGCTTCCTTTTCTTCTCTCAGTGCCATTCACGCGCTTCCGATTCCCCCCAATACAAGGGTCATGCGGCAGGCCTCTCCTTCATCTGTAGTCTGCCTCCTCCCTGGGAACCCGGACCTTTTCATACTTTCCGGTCCATGGATCTTCCATCCATATTAACTCCCAACCCCCTGGTATATCATCCCTCCTTCCTTTTATATCCCCTATTCACAGGTATCTACTCATTGTATCGTCTTGATAGGTGATGCGAGCGGGTCTGTTTGTACCTCCTGTTCTTTCTGGAGGGAGGACGACACTCTGGGGAGGGCTTCTACCCCCTCGCCTCGCGTCTCACAGATGTGTGTGGAAAAACTGTGTGCTGATTGGCTGCCTGACTATAGAGATGCTGTTTTTATTTACACATACATGGGGGGGGGGGAGAGAAGCAGTTCAATTGTTTAGCTAAAGTTTAGCAAAGAAGTTTCAATTAAAGACAGAAAGAGCAGTTCAGTCTTGAAGTTGTTATAGTGAAGTCAGTTTGAGAGAAATTCAAAGGAAAGAGGGAAAGCTGTGAGGTAGGTGATTAAGAATTGTGCTGAGGGGTGTCTGGTTTGGGATTTTTTATTTTTTTGTAAAAAAGCTGGGAAAATATAATGTTTTTCATTGCAACTTGTATAAAAGCAAGCATCCATACACAGGCTTTTATATACAGTTAAACAATAAAGAGAAAGAGGAATAAAGTAAATCAGATTTCAGTTGTATGATTGGAACGTCACAGCTTGTAATATTGAACTTTCTGTTTTATGGGGGCTTTTAAAAACAAAACATCTCTTTGGCTAAAAATCCTGTTCCTTTTTTCCTTTTTAAATTGCAATTACAAGATACCATGCCATGCATACTGCTGGCCAATGCTGGGACCCAAGGTCAAAGTAGTGTCACCAAAATAACATGCGCCGTATGTTTTTCTCCAAAAGCCTTCTTAAAGGGGCACTGTAAATTCAGCCCTTAGCTGTGGCAGTGTTTAAGCGACAATGGAAAGATGGGTATCTGGTTTTGGTAAAGCGATAATCTAGGAGGAGTCCCTGTTACAGTTTAAGTGGCAACCCCCAACTTAATGGAGGGACTTAGGAGTGCTTCTTCTTTTAGTGGCAGCACATACTGAGCAGAGAAAGGTGAGTGAGCAGAATAATGGGTACACCCCCAAACAGGTGCTTTCTGAGTTGTCAGAAGGTCTGTTTTAGCGGCAAAACAGAAGGGACATGATTAGAGATGAGCACAAAATGGTAGTCCGTGCCAATTTGTCCTTTGGCCGAACAGATGTTTGGCACTTCCCAGGTCTGCCTCCTCCGGTGGGCACCCAATCAGAGGCAGCACCCCAGCTTCCCTGCTCTGCCTTTGAGTGGCACCCACTGGAAGTGCCAAACACTTGTTTGGCTGAAGGTTCATGCCCTTCTCTAGTCATGATTCAGAGATTTCCTTGGACTGCAGCCTGAGTGTGGTACATGCCTAGTAAGAAATCTTAAACATTCTAAACCCCGTAAGTTGTAATTCTCTCTCCTTTGGGAAACATTTTGCTCTTGTGGGTGAATGACAAGATGGTGTGCCCTTCTCTTTGGTGTGCAACACCCAAGTGGGACTTGCACTTGCATCTTCTTTTTACACTGATAGCAGAATAGCCTCCTTTCCCACACCTGAGAGCAGCTATCCAGCTGAAGAATGCAATAGAGGCTATGTAGTACATAAGACTTCAATGGATGGAAACAAGCTGCTCTTCAGTTGAATGTCCTGATGTTGACAATTTTGCCCTGAATATCTATTGCTTGAAGTGGTTGCTTGTGCCTAATGATAAGGCTGGAAGCTGGAAGATACTGCAACTGCCATGGGAACCCATCATCTGACATGGAAGAGGGGAGCCTGTTATCTGAGAAAAAAATGACACCCAAAGCCAAAGCTGTCATATTTTTAGATATTGGTGCTTATTCAACTATACTATTTACATTGGTTAACTTTATGTTTTATGTGTTCTTTTCTTTTCTTTTTTTCTAAGCCACCTTAGTCTAAACTTTTGGGCAAGTTGGAGTATGAACAAACAAATAGACCAAAATATTTTCAAGATTTCCCCTCAAAATAAAATAAATCTGCCCAGTGTTTCCCCTCCATTGTTTACTTCATTGTCCAATACTGAAAGAAAAGTGGGAATGGAATATTGCCACTGAAACACTGCTGTTGAATAAACTTGAAGAACTGAGATTGTTGTTAGAGCACACTGACAATTAAGCATCCCTAATGTAAGTTTAGTTTGGTGGCTTGACAAGCAAGGAAATCCATGGAAGAAAGGAACAGAAAATTGCTTGGGTAATATTTGAACCTTATAATATTTAAAGTCTTGTGTCTTTAACTGGAAGGACAGATCCTGAAGCTGAGGCTCCAATACTTTGGCCATCTCATGAGAAGAGAAGACTCCCTGGAAAAGACCCTGATGTTGGGAAAGTGTGAAGAGAAGAGGAGAAGGGGACGACAGAGGATGAGATGGTTGGACAGTGTCATTGAAGCTACCAACATGAATTTGACTCAACTCCAGGAGGCAGTGGAAGGCAGGAGGGCCTGGCATGCTCTGGTCCATGAGGTCATGAAGAGTCAGACACGACTTAACGAGTAAACAACAACAATAATCTGGAAATGTCCAAAAGCAGATTTAATAGAGGGATGGAGGATAATCATGGAGTTTAAATAACAGTGCTAGCAGGGAAAAGAGATGCTTTCATAAGAAGCCAATTTGGTTGTCTTTGCCATAGTTTGGAGATACATTCCTGTTCATATTTAACAAGCAATTCCCTTTTATTAGTATTTTGTGCAAATTATACCTCAGAATCTACATCCCTATCAGTCTATGTGTGCAGGAACTGAATGGCTAGTCAAACTATAATAGAATAGAATAAAATATATGAATCATTGAGTCAAGCCCGTGTTACGGAGGCACAGTGGGGAATCGAACTCACAACCTCTGGGATACTTAAACCACTGAGCTTATCCCTAATATGTGTCCCTAATATATGTTCTTGGCACCTTATATCAGAAAAAAAGTAAGTTTAACAAGGAAGAAATTAAGTGCCTATCCTTTCCCTTGTTTGTTTGCTTCAAATGTCTTCCTCAGAGGTCTGAAAGGTGGGATTACACAGGGAAATAAGTCACAATTTGGACTGCTTGTGGAGCAGTCCAATGCAACCTATTCCCTGGCAATACCATGACACATGGGGAACTGCACTCCAGCTCAGCCTGGTCCATGCCCAAGCTGGACATCTTTTGGTCCAGCTGTAGGGCTTCTGCTTTTGGGGGCCAGGCAGGAGTGATTCCAAAGCTGGCAAAATGGTCACTTTAAGGTAGATTGATACAATTAAAAGAACCCTTTCCAGTACCATCAGGTGCACACCTTTGTAGTCCCCTGATCACATCCTTATTTTCCAGCTCACATATGGAGTTGGATTACAATTTTGGTTCAATGTGGATTAAGCTGCTATTGGAACCACTGAATATGTTGTGCTACCAACTGATCTCTTAGAACCAGCTCCATGAGTTACGTTGATCGATGTGTGAAAAAACAACAACAACAAAGTGTAGAACCCACAACTGGGAAATACCTTTGTTAGGGCTAATTCAAATGCCAGAAATGAATATGGAAATGTAGGGATTCCCTCAAGGTCTGTTGAGATGGGAAGCTTTAAAGTCTGTTTTCCCTTCTTGTTCATTATCTTTAAATTGGTTTTGGATTTGACAGTGCTTCAAGTACAGGTCATCTTTAACTGGAGGATTGCCCTCTGGCTGGGATTGCAATAGATGACTGTTCCATATACTGTAAAATAGAAGACATTATGCCTCAATGTTGAAGGATGGCATATCTTTCAACTTCTACCCCAACCCATTCCTATACACCAGTGAATAGCCGTTTACCTCTCCTCTTGTAGACCATGTTGGAAGGAAAGAGAAACAGTTCCTATCTGGCCAAATGGACTCTCAAATCCTAGACTCATCTTTTTTTGTGAAGATTCAATGCTGTCTTGGCAGTCATATACCACCATAGTACAGTATACATGTTTGTACATGGAATCCTCCACCAAGTTTGAGTTGAAAGCCTCTTACATATGTAGCCACCAAGTGGTTTGGCACAAAAGAATGTGAAACAGTTTTATGAATGATGTGCTTGTTTAATGATCGCTGCTGCAGCCTCTTAGATACTTAATAGAGAGGAGTTGATCTTGGATCCCCAGATAATACTGGCTAAAACACCCATTATCCCTGACAGTTTCCTGTTTTGGTTGGAGACAATACCAGCTTAGTGCAACAAGACAGATGACAATAAGGGTGCCCTGCCTGGATTGTATTGGAATATTTGCCCTACAAATGTAGACTGACCTACCCCTTGCTGATATGAAGTTAGTAGGCATCCTTCATCCATGGTAACATGCTCTGAATAGAGGTCTTGGAACAGTGTCTAGTGTGGCTGAAAAGGCCAATTCAGGAGTGACAATCCCTTCCACACTGAAGACAAATACAATCTGTCCCCTGTCCTGCTCCCTAATTTTGCTGGTTTCAGGACTGCCTCTTTGCCTTGGCCTACTGAACAAGTGCCTCTTCAAATTGGGAGAGGCCATGCTGCACTACCTGCCTCCAGGCTGAATGCTCAGATTTCAAAGTTTCCCATCTGTTGAGGTCTATTCCTAAGGCCTTCAGCTCCCACTTGCAGGTATCCATGTATCTCAGCTGTGGTCTCGCTTTGGGACACTTTCCCCCCACTAATTCTCCATATAGAAGATCTTTTGAAATCCTACATGATATGACATGATATGAGGTGACCCAAACTGATTTGTTCTTGAATTTCTGTAGACATTTATATAAATTTATATATATATATATTTTGGGGGGACTGAAAATGTTCAAAATAAAGAGTTACGACCTGCAGTGCCAGCAGCTTTGGAAATGTGGTGGGCATTCAGTTCATAAAACTCTTGTCAACATCCTTCCTTCTTCCTGGAAGCCATGCTTAGAAAAAACATGTATTATGTAGATGCCCCTTTAGTGTCACCAGTCAGTAGAGTGGTCTACCTAAGTGTGCCCAAAGACTGCATACCCTAATCAGAATGTGGCATGTATGGCACTCCACTCACTTTGGAACATGCACAAGCATCCACAGCAAGAAAAAGACCCCCCCACACCTCATCTTGTTGTCAATAGCAGAGAACAGGCCTGTACACAAAGATTCTGCCATCTTCCTTCACTCCGCTCCCAAGGGAAAAGTGTGTATTGGGTGTGGAAGATGCCCTTTTAAGTTCCCCAGATAATAGCCTAGATTGTCCAGGTTGTCTGCTCACTGTTTAACCCAAAACCTAATGTTATGGTTGTGCCACTCACTCTCTCTGCAAGTGAAAAATGGGCCAGCTGCAGATGCTAAAAGGAAAAATAAAGTTGAAAACAGCGGTGGTTATGGGAGAGAACCATAGTGTATAGCATTACTTTGACCTATTCAATCAAAGCCCATGGAAGAAAGTCAGTCATGCATCCCACTTTCACAAACACCTCCAGTCCTAAGTATTATGAAGATTCACTGTAAGTACCTAAAAGAAAAAAACAAGAAAAAGCAATTCTAGAACATGACTAGTCTAATGAGCAATGTGTCACCCTACTCTTGCTGTGCAAAATGGCTGTGGGTGGGAGATGAATAAACAAAATCTGATTTTGTTCTAGTGCTATTTCAGATTGAAATAAAAATATATATTAAAGATAACACCACAGCAGCACTGGCTAGTGGGACTGTTTGTTTTAAATTAGTTGTTAAAATCATAATTTTATGATTTTATATATTTTATATCATTCTGTTTTTATCTATGTAAGCCGCCCCGAGTAGAAATGGTCTAGAGGGGTGGGGTAAAAATCAAATAAATAAATAAATAAATAAATAAATAAATAAATAAATAAATAAATAAATAAATAAATAAATAAATAAATAAATAAACACATGCATACATACATACATACATACATACATACATACATACATACATACATACATACATAGTGGCTGCGAGAGACAGTCAATGTGAGGGTGAGAGGGTACAAGACAAAGCCTAACATGCAACAATTCTAAAAGCCCATGTAGCCTCTTCGACTGTGATACAACACAGTTTAAAAATAGATTAGAAGTTCTTCCAAGAGGATGCCCACACCAACCAAAACACCATGAGATTACCATGTAACTTTAAACCAAATTCAAGAATCCCTCACCCGATTTATTTCAATAGTGCAACTGTGCTCTGACCAAAGAATGGCTTGAGGTGGTTTGAATTGCTCTGTGTCTGTTCTGATAACATGGAAATATCTTTCCTTTACCTTGTTTAAATACTTTTTCCAAAGCTGGTACACAATCCTAACTAATGGAATATCGCCTATACTGAGCCTTTCTTTCAAGTAAATATACATAGCAAGCAGCTGCACTGCCAACAGATATGTATAAAGAGTGTTAAAATCTGACATTTAGCTTTTCAAATTTGTTTTTTTTAAATATTAAGTTAGTCTTCCAAAGTCCCCCATTTATGTTGACTGACAAAAGTAATGGAGGAAAAGCATCCAGCTGGCTTATGTCAGTAGTATAGTTTTAATACAACAAGACAAACATAACTGGGCGTGACACAGTCATGTGCTAGCATTATGAGACTGTGTGTATTTAAAATTATTTTTTTTTTTGGAAACCATGCTAGTTCATTCTCTCTCACCAATCAATTTATTTTATGAAGTTCACAGTCCAGTCCTCTCCATGCATCCTCAGAAATAAGACCTCCTGGGATCAATGGGCTTTACTTCCCTTTGCTTTACTGGACTGTGAACCTGGAGGTAGGATTGCAACCTCAATAAGCTGCATGGAGTGGCTGCAGCTTTCCAAAAGATGACTTTAATTTCTCTTCACTCCTACTCGTTTCATTTAGTTGCATGTTCATTTTCTTTTTAAAATAGCCAGATATTAGACCAGCTTTCTTCAATGTAGCATTGCCTCCAGATGTTTTGGATTCCAACTCCTCTCAGTCTCAACCAGCATGTCTAATGATTCTGGGTGATCTAGAGAAACCTTTGCTGATATGGTGCACACCTGGGCCAGGGGAATTCTGGGAGTTGTAATCCAATGCATAACGGAGACTACCAGGTTGGGAAAAAGTGTGGCAGATGAATGTCCTGGGAGTTTTATGAATCACACTTGGGATGCAGTACAGTATTGACATTTCTGCATCCCAGATGAAAAACTCAACAGTGGCCAGAGGATTGGAAAAGATCAGTCTACATCCCAATCCCAAAGAAAGGCAGTGCCAAAGAATGCTCCAACTACCGTACAATTGCACTCATTTCACACGCTAGCAAGGTTATGCTCAAAATCCTCCAAGGTAGGCTTCAGCAGTATGTGGACCAAGAACTCCCACAAATACAAGCTGGATTCCGAAGAGGCAGAGGAACTAGAGGCCAAATTGCTACCATGCGCTGGATTATGGAGAAAGCCAGAGATTTCCAGAAAAATATCTACTTCTGCTTCATTGACTATGCAAAAGCCTTTGACTGTGTGGAGCACAGCAAACTATGGCAAGTCCTTAAAGAAATGGGAGTACCTGACCACCTTGTCTATCTCCTGAGAAACCTATATGTGGGACAGGAAGCAAGAGTTAGAACTGGATATGGAACAACTGATTGGTTCAAAATTGGAAAAGGAGTACGACAAGGCTGTATATTGTCCCCCGGCTTATTTAACTTATATGCAGAATACATTATACGGAAGGCTGGACTGGAGGAATCCCAAGCCGGAATTAAGATTGCCGGAAGAAATATCAACAACCTCTGATATGCAGATGATACCACTCTGATGGCAGAAAGTGAGGAGGAATTAAAGAACCTTGTAATGAGGGTGAAAGAGGAGAGTGCAAAAAACGGCCTGAAACCCAACATCAAAAAAACTAAGATCATGGCCAGTGGTCCCATCACCACCTGGCATATAGAAGGGGAAGATATGGAGGCAGTGACAGATTTTATTTTCTTGGGTTCCAAGATCACTGCAGATGGAGACAGCAGCCCCGAAATTAAAAGATGCCGCTTCTTGGGAGGAAAGCGATGACAAACCTTGACAGCATCTTAAAAAGCAGAGACATCACCTTGCCAACAAAAGTCCAAATAGTCAAAGCTATGGTTTTTTCTGTCATGATGTATGGAAGTGAGAGCTGGACCATAAAGAAAGCAGACCGCTGAAGAATTGATGCCTTTGAATTGTGGTGCTGGAGGAGGCTCTTGAGAGTCCCCTGGACTGCAAGAACAAACCTATCAATTCTAAAGGAAATCAACCCCGAGTGCTCACTGGAAGGACAGATCCTGAAGCTGAGGCTCCAGTACTTTGGCCATCTCATGAGAAGCGAAGACTCCTTGGAAAAGACCTTGATGTTAGGAAAGTGTGAAGGCAAGAGGAGAAGGGGACGACCGAGGATGAGATAGCTGGACAGTGTCTGCGAAGCAACCAACATGAATTTGACACAACTCCGGGAGGCAATGGAGGACAGGAGGGCCTGCCCTGTTCTGGTCCATGGGGTCACGAAGAGCCAGACACGACTAAATGACAATGACGATTGACATTTCAAATATATCATTCCCTTCTTCTGGGGGCATCCCAGGAGTGTGCAGTTTGCCCAGGGCCACACAGACAGCTTGCCCAAGAAGTCACAGAGGGGAATCCAACTCCCAACCTCTGGCTCTGCAGCCAAATACCTAAATCACAGAGCTATCTAGCCAGTTGAACACCTGCATAGGATATGCAATATCATCAAAACACAATGCAGTGTCCAAGGTACAGCTGTTGGTGCCTGTAAAATAAGCTAGCTCTCATTTATGAGGTTCCTAAAAGGCACAGAATTGCCGCCAATACAATGTGAAAACAATATCATGGGAAGTGACATAGACGTGGACTTTATGTATGAGTCCCAGACGTTTAACGCCGCTTTTAACATGTGACGAGTATATTCCCTTTTATCAAGCACAGCTTGAAAATAACAATGGGAAGTACACTGTATGTTTTAAAGAATCCTGCACTAATAAATACTGCATGTGTAGTGAGATATTTCCAATAAAAGGGCAATCTACTTTTATTCTTTCCACATAACAATTCCCATCAGGCATTCAAGTGGAAAATTATAAGGAGGTATCCCTCACCTGCAGACATGTATAGTAGTCAATATATTATGTATATGTGAATTAATGTGAAGGAAAAGCCCAAGTATCATATGATGGCTGCAAACCACCATGATTTCCAGAAATCTGCATTCTAGAGCACAATGTTCAGAAGAAAATGTACTGGGACGGGGAAGGGAATTTGCTTATTAATTAGGCATTCTTCAGTCTCGAGAGACTACGGTAACATGCTCTGAACAGAGGTCCCAGCAAGTGTTGACTATTTTTGTTCATCTTTCCAATGCCAAAATGGCCTAGACAAGTGGGCCAAGAATTGTGATCAGCAACAAGTCTAGCGTTAAAGTCTCTGAGAATGAACAGTGTCTCTCTCTCAGGGATTTTTTAAATAGTAGGTGCCAGATCGTCATAGAATTTGTCTTTGACTTCTGTTGTGGTCGATAGTGTTGGTGTATATGCACTAATGAGGGTGACCGGTCCCGCTGATGAGTGGAGCTGCAGAGGAAGGATTCTTTCACTCCCCGCAGTAGCTGGAACAAGGGATCTCAGCAGAGTATTTCTGACCGCAAAGCCAACACCATATTCCCTGATCTCATTCAATGGTTTTCCCTGCTAGAAGAATGAGAAGGTTTTTTTCCTTGACAGATCCCATGTCTGTCAATCTTGTCTCTTGCAGGGCAACAATGTCCATCTGCAGTCTATTCAGTTTCATGCACATGTTGTCTATTTCCTGCAGGTCATCAGAATAGCCAGGGGTCATTGTCCAAACATGCAGGGCTATCGATCTGCTTGTCGGCTTTCACTCTAAACCCCACGCACCCCATGAGGTTAACAGACTGTGGCGAGGTAGCACCTTAATGGCTGGGGACTGCCCAACTTAAGGTGGGCTGTATCTACCTAGTTAGGTGCAATGACTTCTCCCATCATCAGAAGTAGCCCCTGGCATCATGCTCTACGCCAATTGAGCAAAGACTTATAACTGGTAATTCCTGCTTCCCATGTTGTTTCAATGCTGTATGCGAAGCTGGAGTGTCCTCTCCAGAGCACAAAGCCTGGGTAAAATAATATGGAGGATAAGCAGCAAATCCCCCCTCCACAAGAACCAATACAACTGGTTCCAGCAATATCAGAGGAATTGCCAAAATGACACAAACTGCCTCCGGGACTCCGGCTCCAGATTTTGCCTCAAGGTTAACTCCTTAAGCTTTTTCCATCAGTAGTTATTGCCACAAGGCAGTGGAGGTTTGAGATCAGATTTTTCCTTCTCCTAGATGGGCTACTTCCAAGGCTGATGAGCCCCAACTACCCGGCCTCCTCCCTAAGAGTGTGGAGATTAGAACCCAGACCTCCAGCTGCCAGACCTTGTCTTCCAAGAGGACCACCAACTAACACTTAGAGCATTTCTAGCCAGGCACCTCATTGGCAAGAAAACAAACATGCCACAGGTGTTATAAGTGCAACAGATCCTGCACTCTCCATCTTGACTGATTGGTCAGTGAATTAAAAAAGGGAGGAAGTCTGATCCTACCCCCCAAAACATCCCTGCCCCCCTCAGGTGTATATAATGCTATTCAGCTTTCCTATTTACCAGATAAGAGTAAAAAATAGAATCAGAGAATTTCACACGCAATTAGGCATGACTTCCGCCAGCCCACATTTAAAAACAAAACCCTGCCCCCTCAGACCATGCAGACAGGGAGAACAAAGGTCAGCCTGGAAGAAAATAGCTCACCAAAATAAATTTCCTCGCTGTCATGAGTTCAGCCAAAGATCCGGAACCTGAGGGGTTAAATATAGCTGAGGAGAATGCTGAGTGATTAAAAGCGCAGACAGCTGAATCGCCACCAGATTCTCCTCCCCCCAGTAGCCAGGGTAAGGGCTAGACTTCGGTAAAGACTTATGACGCAAAGGTCAGATGATTGCCTGAATCACTGGTTCTTAACCTTGGGATACTCAGGAGTTTTGGACTGCAACTCCCAGAAGCCTTCACCACCAGCTGTCCTGACTGGGGTTTCTGGGAGTTGCAGTTCAAAAGCATCCAAGTAACAAAGGTTAAGAACCACTGGCCTGAATGTTGGCTGCAGAAACATCAGGTTAGCTAGTCCTGAGTATTGACAGTATGAAAGACTTCCAACATTTCAATGACTGTTTTGCTATATAATCAGCTCCCAGATGGCTGGGATGCTTATGGAAGCAACAAGTCAAATCTCTGGCTCGCATCCATGCTCCTGACTACCTTAAACCTTGTTCTCTGGACCCTTGGCTTTGGATTCTGACCTTGGATTATGTTGTGTGATTTGGCTTTGGACCCCAACCTCAGATTACGGTTTGTGATTTGGCTTTGGCATTTTGGTATCGGCTCTGCATTCCCTGAACTTCTGATATTGGACTGGCTTATCGGAATTTGTTGTTGAAACCCCTGGGAATGTGACACTCCCAAACACAGCTCACCTCCTGCCTCAGCTCCTTTTCAGGAAATGGCTTGTTAAAGGAACAATAAAAGACCACATTCCATGCTGCTAATATTGGCTGTTTTTTGATATTTATGTAGGCTTCAAAACAGACTAGAGAGGGGATAGCTGAAAGGTATAGAAGAAGGAAAAAGTTGTCCCAGGTTGTCCAGACTATCAAATATCCCTTCATATTTGGAAGTATGAACTATAATAAATTAGATCATATGCTAGAACTAACATTTTTGACGGAATGTTATTGTATAAGCCCAGCTGATTTACTGTATTTTTTGCACCATAAGACTCACTTTTTTCCCACAAAACAGGGGGGTGGAAAGTCTGTGCATCTTATGGAGCGAAGAAAACAGATTATATTTTCCTGTTTTCTTCTCCTAAAAAATCGGTGCGTCTTATGGAAAGGTGCGTCTTATGGAGCAAAAAATACGGTATATCCTTCATTTAGTATCTAAAAGAAAAGCTGTTCCCAATAGTGTTCTTTAGCTTTTTTTTATATTCCACCTTCCCTCGGCCTAAGTACATATGAGGACTTACCTTGTTGAAACCAAATTTTCATTTTAAATGTTCCTGTTCAGATAAAGAATTTCTAGATGAATTGTTGAAGAATATAAGAATGGGCAGAGCTTCATGCTTCTCTGTTTTCTCTTCCCCGTTATCTTCCTATCCTTTGTGGGCCTTTTTGCTGTAATCCTGGTCTAATTCTGCATAAGATTTCAGTCAAAGGATGGCATATGGCTGTCTCTGATGGACTTGGTTCTGCTAGGTGTGTAGTTTTGAGTTGTACCGAGAAGTGTTATGTCGGTTTGCTTGTTTGCCATAACTGCTTTTTCTTTTCTTCTTTTAGTGCTCTATATCTTTCATGTTCGGAAACACATGAAGCCATCTAGATTAAACTTCAACGAATATACTTTTCTGTTATGGCATTGATCCAGCATACTTACATGTGGCCATGGAAATGGAAGGAAGAATGTGTATGAGCTTAAGGGTTGCCAAGATTGAAATCATGGACTTATTTCACTCAGTGTTTCATTTTTTTAATGGTTCGGATTCTCCAGAAAAGTACCTTCCAAGAGCAATCGGTGAGATCCTTTTTAACAGCGAGGCAAATTATTTTTACTATGCAAGTACAGATGCCAAGAGTTATGCCAGAACTCAAGGATTTATGTCCCTACCTCAATGTTGTTGGACTTCAGCTTCCATCATCATTAGCCAACATGGCCAATAGCAAAGACAGCTGTTGTGTGTCCAACAAATATTCTGTCTCATATTATCTTCATTGGTTGAGACCCGTAACACCCTCTCCCTTTCCTCTCCTTTTCCTCCAGTTAGCTGTTTTAAGACAGTCCGAAGTTTAAGCATAGATCTCTACAGTTTAAAAAATCCTACTTATGATGATCATGACAGTGATGATGATGATTTCCCAGCATTAGTGGTGCTTGGGGTGGACCAAACAGTTAAATCTAAAAATTAGGGCTCAAGCTCTAAACATTAGCAGGTGAGATGATGTGTTTGCAAGATCACTGATTCTTGAATTTTAGGAAGCAAAATAGCAGTTATTGGCAATTGGTATGCAAAGATTTCAGAATGAGTGGTTCATGAAATTAGTATGGGGAGGAGGAGGACTTGATCTTGCTTCCTTGTTCTTTTATTTAATTTTTTTTTTTTTGCCTTAATGTTTGGTGCTTCATAATCTTTGCACTTTCTGTACTTTTGATATTGCTTGTTGACGGAACTCCAATTTTTTTTGTCTTGTTGCTTCTCTGGAAGAATAATATACCACTTCTTAAAATGAACTCCTTTATCCGTGATAACTTGCTTGCCCCAGTACAATATTGTAGCTTCATTTTTTAAAAATGGGGGTGGCTGAAATTTATAATAGGGAAAAAAAGGTGTGAGTAATCCATAAGATTTAGCCGACTGCTGAAAAATGATATCTTCATAATTATTTTGGATTGTGTCTAGTGCAAATACCTTGATGTTGAATTGTGCAGCTTGAAAATGGGCTAAATGGCAGACCTAATGTAAGCCATAGGTCTGATTGTTGCTTATCAATATGAGCTATTTTGTTGTTGTTGTTGTTCAAAAACACCAGGCACAGTCAATCAAAATTATAAAAACATTGACTAGTATTATATAACAGATACAAGTCTTAACCAAAAAACTTAAGTATCTGTTAAATATTGGCACAGTATGTATGTTGTTCCTAATATTGCCAGGTTTTTGTAGCTCTGATGGTGTGATTTCTGAGATCTGCAACTGCTTATAGTACTGTGTGAAATTTCTTGATCTTGTTCCCAAAGCCCCAATGACTACGGGAACCACGGAAGTGTGTTTCTTCCACAAGTGAAATGTTTCGATTGCCAGTTCTCTGTATTTTGTTAGTTTTTCCAATTCTTTAGACCTCCTCCATGACCACTGTATCAACTTTTATCTGAATTAATTTAAAATGGCAGGTTATGGATTTCCTGATAAAAGCGAGTACTTTCCCCCCCTTGCTCAGGCTATATCCTTCCATTTGTTTTCTAATCGAGATTTTATCTAAGGGTGGAGCCAGTCCTGGCAATAGAGAAAAAGAATGCCCCCCCCAGCCCCTCCACAACATTATTGTTAGCTAAGCTTCACTAAACCTTTCAGTAAAGTCTTGCTTTCACAGAGAGCTATAGGATGATTTAAAGAAAAAAGCTTTGTAGAAATGGAAACATTTTGTCGTGAATTAAAAAGAAAAAGAAAAGAAATATTTTTATACTATGCTCCATTCACAGACCACATCAGAGGTAGTCTAAGAATAGAATAGATCAAGTATATTTTATGGAAATATAATGAGAAAAGGATGTGTTCCCAAAACTCACTCTGAACAAAGGAATGCAGCATAGTCAGGAATACTTTAATGTGCCTAACAATTTTCTCATGTGAAAGGCTGCAGGAATGGCCTTCGGTTTGAATCTTCCAACTCTCCTCTGGCACCCACAACTTGAAATCACAAATAGTAATGCTGTACGTTATAGAAAGGAAGGGGAGGGCTTCGGTAGGGAGAGAACGAGAGGGAGAGACGGAGAATAAAACTAAAGGAAAGCACAACAATAATTTTTTAAAAACCCAACTCCTTTGAAAAAACAACAACAATAATAAGATAAGAAAGGTAGAGCATTATATAAAGAAATGTGTTTTAATATTAATTTTTAAAAAGTGGTATAAATGATTCACTCTGTTATTTCGTTTCACTGACAGTTATTTGTCAGCTCCAAATTCTGAAAATTAGATACATTTTGGAGAACATGGCATGACATTTACATCTTGATTTCTAGCTTGTTTGGCTTTGAAAATGCAACCTAAGAAATGAGAGAGGAGAGTGTTGTAATTATTTAATATCTGTTGGCTTTTACCAAAGCATTCTGTTACTTGGATAATACATAGCGCTGTTAACAGGTGACAAAACACCTGTCAGGTTCAGGCATAGCAGGAGGTGCTTATATCCTGTTTTTCTTTTTTCTCTTTAGCAACACAGTATCTTATTTTATATTCTAGGAAAAATTTATATATGGGTTTGTAAATATAAAACTGTCAATGATGATTAAATAAATTCCATAGGAAGGGCATGTTTCTGTGCAATATAATTACATTTGTTCTAGTCAACTGAAGTCATGCAGATATAAAATTTTCACTACAATAATGTGTCTTAGCTTCTGTATGCAGATATAGTAAATAAAATAATCAAGTAAGCAAAATAAATAAATTAATAAACAATATGATCATAATATAGATCAGGGGTGTGGACAAGTGTGACCCTCCACAGTTCCTGCAATCATAGAAAAAAAGCAGAAAAGAGGTTTCACAAATCTGGGGGATGTGTAGTTAAAGACAGCTTGTGACTAGGGCAGTGGGGGCTCCTCCCTCTGAACTTTTGGGCAGGGCATTCGCCTATCCTGGCCCATGAGCCATCAGTGAGTTTAATCCTCCAGATGTTGCTAGTCACTACTAGAAGGTAGATATCAGGGTTTGCCAATCGCTAATCGCATGTGTCCTTGCAGTGAGGTGGAGATTGAAAGTGTTGATCACGTCATCTTAAAGTGCTCCTTCTATCAAGATATTCAGAGGGATCTCCTCCAGTCTATATTGCAACAATTTCAAGGCAGGTCCAGAAAATTTAAGTTGTCCTCTTAATCATGGATTAGAAATCTGATATAACTAAAGCAGTGGTGAAATTTGGTGTGTCAGCAATGAAGTGTCACTGTTCCCTCCCTGCACCGATTGAAGCAATGCCAGATGTTTAGTAATGGTGTGTATTGGCCACCTTATACTTTATATGTCACACTACTTAGGATGATAAAACTGGAGGCAGTACAAAGTTTACTAAATTGATTTACTGATCTCCTCAGACCTCTGAAACTATGGAGATTCTATAAAATTTTTGCAGGAGGTTGCATATTTTTAATTGTATTTTTGTTTATACTAACAATATATCTGCTGGTCATGACCATAAAAAAGATCAATCGATCAATCAATCGATCAATCGATCGATCAATCAATGTTGGCAGAGTACTGTACTCACCCATCATCCCTCACCATTTACTAAACTTTGCTGATGGAAATTAGAGTCCTGTAACACTGGGATGGTTTTAAACTCCCCATCTCTAGTGTCCACAGAGATGTGATGGATACATTAGTAACTGCTATGTAGATCTTGTTGTGGAGGCAGTTTTTGCAAAGACAACAGAAGCAATGGTTGTTGTGGGTTTTTCGGGGTCTGGCCATGTTCTGAAAGTTGTTCTTCCTGATGTTTCGCCAGTATCTGTGGCTGGCATCTTCAGAGGACTGGAGTAGGAATCTTCAGGGCCTGCAATGGGATTGTGTCCTAAGACTTTTTTATACCATTATTCCCAGGCTACTGAATGGACTTGAGTTGGTCTATGAAACTATGAATTCTTGTGAAAGAAATGGTTGTGCCTCAGCACTTGATTGTCCTGACGTAATCTGTATTGTGTACAAGAAGCTACCATTAGGACAGAATATGGAGCAATACAATGGATTCCTATAAATTAGTTTGGCAGGATTTGTTCTTGACAGATCAATGTTGGCTTCTACTTATTACTGCATTGTTTTCTAGGTGCTTGCACAATTACTGCTTTATGATCTGTTCCAGAATCTTGCCTGGGATTGATGTCAGGCTGACTTTCCTGTAGTTCCCAGGTTCCTCTTTTTGCTCTTTTTGAAGATAGGGACAACATTAGCCCTCCTCCTCTGGCACCTCCCCCATTTCCCATAATTTCAAGAAAATAATGGAAAATAATGCTTCAAACACTTTCTTCAGTATTCTTGGATGAAGGAACTGATCACTACTGGCAGAAAGCAGTAGTGACTTGAAATGACTTTTAGTGAAAGTGAAAGAAGAAAGTACCAAAGCACCACTGAAGTTGAGCATGAAGAAGACAAAAAAAAAAGACTGCAGAAGAACTGCACAACTTTAATACTGACAATGAAGAAATTGAAATGGATAAAGTTTTAGGATACCTTGGTTCAAGCATCAATCCAAATTGAGACTGCAGCCAAGAAATCAGAATACTGAAACTCAGAAGGGCAGCAATAAAGGAATTAGGAAAGGTCATTAATTGTAAGGATGTGTCACTGGAGACAACGACAACATGCATCCAAACTCTCGTATGCCTGATCACTGTGTATGGGTGTCAAAGCTGGACAGTAAAGAAAGCTGACAAGGGAAAAATAATTTGAAATATGGTACTGGAGGAGAGCTTTGTACATATGCTAGATAATCATAAAGATGAACAAGTGGATTCTAGAGGAAATAAAGTCTGAACTATCTCTGGAGGCAAAAATGGTGGAACCGAGGCTGCCCTACTTTGGACATATCATGAGAAGGCAGGATTCTCTTGACAAGACAATAATGTTGGGAAAAGTTGAAGGCAATAGGAAAAAAGGAAAGCCCAATATGCAATGGATTGACTTCCTATAGGAAGCCGCATGCTTGTGTCTACAGGAATTAAGCAGGGCTGTTGAGGACAGGACATTTTGGATAACTCTTATTCATAGTATCTTAAGTCGGAGGCGATTTGACCGATAGTAACAACAAAACAACAACAGTTCTTATCAGACCTAGCCAATATGGCCATTGTTCAGAGATAATGGGAATGGGACTACAGCATCTGGAAGAATGCAAGTTCTGTATCTGTGCCTTTTAGTCCGAATAAGGACTCTGTTGTTTTTAACTTCTATACCACTGGGTTACTTTGTGTGGTTCCTTTTTAATTGTTGTTATTATTTCTTTGTAAATTGTATTTTCTGGGGGGGGGAGGGATTAGGACTAGGAAAAGACTGAATCACAAGATAAGAGTTTGTGCACTTGAGGAATCACCAAATGACATGCACATATCACATAACGTTTAGCTTCTCACTGATCCTAAGAGAAACATTGCCTACATGTAGATCACAGTGGCTTAAAACATCTAGCAAAAATGTTTGGGCTTCTTTACCCACCCACTTACCCTCATTTATATTTAAACCATCTAACCCTATGAAGTGCTGTGGGGAATTCAAAAGCTTGCAGACATTTATGTATCCACAGTTGATCCTAATAAAGCCATTGCCTGTTGAGTTTGGATTTTATTTTATTCGTATGGATCAACAGTCCTCTTTTGATTTTGAAATGTGGGTCATCAGTGAAGGTAAAATAAATAAGTAAAATATATGTCCCGGGGAAAAGCTGCTGTTTCAGGACTCATTGTGGAGGGAGGAACCAGCTTTTGCTGATGCTAAGTTGCTAAGTTAGAGTGAGTTAGCAGAGTCATATAAATCTGTCTTGTAAAATATTTTTATTTTTATTACTTAATTATTTATTGCTTAAAAATTATAGCCCATTGTTCAGGACAAAAACTTCATTATTTTAAATATATCAAATTAAAAAGAGAAAAATAAAGATTGATCTGATGCTTTTAGGTCTCATTTTAGTTCCATAATATTGTGATGTCTGTATCTAAACACAACTAAACATAATTAGTTTGATGACAGATGATATATTGAGCTTTCTAATGTTAATTTCCCATTCATGTAGTGCCACACCAAAAACTGCTATATATTATTATTATTATTATTATTATTATTATTATTATTATTATTATTATTATTATTATTATTATTATTATTATTATTATTATTATTATTATTATTGTATTTATACCCTGCCTATCTAGTCATTTCGACCACTCTAGGCGGCTTACAACATAAAACATAACAAGTTAAAAAAAAAGTTATAACAATTAATTAATTAAATGATTCTGCAATGGGAAAAATACAAAATAAATCAAATAAAGAGGGGGGAAAAAGGAAAGAGGACAGGAATTGACTGGAAGGGAAGGCCTGCCTATACATCCACGTTTTTAGTTGGTTCTTAAAAGTACCCAGCGAGGGTGCAGCGCGAATCTCCGGAGGTAGGTTATTCCTATTATATTATTATAATATATAATATAATATATAATAATATATTACATAACAGCTCCACATTAAATGACTACATCTATTACTAATATTGCTATTATCATCTGTCAAGGAATGAAAAAAAAAATCTCTTCATAGGATGATCCAAACTCTGCCATGGTAGAATTGTAACTAAGTCTCAGGATGATGCTCTTCAAAGATGTCCTTGTGCTGCAAAGGAACGGGTGAATCTTAGCATATTTTGCCTGTTTAATTTAATTTGGAAATCTTCAACCAGAAAATGAAGTTATTAGCAGGTTGCTAGTTTTGGAGATAACCCGATGTCACAGGAAGGCAGTGAAGTGGATTCCATGCCAGAACATAATATATGTATCTGTCAGGATCAAATGAGAGATAGATAAGCTACAGAGGGGTATGGAAGTGGTGTAATAGCACATTCAGGACAAGAACTATCTGCAGTAGGTCTTTCCTTTTAAAGAGCTTTTGTATTAGTGAACTGGCCTGCCCTCAGACACACTGCTATTCTGCCTCTATGTCATGCTCTACATGTGCACTGAGAATAATAGTATCCAAGCCATCTTCCTTATAGGCTGCACTGAAGAAGAAAATTGCCTGGAATGGTTCAAATGATCGTAATTCAATAAAGGGAAAGCTGGAAAACAATGTGTTGCTGTTATGAATATGGCAGCTGCTCTTCTCTAAATCCATGAGATGAAGTTCCTTGAAAGCAGGCAAGAGCAACAAATGGCCCTCCAGATTTTGTTCATCGGCACTTCTCACCAGCCCTAACCGGCTTGGCTAGTGGTGGGTGTTACACCTCAACAGCATCCTGGGATCCTGTTAGGGAAGAACAGAAACCTGGCTATGAGCAGTATCAGAACGGTAAACAGGGTACCATTCCTGGAAGAGGTATTTTCCTTAACGTGCTTGTTCTAGGGATGTTCAAGATCTATTTGGGCATCCTGGAAAGTTTTCTCATTGGGAAAAATTTTCACAGTTGCAGTGGACATGAGTGCGAAATGCCTCTTGTACTGTATGTTAAAAAAGAGAAAGAGAAAAGGAGAGTCCCAAGACTGACTTAATATGCTCATTTTCTCCCCATAAGGGACTCAAGAAAGCTCAAAGTCAAATACGCTTCCTTTAGCATAGGAAGCTGCCAAATACCACATATTTCATCAGGTATTACCAAAGGGAATGGATCTTTTATCAAGTAATACCAAAGAGTATGAACCAGGCCTGAATATGCTTAACTTCTAAAATCATACAGTTGGAGGTATTCAGGATAGTATGTGTGTGTGTAGGGGGCGGGGGAGGCATTCTGCTGGCATTTTGGTATTATGGAAGTTGATCAAAGATGGTTGTCTACTGATGGGACTGGAAGACTTTGTTGGGGGTTGCCTGGGGGTTGGGTACTGAGTCCTATCTTTCTAATAGAAACTCTGTTGAGGTTGGTATAGTTCTGAGAGGAGACAGATGCTATCGTAAACGGGCTTGTTCAGAGATGGGGATAAGTGAGATGGGGTACCAGTGAACATCAAGACGTGCCCTCCATATATATAGACCATCAGGGGCTCTTTGGATCCTTGAGGGTGACATGTCCTCTTTTATAGAGAGCATTCCTCTTTTTGAACGTGTTCTCTGGCTGAGAGTTATCCAGCCCAGCACAGACTGAGAGACAAAGAAGGATAGAAAGGTAAGAAGGGGTCTTTCTGTTGCCTGGCCGCAGTTTGCAGCCTGTGAGCAGACCCTGCAGGCACAATGGCCATCTGGCTGGTCTTCCCTGCTCAGGTGAGATGTATTGCAGTGCCGTATGTGAGAAGAACAGAATGGCTTAAGGTAACGTCAACATGCCTTTTAAAAAATGTCTTCTGAGATATGGTAATATATGGCACCTTGACATTGATTAGATTCAGAGAAAAAGCTATCCTGGTCTGATGCATCATCTAGACCAGAGGGTCCCCACATTCTGGTCTGCGGCCCAGTACTGGTCCGTGGCCTGGGCCAGACCAGGCCACAGGGACAGATCCCACCCACCCCATGTGCCCTCCCCCAGCACAGCCCCTTCACACATGCCCCTGCCCCTTTACACATGCATGCAAGCGCCCCTGCTTCTTCGCACATTTGCGCAAGTGTGCACATGCCCCAAGTGCCCTCACCCTTCATGCATGCGCATGTGTGCATGCACCCATGTGAGTGCCTCCCACCCCTTCACACATGCATGTGAGTGCCCCTGAGCCTTTGTGCATACGCGTGAGCACCCCCGCTCCACGCATTCATGCGAGTGTGCACACACCTGCATGAGCATGCACCTGCCCCTTCATGCATGCTTTCAAGCACAGGGGGGTGCCCCGCCTTCCCCAACTGGTCCATGGTGTTAAAAACATTGGGGACCACTGACCAAGGACTTAACTATTCTATGGCTGCTTTGCTGACCTATACACTTCCTTGTCACCTGCTCAAAGGGCACACATTTAACTGATAGGTAGTACAGACAGAGTGTTGTAGATACAATTGCTAGTTTCATTTAGAGTAGACTCGTGGCATCAACAGCTAAATGGTAAATCAGGACTTTCACAATCCTGTGTATTCAATGAGTCTTTAAGACAGTTTGGTCCAGATCCATAACTCATCATTACACACATACAAACGGTCTCTCTTTCATGAACAGAACACTTTTAAACCATCCTGGAATTAGTCAATGTTTGGGGAAAGAGAGGGTTTTTTTTGGGGGGGGGAGGGGAAAGAACATTTCTAACCTTTGTGACTTATCAAAACAAACAGATTTTAGGTCATTAAAGCAATCACTATGCATTTTCAAGGATGGGGTGGGGAGACAGAACAGAAAAGAAATGTGAATTGTAGTTAGTCCAAATGGGTTTTTTGGTCTATTTTTAAAATGCACACTAAGCAGTGACTTATTCTGGATGAATAATTGTTTTCCACACATGTTTTATAAATGTGGTTTTGTTCTTTTTTAAACGCAATATGTGATAATGAAGTAATTTATATTGTTTCTTTCAAAAGAGTCACTTTGGCCTCTCTAGATTAGTACATGGACCAGATGATGATGGTGAATACTAATACTAATACTAATACTAATACTAATACTAATACTAATACTAATACTAATACTAATCATCATTTTAAAACTGCAGTATTAGTAACAGCATACCTATTGCACCAATATTTAACAGATAGTTACAGATGGTTAAAACTTGTATCTGTTATATAATGCCAATCACAATTGTTTTTACAGTTTTGATTGACTGTGCCTGCCATTTTTGAATCATCATCATCATCATCATCATCCAACAACAAAAACTACAGCATGCTACCATTTCAGCTTTGTCTATATAAAAAAGGGGTATCTGGCAAAACACATTTTAAAGAATGTTATAATTAAAATAACCAACTACTTCAATACAACACCATCATTTTTTTAAGTTCCAAAGTGATATTAGCCTGTCCTTGACACAACAACAGTAACAAAAGGAGCCATGGGACATCGAGGTCATACTTAAGAGCCATCAAGTCCAGATTGTGCCCAGAGGAGGGGAATAGGATGTTAAAAGATCTAGAAACCAATCCCTATCAGGAAGTGAGCTAGAGATATTTAGCTTCAAGAGGAGACAATATGATAGTCATCTTCACATATATGAAGGGTTGTAACATGGAAGATGGAGTTTTCTGCAGGTTCAGAGGATAGGACCTGGAGTCAGATAATGAGAAAGGAGATCTCACCTAAATATGAGGAAGAATCTTCTAACAGTAAGAGCTGGGCAACTGCACAAAAGTCTACATCAGAAAGTGGTAGGCTTTCCTTTATTGGAAGTTTTAAAGCACACGTTGGGTGTAAGGAATGTTTTTGTGATGGATTTCCTGCTTTCTCAATGGATTGCACTCGGTGACTCTTGTGGTCTCTTCCTGTGAGTCTAATTTGATTCTGACTTACAGTGACTTTCTGGGTTTTCTAGGTGCATTCAGAAGTGGTTTTGCCAGTCCTTCCTTCTGTTGGTGACCAGGCTTCATCGTTTGGTGCCAAAATTTGATGGTGCAATTGGTGGCCAGATTTCTGGGATGTGATCTTGGTGGGCGGCTGGGAGCTGTGGAAATGGCTCTCAAGGACCATTTTTGGTCTCTGGGCTATCTTTTTCCCACCTCCGCTATACACATGTTTCAGACATGATAACAGTATTAGCATCTTACGGAAGTCATAAACGGCAAAATCTCTCATTTCTTGGCAGATACGTTGATATATTTTCAACCAGTTAGCTTCTCTTACATGTTCAGAGATCATGGCTGGATCTTTGCATGAGATCATAGTAACATTATTTAAAAGGATTTGAACCATAGACAGGAGAGTCACAGCAGATGGCTGAAGGAGAAACAGTCATCTCAGGATGTAAGAAAATATGTCACATTTTATTTTGATCTAAATTTTCTCAACAGGTTTTGGCCTGAACTTATGGCCCTCTTCAGGTGCATTGATTTTTGTTCTAGATTCAATCTTTTCCCCTTTTTGGCAGGTTTGTATATAGCTCCAATAGATTTGTTAGCTATAACTAATCTATCAATTAAAAAAGAGGGGTGGAAAGGGAAAAGTTCTAATATAGACCAAAAATCAATGCCCCTGAAGAAGGTCACGGATTCAGAATGTGAGTAATTTTAGACTGAAATTAAGACTGATATATTTTCTTAAATCCCAAGACTGGTTCAATTCTTAACATCCCTTCTCTGTCAGCTCACTTTCTGGATCTTCTCAGGCCACCTTCGAACTACAGATGTGGGTGGGGATGAGGGAGACTGTCCTAAGTGAGGTTTGTCCTGCACAGAACGTGTTGATGATTTAGGCCTTTTTTACTTCAATCTAATTTGAATAGGAGGAGTTGAATTCTGCTGACTGAACAGGGGGAGTTAAATTTGGCTGATGATCAAAAATCAAAGCACAGTATTATGAGAACAAACACCTTCCTAATGAACACACACACACACAGAGAGAGAGAGAGAGAGAGAGAGAGAGAGAGAGGCTGTCCTTGGTTAGGAGAACAAGGCAAGACAGAGACCTAATTCTGAGATTCTTAGAATGTGTCATTTCTCATTAAAAAAAAAAGACCAACAGCTTTGCATATTATTGAAAAACACGCTGTCCAAACATCTGTTTATTAATCCAACCCCATTCATTCCAACAGCTAAGCAATATTTCTAGATTTGTTCCCACTTGTTCACAAAATTGTTCTTTTTTTTCTTTCCTTGGAAATTCTTGCTCTCTTTGCAACTGCTGCGTGGAACTTGAATTCTAAATGGTTCCCTAGTTTAAGATTTGATGTTCCCTAGCTGAGAGGCAAAAAGCAATATTGCTCCATTTATCTTTTTATGAAATGCATTACACAGAGTATAATTTGTGTCTCCATAATAATCTACTGTTTTCAATTAGAGATTAAACTAGTTGCTATAAAGGTCTGAGAAAAATACAACAACTTTTGTTTGTTCATTCTTGTTTTCTTCCACGAGGATGGTGGGAAGTGGAATTTTGTTACACTGACAGCATAAGGCAACCTTACCGAGTTTATACTCTGTTTACTGTAAATTGGCTTCACAAAGGCAACCTGTGGCGGTGAGGCAAAGAAATGAGATTAGCTAGCGGGGAAAATAGAAGATAATTGTGTTTACAGAAGTTGATGAACATCTTCCCTCATGCTCCATAAGGAACCGAGTTTCGTTCGTTCGTTTAGTCGTTTAGTCGTGTCCGACTCTTCGTGACCCCATGGACCAGGGCGCAGCAGGCCCTCCTATCTTCCACTACTTCCCGTAGTTGTGTCAATTTCATGTTGGTTGCCTCGCAGACACTGTCCAGCCATCTCATCCTCTGTCGTCCCCTTCTCCTCTTGCCTTCACACTTTCCCAACATCAAAGTCTTTTCCAAGGAGTCTTCTCTTCTCATGAGATGGCCAAAGTACTGGAGCCTCAGGTTCAGGATCTGTCCTTCCAGTGAGCACTCAGGGTTGATTTCCTTTAGAATTGATAAGTTTGTTCTCCTTGCAGTCCAGGGGACTCTCAAGAGCCTCCTCCAGCACCACAATTCAAAGGCATCAATTCTTCGGCGGTCTGCTTTCTTTATGGTCCAGCTCTCACTACCATACATCACGACAGGAAAAACCATAGCTTTGACTATTCAGACTTTTGTTGGCAAGGTGCTGTCTCTGCTTTTTAAGATGCTGTCGAGGTTTGTCATCGCTTTCCTCCCAAGAAGCAGGCGTCTTTTAATTTCGTGGCTGCTGTCTCCATCTGCAGTGATCATGGAGACCAAGAAAGTAAAATCTGTCACTGCCTCCATATCTTCCCCTTCAATTTCACAGGAGGTGATGGGACCAGTGGCCATAATCTTAGGTTTGTTTTTTTTTTTTTGTTGTTGTTTTTGTTTTTTTGTTTTTTTTTGATGTTGAGTTTCAGGCCGTTTTTTGCACTCTCCTCTTTCACCCTCATTACAAGGTTCTTTAATTCCTCCTCACTTTCTGCCATCAGAGTGGTATCATCTGCATATCGGAGGTTGTTGATATTCCGGCAATCTTAATTCCGGCTTGGGATTCCTCCAGTCCAGCCTTCCGCATGATGTATTCTGCATATAAGTTAAATAAGCCGGGGGACAATATACAGCCTTGTCATACCCCTTTCCCAATTTTGAACCAATCAGTTGTTCCATATTCAGTTCTAACTGTTGCTTCCTGTCCCACATATAGGTTTCTCAGGAGATAGACAAGGTGGTCAGGCACTCCCATTTCTTTAAGGACTTGCCATAGTTTGCTCTGGTCCACACAGTCAAAGGCTTTTGCATAGTCAATGAAGCAGAAGTAGATGTTTTTCTGGAACTCTCTGGCTTTCTCTATAATCCAGCGCATGTTAGCAATTTGGTCTCTAGTTCCTCTGCCCCTTCGGAATCCAGCTTGTACTTCTGGGAGTTCTCGGTCCACATACTGCTGAAGCCTACCTTGTAGGATTTTGAGCATAACCTTGCTAGCATGTGAAATGAGTGCAATTGTACGGCAGCTGGAGCATTCTTTGGCACTGACCTTCTTTGGGATTGGGATGTAGACTGATCTTTTCCAGTCCTCTGGCCACTGTTGAGTTTTCTAAACTTGCTGGCATATTGAATGTAGCACCTTAACAGCATCATATTTTAAGATTTCAAATAGTTCAACTGGAATGTCATCACCTCCACTGGCCTTGTTGTTAGCCATGCTTTCTAAGGCCCACTTGACTTCACTCTCCAGGATGTCTGGCTCATGGTCAGCAACTACATTGTCTGGGTTGTCCGGGATATCCAAATCTTTATGATATATTTCCTCTGTGTATTCTTGCCACCTCTTCTTGATGTCTTCTGCTTCTGTTAGGTCCCTCCCATTTTTGTCCTTTATCATGTTCATCTTTGCACAAAATGTTCCTCTAATATCTCCAATTTTCCTGAACAGATCTCTGGTTTTTCCTTTTCTGTTATTTTCCTCTATTTCTTTGCATTGTTCATTTAAGAAGGCCCTCTTGTCTCTCCTTGCTATTCTTTGGAAGTCTGCATTCAATTTTCTGTAGCTTTCCCTATCTCCCTTGCATTTTGTTTCCCTTCTCCTCTCTGCTATTTCTAAGGCCTCGTTGGACAGCCACTTTGCTTTCTTGCATTTCCTTTTCTTTGGGATGGTTTTTGTTGCTGCCTCCTGTACAATGTTATGAGTGTCTATCCAAAGTTCTTCAGGCACTCTGTCCACCAAATCGAGTTCCTTAAATCTGTTCTTTACTTCCACTGTGTATTCATAAGGGACGCCTTTCGACCTGAGGGGCCCATCTTCCAGCGTCATATCTTTTAGCCTTTTGTTTCTGATTATGGGGCATTCTTGGCAAAGATACTGAAGTGGAATTGCCGGTTCCTACCCCAGGTGGATTGCGTTTAGTCAGAACTCTCCACTATGACCTGTCCGTCTTGGGTGGCCCTGCACGGCATAGCCCATAGCTTCTCTGAGTTACTCAAGCCCCTTCGCCACGACAAGGCAGCAATCCATGAAGGGGGAACCGAGTTTACTCTCATCTAAAATCAACAGAGTTTTGTTGAGGCATCTCATGTTTGTGTGATCAGATGGATTTGCTCTTCTTACTAAATTCAACCAATCAGAATGGTCACTGCACTAATAGTGTGTGTGTGTGTGTGTGTGTGTGTGTGTGAGAGAGAGAGAGAGAGAGAGAGAGAGAGAGAGAGAGAGAGAGAGAGAGAGAGAACCAGGCTACAAGTTTATACTGTCACAGTCACACTTTTGCTCTTTGGGGCATTTTGAAGATTACAATTAGCTGTTGCAGCCTGTGGGTGACTGAGGAAAGTAATGGTTTAAAGCCAGTGGTTTCCTTAGGAAAAGGAGGGCACCTCATGTAGCTGCCTGTTAGCCATTAGTTGTTTATTTATACTCCTTTTGGTAATACAGGTGTGTTGTTTAAGGTTGGTCCTGGATTAATTTTTGAGCCTGAATGCCCAAGCTTTGGTGGTGGCCAGGAGTGCATTTGCACAGTTCGTAATAATAATCATCATGTGCTATCAAGTCAATTCTGACTGATGGTGACCCTTTTCAGGGTTTTCCAGGTAAAGAATACACCAAAATGGTTTACCATTTCCTTCTTCTGGGGGTGCCTTGGGGCTGTGCAGCTTGCCCAAGGCCACACAGGCTGGCTCTATGTGCAGGACGAATAGTGGTGAATGGAACTCTCAACCTCTCACTCTGCAGCCAGATTCCTCAACCACTGAGCTATCTTGCTATCAACCAATATGTCCTGTTGCACAGGACTGCCTGATCAACGGGAGTGACGCCACTAGTAGTGGCAGATTGTTAGTAACTAAAAATTCCTTTTTTTTCCTCCCTCTTCGAGGATGTGTGACTCACACACAATGATAGGAAGTGGCATGCAACCTGAAGTAACAACAAGGAACTCTTTATTTAGTGGTAATCTGCTGGTGGTGGTGATGTTGTTGCTGTTGCACAGACAGAGCAATGCAGTAGAATGCTTGCCTAAATTCTTTGTTTGCAGTCGATACAAAAATGTGGAAGACAGTAAGCAGTGGAGGGAGAGAGGGGCGGAGAGGGAGGGAGATAACTCCCCCCCATCCCACACATACTTCTACTTGAAGGAATCAAAACACATTGCAATAAGCTATTGGACTGGAACCTCTTATGATGCATTGTTCTACTTCTGAGTGCCAGTTTCACTCAGTGTTGCTTTCCACTCCTGTCACCCCATCACTCATGGGACAATGCAAAGCTACTGTAACTGGTGTCCCAACAGCATGTATTCATATCTAGGTCTTGCATACTTATGCTCCAGTCAGATACCCAAGAGGCGAGGATGGGGAGGGATTGACAGAATAGACAGATGCTTTCAGTTCAGGATCCAGGATGTTAAGAGAATTTCCGCACCGTGATTGTTTTGCCAGGGAAATGCATGTTCCTTGTCATCAAGGTGTTCGGGAATAGATCAGCCTGATCTTACAAGTTGAGTACAAGAACTGTAATCAAGAGTTACATCATTTCATGAGACAAGACCAGGAGGAATACTGCAAGAGAAATGTGCGTAATTAGAATAGTGCTGGGAGAGAGACAATGGAGTGCTGGAAATCTATCCGAAACACGTCGTCCCCATTGACCTGTCCTTAGGCGTCAGACATGACGTGCTAATGGAATCAGAAGATCCCCCTCCAGATGCAACTGGGAAGTAAAGGCAGAATTTCATTCTCAAAACATCCAGGAGAAAAAAGATTAACTCTCCCAAGATTTGAGTGTCAAGAAAGGCAGGAAATTGTTAAGTTATCTAAATTCTCATCATTGTATCTTTAGTCAGGGGCTGCCCAAATCCCAGACTGTTGGATTTTCTTTCTGGCTTTAGGTACTGTGCATCTTTACCCTTGGAGTGTGGATGGTGGAGGGAGAACTATTCATTTTAGCCCTTGTCAAGAGAGGATTTCATAGACAGAAACTTGAACCAGAGGTAATTAAAAATGAAGGAGATAGAAGAAAACATTTTCCCTTCCTTCCTTCCTTCCTTCCTTCCTTCCTTCCTTCCTTCCTTCCTTCCTTCCTTCCTTCCTTCCTTCCTTCCTTCCTTCCTTCCTTCCTTCCTTCCTTCCTTCCTTCCTTCCTTCCTTCCTTTTTGGAAGAAGACAGTTTGTTTCGACATTACTTCAAAGAGTATTGAGACATGGAAATTAAGCAAAGCTGTCCACAGGAAGGGGCAATCTGCTCCCTGTAGTATTTCTTACCGATGGCGTTGTGGCAGACCAAGCATAGGGAGAGCAAATCAGAGCTAAATTAACTCAAAAGTGAACTTATGGCACATCTTACATCCCACCTGCTCTTGATTTGTATTCATTTTCTAGGCTGTGACACAAGAACACACTAACAGGTTTGCACAGTTTGTGACCTATTGAGGCATATGCAATTTGGTAGCCATTAGGGAGGTACAAATACTATACAATCAGATTTGGGTCCAAAGTTCTGCTATAGCAATTGAGATCCACCTGCTGGGGCCAATCTGGAGGTGGCCGGAACTAAAATGTCCTCTGATTTCTGCAGATCCTCCCCCTGTCTTCCTCAATCTGTGCTCAGGGGAATTGTGCATTGGGGGATATGGACAATATCCCTTTAGTGTCAACAAGCAGTAGCCTCACGTGTTCAAATTCACCCGCTCATTGCCTAGCCCAAATCCTAGTGCTACCACTCTGGCACATACACAGACAGCCACATTAACACAGTAGCACTGGAAACATTTACCCTATACCATGGAAATAAACAACAGGCAGTTGCATTTGGGCAACTGTTTCTTCTGTAGCAGTCTTGCAGTGCACCAAACAGTAAAGGTAATGAGAAGAATGGGATAAAATTTGTGTTGGGGCTTGGGAAGATGTCCCCTAATGTCCCCAACCAGTACCTTGGCTTGTCCACATGTGTTTGGTGTTTGGTCATTGGGAAACAAGTACTGTACTGGCTTCACTCGCAAGTCTAATAGCTCAGGCCCACAGCTCAGAAGAAAGACTGTCAATGGCTATCATACAGGCTTACCAGCTTCTGATTACATGTTCTGTCTCTTGTGTTGTTTGACACAAACTCTGGAAAACAGGGAGTGGAGTTGTCAGACCTCTGGCAGACTACATCTCTATTGGGCTGTGTTTGGTTCTGAAGACAGGGCTCTCATGACCTAGAAAGATCTAGCTGCATGTCCTGGCAAAGCCCTACATATGGTGTCGTGGACACAGATCGACAGAAAATAGTGGAAAAATAAATGACAGAGAAAACCTTTACTATTTATTCGATAGGGTAGGCACGACAAACCCTACCCATAGAGTAGGTTTCTAAGGATACTAGGTTCTTCAGTAATTCCTGTCTGAGCCATGACAGACTACAGTAATTCACAACAGAAGCTTTCATCTTCATTTGAAGCACCTAAATTCGGGATAGGAAACATGTGACTTTCTAGATGTTGTCAGATGACAGGTCCAACACTCCCTCAATTGGATATGGTAATTAGGATTGATGAGAGTTGAGGCCCAAGAACACTGTGAAGGCCATGTATTCCCTGCTTGCCTAAAAAGTCAAGGTTTGACCATGGGCTCTTCTTAATAGATTCTGCCCATTATCCCTTGATTCCACCATTGCACCCAAGCCTATGGATGGGCGCAACACCCACGTTCCTTAGCCATTATAAATATTTGACATAACTGTTTTGTTTTGTTCTGCCTTCGTTCAGAGAGGAAGGTTAGGGGAATGGTGAATTTCTTTTCAGATAGATCAGGTTGCAATTTCTTTGAAACTGGGAAGTGGAAGAAACTCCATGCAGTGGAAATTGTGTGATTCTACACAAACCTGGGAATGGGAACATTGCTGGGCCTAATACTGCTTTCTTTGGATAGAACAGGACTTTCTTGCACATGCAAAATTTCTGTTGTTAAATGGGAGAACACTGTGTTTCTGAAAGTGCGCTGATCTGTTTTCTTTCAAGAAACACTGGCAGGTAGTGTTAACAGTTGTGTTTCTTCCTTGGCCACCCGAATCTAGCTTTGCATGTTTTCGGCTCCACTTCTTCAGCTGACTCTGTGTGTGTTCGGGGGTCCACCCATGCAGAGAGATGCAAGATTAAGGCCCTCTAATTATCTTAGGTAAAGTGCTTTGATTCATTTACCCAAATTGCCTTCCAGAAATGTTAGAGCATTTAGAGTATTATTTAATAAGGTATTAATTGACTTTTGCACATTTATTTTAAATGTCAAAGCCAACAATGTAGGTCAGAGGGAAGAAAACACAGGAGGTGGAGGAGAAGGGGACTCATCTGTCATGCACGTGTTTCTGTTCTGCTGTTTTCCACTTTACAATTACACACAAATTTCCTTCCATCTTGGAATTAGGAGAAAGCAAGAGAAGAGCAACTGTGTAGAAAACTACATGGATGAAGGGAACTTCTTTATTTATTCATTCATTACATTTCTACCCCACCCATCTACTGCATAAAGACTATTACTCAGATTTTTATACTAAAAGCATCAGAATTCTGTATGCCTCCCCCAAATTTAACCAGTGTTGCAATCTGAATAAATCATTCAAATTGTTCCAGTGAGTAGGCCTTTGAAAAATACAGAAGGTTACATTTTAAAAGGAATTTGTTGTGTCACTTATAACTTCTCAACAGTTTGATTGTTGCTATTGTTGTTCTGATCGCACAAACCATTCATTGCAACATGTGTTATTAATAAGTTGTGTTGTCATTGTCAGCAGCTAGAGAAAAACGAAGGTCATACTTCCTTGTTTCCCTCAGCGACCAGTTCTGATATTCTACTGTAGGAGATAAAAAAAGAAGAGTACTTCCCTCATCACTTATAATTGATAACAGATTAGCCTAGAATGTAATTATTTGAAAAATGCCCATGAACTACTTTGAAAATTAACTCATATCAAAGTAACTGACATGTTACTAGTAACATTGGAACCACTCTTGCAGTAATATAACTACCCTATGTGTCATCAAGTCAGTTCTAACTTCTGGTGACCTTTCCCAGGATTTTCTAGTATATAGCACACAGAAAGAGTTTACCACTTTCTTCATCTTGAGGCATTCAGGGACTGTGCAGCTTGCACAAGGCTGCACACCCCGGTTCTTTCCAGGAGGCACAGTGGGGAACCAAACTCCCGACCTCCGTTTCTTCAGCCAAGACACAGCTCACTATCCTATCCAGATAGTTATCCAGAGATATTATTCATACCAAAAGTAACTAGAAAGAATTAGGACGTCATGTGGTCCTTAGGACTACACAAATGCAAGATTATGATGAAATCTTTATTGAGCCACAAAAAAAATCAAACACATTGCAAACTTTCGTGGAGAAAATTCAAGCTGAGCACCACCCCTTCATAGATAGTGCAGAAAAATTGTAGATAAGAGTCTCAAAATTTATGGCAAATGTCTGTACCAAGTCTGCTCATGTGAGGTTTGTTCAGACTTAGGCTGCAAATGTCAGCTGGGGGAGTGTGGTCTCAAGCACCATCTCTTGCAGCATGGCTGGTATTTTCCATTTCAAACTTCAGACAAAGAGTTTGCTAATTTTGACAACCGCGCCCCCCTCCCCCTCCGCATCAAGACATTGCTTGCTTCCAAAACACAAAGTTTCTTTTTGAGCTGTGGGGCTGGGGACTGTGTTACTTGCACCTTGTTGCATCCATTTATGGACATTTCTAGGAACAGAAGCAGTCAGAAGGATACATATCCTGCACCCAAGACAATTTTTGCAAGGTCAAAGAAAGAGGCAAAAAATTGATATATTATCAGGACTCAGAGCTGTGCAAAGATCCTAAAAGCACCAAGAAATCTTCCTTCTGACTTCCAAGCCCATTTTGTAAGGTATAATTAAAAATCCATGGGGATAGCAATATTATCTCTTTAAAATGACAAAAATGCTAATAATACTGAGAGCTGGCATGTTCTAGATTCTACAAATGTCCTCGGATTTTTGTCCTACATGGTCTAGATGTCAACTCAATTGGAAGCCATGCAGTTTTGGACTCCTAGTTACATTCCCTTGATTGAACCTCTTTTTGGTATTGCTAGAGACTCTCTTACCGATGCCTGGGGCCATGATTGCCTTGACAAGAGTGGCTTATGGGTGTGTGTGTGTGTGTGTGCACGCGCGCAAATTGGGTGGCAATAAAAATCAGGCCTCACATTTTCATCTTATATACAAAAGAGATAATAACAACCAACCTGACATTTCACTTTTGCTTCTGTAGAGCAGGTCTTTTAATATGAGTACTACTTCTTAGCATTTAAAGGAACTTTGACAGCTGAGTAATCCCTTCATCATTTAAGTATAACAAGATTTTACTATTAAGTACGTGGGCTGGAAATGGAGTGCTTTTTTCATTCACACTATAAACAGTTACGCTGGGTTTGTAATCCCGCTGTCAGATTGTTCACTGTTTGATATTAATCAGCAGGTTTATGAAAGGTGCAATAGACCACAGAAACGAACAGGGAAACGAACACATAAAACACAGAGGCTGCTGCTGTAATCTTCAGATGCTTATTCTGGACCACTTCCATTGATTTCAGTGGGGTCTCCCTCCCCCTCTTCTTCTTCTTCTTCTGGAGCTGGTGCCCAGCTCTCTTTCTCCTCAGGTTTAATTTCTCATTTTCTCATATGTACATGGTCTTGAGGCTTTGACCTTAAGGAGAAGTTCAGAAGCAACCACTCTGGCTTGGCCAGCACGCAGTGGAATTACTAGGTATGACTCATCATCCCACATTCTTGGGCCACATTCTTGGACTCTCCAGTTTTGCTCCCTTGGCTGCCAAAACCCACTTATTTTCAAACAACAATCAAACCACAAGAGGAATAGGGCTGAATGAAATATAACCACCATATCCATAAAAATAGCATTTGGGGACCCCAGGGATCAGATCTGTTCCTAGCCCCCAACATTCCTCTGCACGTATCCAGGGCAACACTTACACACAGTGACAGTGGAAGTAGGGGGTGCAGACTAGCAAAACAGGGCCATAGAGGTGGAGCTGGGGCTATCATTCAAAAATGGCCAATACTGAAAGAATGGGCCTGGTTCTCAAGGTAGCCATTGTGACTTTGCTTTTGAATCAATGCAGTGAGAGTAAAACTGGCCCTTTCATGTGCAGAGTGAGGCAGTTGCCTCAGGCAGCAGATGTTGACCCATGTAGAAGGAGAAGCAGCCCACGCTTCTCTTCCTCTAGCATTGACTCTACTTTGGCAGGGGTAATGAATCATTTTTGGGTTTTCATGTGAACTTGACAGAAGTGATCCACGTTGCTGAACTCTACCCACAAAGTAAGACACAATGGATTCACTGGCCCCATGAAATCTGGATCCCCTTGATTCAAAGGGAAAGCTGCGTGTTGCAACTGGCATAGTCTTGCATTTCTGAAACCAGCTTACTGCTCTCTTGTGAGATGGAGGATGTCTCCCCATCACTAGATTTTATCGTTGACACCAGCTTTTGTAGCTAGAATGGGCAGGTGTGGTTGCCATCTTGACTTGATCTGAGGTAGCGAAATGCCTGGGCTTTTATAAAACTGGAGAAGGGCTCTGGTTCAGGTGACACGTTAAGTACCATTGCTGCATGCAGAAACTCTCAGACACAAAAGCTTGGCACTCCAGCTTCTTTTTATTTAAATAATCTGGCAGCAGGTGAAAGGCCTCTTCAGGACTGATGTCAGCACCTGACAATAGTGGGTCAGATGTCAAAACCCATGAGACACCGAGGGCCTATTAGAGATGACATTGTCCTCTCTATGTGTTTTTCACAGTTTCCAGTGTTTAGCAGAGAATAGCCAGGAGACGTGGCTGGAGAGGCTGTTATTCCAAAATGCCACCAAATAATATAATCAGGAAAAATTGTTGTGAAAGCTCCAGAGTCACTGTGTATACCTAGCAAAAAGAAAACTGAATTTTGACACTCTTTGGGAGAGGCAATTATGTAAACCCACCATGAGAAATAAATAAATAAATAAATAAATAAATAAATAAATAAATAAATAAATAAATAAATAAATAAATAAATAAATAAATAAATAAATAAATAAATAAATAAATAAGCAAATCCCCGATGATGGTGGATTTATAGCAATACTTTGACTGATAAAGGCAGTCCAAACCTCCATTTATTTTTGTTCTTTGGCTGACCATTTTCAGCTCACTCAAGGAGAAGGGCTGTATCCTGAGAGCAGAAAGTTTGAGAAACCCTAATTTTCAGTATGGTGCTAGGAACACCAAAGTTTGATCACCACCAGGTCAAGAAGGCTTTTAAAACCCTTATCCTTCTTCTCCTTCCTTCCCTTTCCTGTCTGCTACATCCAGCTGCAAACTTCCACCATCTCTGTAATACACATCAGTGGAGCCTTTCCTTTGAACATTTCAGAGAGTTGCCCAAGGAGACTATACAGTACCTTGGTGTAAATTCATTTGGTTACATCAAGGGTGTGGAACTTTTGCCCTTCCAGATATTCTTGGGCTCCTTTTCCCAGAATCCCCCACTGCTAGCCATGCTACTGATGCATGATGGGAGGTGGAGTCTGACAACATCTAGGGAGACACAAGCGCTCAACCTCATTTCATATGCTGCTGCACAAGAACCAAAGCATCCTTCCCTTAAAAATTTAATGTATAAAACTTTAAGGGGAGACGTAGGAACTTACATAATAAATATTAAGGAAGGGGGGAAAAAGGAAGGAAGACAAGGAAGGAAGGAAGAAAACCTTCCTAAAGTGGTTAAATAAAATAAAGGTTTATTAGGAACTATCTCTGGTAAAGCGAGATCATATGCATTTATATATTAGTGCCTTTTTGTATATTATTGCACAAATAAAGTAAAATTTAATAATGCATGTGGTTTTCATTTAGTTTTGAATGGACTTCACTTAATCCTTATCATAAAGAACTTTCTACAGATGAGTGCAACAACTAATATTTTGTTACTTAGAAAAAGATCAAAGTTCCAGTATTTTCAGGGAACATGTGTGATCTGCTTTAGAAGACTTTGTGCCTCAAAATCCAAAGACGGAAGACAATTCACTGTATGCTCAGATGGCTTTTCCAGAGGTGAGCAGAAGCTCCAAAGATAAGGGAAGTTATCCCTTACAAAACATTCTGTAGGCAGTGGGTTGGGTCCTAATTTGCCCTTTTAATTTCAATGCATGTATTCTAAATATGACTTAGGGCTCAGTCACACCTACCAAAAGAACTCCAGTTGCAGTGGTTTGACCATTATTTAGATCAATTCATAACTTTCCATTCAAATGACATATGACCAACATTGATTAATTGGTTTATTTCCCCCTCACCAGGAGGGTTGTTTTAAATTGCACTGATTATGTATCACTTCATTTCTTCTTGTTTCAGTATATGTGAATGTTGCTGTTGATTTATTTCCTTTGTGAAAGGGTTAGGTTTTTGTGTGTTGTGGCGACTTCGCTTGTACAGTGGGGTCTTGACTTGAGAACTTAATCCGTATTGGAAGGTGGTTCTCAAGTCAAAAAGTTCGCAGGTCAAATCTGCATTTCCCATAGGAATGCATTGAAAACCATTTGATCCGTATCTGCTCTTTTCCGTCCATAGAAACTAATGGGAAGCTGCTATTCTGCCTTCGACCACTAGAGGGGGATATTTTGTTTCTTTTTTTCTTAGGTCAAGAAAGGTTCAGGGAAGGCAGGGAAAATACAGTCCAGGCAGTACAGTATCAGGCAGTCCGAAGACTCCCAATCCACTCTCTAAACGCTGGGAGGAGTGAGGAAGCAGACAGGCACCCTTTTCACTGGCCAACAGTTAACTGAAAGTTCAAATTTTGCACTTTCCCTGCCTCCCACGTGGGTTTTTTTTCAGTTCTTAACTCAAATCTAAGTATGTAAGTCAAGTCAATATTTTCCTATGAGAGTGGTTCTTAAGTCAAAATGTTCTTAACTCGAGCCGTTCTTAAGCCAAGACCCCACTGTACCTTTAAAAAAATTTTTTTTAAAAGAGGTTTGTCTCTTTAAAAAAATTTTTTTAAAAAAAGAGACATCACTAAATCGCTAGTAGCCACTGCCACCTCTACAGAAGGAGACAGCCTTCTCCCACCCTTGCAGGTGAAAAAGGGCTTGAGATTTCCTGCTTTGAACTGTAAGGAAAGGAGTGGTGCATTTTTTTAAACCCTGCTCTTCACAATTCTTTGCAAGTCTTTTAAAACCCTCCTCCTCCTCCTCCTGATGCTCTTTTAAAAGGAAAAGAATTATGAAAGCCAAGAAATGAGAGGGGGAAATATGCAGGGAAATAAAAGGGAACATGTGAATAAAGGAGTGAAGGGAAAAGGGGAGGAGCAGAGAAGGTTTGTAGCACTTCATCAATATATCACGTTTAGTAATAATAATTTAAAAAAAGGAAAAGAGGGCACCTGATCACCCCCAGAAACAGAGAAAATGAATTGATACAAAATTAAAGAGCAGTATAGCCTGCTATAAGGGTTCAAATAGAAAGAAATGAATTGATACAGTTAAAAACAATGTAAATGCTCCCATCGAGATATATATGGTAGTTTTTTTAAAAAATATTGTGGCCAAAGACTACCTTTCCTCAAAACCTAATGTATATCTTTCTCACTTCACCATGTCTAAGGAGAGCAAGCATGAAGGAACACAGTCTGTCATTTTCTGAAGCTGCCTTCCCATTCTCTGTGGCTACAGTGAAGGCATGTTGCATTGTAACTGTAGTTCCAGAGGATGAATGTTTACAACAAAAGTCAGTGTAATGTACTATAGTAGTTTGAGTGTTAGTCTAGGATGAGATCCTCTAGAAATGTTGGATTCCAGATACAGTGGACCCTCGACTTACAGACTTTTCGACTTACAGACTTCTCTGGCTGCAAAATTTAGATTCGACTTGCAGCCGGAGAATAGACTTACAGACCAGAAAAAAAACAAAATGGAACAAAAATAGAATAAAAACTGCCAGTTATGGGATTAATCAGTTTTCAATGCATTGTAGGTCAATGGAGATTCGACCTACAGACTTTTCGACTTGCAGCCACCGTTCCAATACGGATTAATTCCGTAAGTAGAGGGTCCACTGTACCTTTATCCCTTTCCATTGACCATTCTGGTTGGAACTGATAGGAATTATAGTTCAAAACATCTGGAGGATATTATTTTTATTTATTGATTGATTGATTGATTGATTTGATTTATACCCCACCTATCTGGCCCGCCAGACCACTCTAGGCGGCTTATTACATCAGGGTTTGATGCTCCAGTCCACAACACAACACAACACAGATTCTCCTGGTGAACATAGATCCTGTGGAACTCAGTCAATACTCCAGATGCCCCCATCCCTTCACCTTGAAGTACTAGAGAACTGCTTCAGAGAATGACAGACTCCACTTTGCTTGAATGGAGTTAGGAGAGAAAGGCATGTAGTGGCAAGGAAAGAAGCCTCTAAATAAAATGTTGCACATTGACTGAAATCTTGTTGCCTAGCCTAATAAATTGCAACTAGAATAGGCAAATAGGCCCATTGAATTAGTGGGGATTTGGTGAGTCAACTTCTCCATAACTTCCTTTGGTTCAATGGCCCTGCTGTAGTTGTTACTTACTACACTAAGCAACCTCATTTCAGCCATTGTGTATATAGGCATGGGAAGATGAAGCTCAATGAGATCCAGCTTGACTCATTAATCCATCCTTATCCCAATGTATGTGAATAGTCCCTGAGGAGAATGTTGGACTAGAAAATACGTCAGTTTGGTTTTTGGTCTAGCAGGCTCTCATGTTCTCAGGTGCTTCCATTTCTTCTGAAGTAAGGCTTGTTGTGACACTTCAGGAACAGACTTCTCTATCAATCAGCCTTTGAAATATACTCTGAAAGTAAGTTCCTTAGGCAATATGTTGTTGGTATCTCACTTTTCACTGTACCATTGTTTCAAAAGAACAAGTTTTACAACTCTTTGAAAAACTCAAAACGCTTTTTGTGAGAGACACTAAAGAATAATTTTGACCGACGGTATGAAATGTCTTTATGTAGCCCAAATGTAGATACGTGATTATTTGTCCTGAGGCATTATTACCCTTATTAACAACTCTGGCAGCTTGCCAGCCACTTAGCAATCCCCATTCCCATATTCTTTGCATTGCCTCCCACTCCTCCCTCCACTGGTGTCTTCTTATTAATTTGATACCATTGCTGAGCAAATAGTTCACAGCATATAATTTAACCAAATGACTATTTCCCTCATCTTTATGCCTGATATTTCTGTCAATCAGCATTTTGCTGACTGTGCTGGTGAGTTTAATTTGATTTTCTGGTTCTGACCTGAGGAAGTCAGTATCTCCGATTCAATTTGTTTTCTAGCTGTACAGTAGTGGCATGAATCATGTGATGTTTCTTCTATACCCTGATTGGTCACTGCATTGTGCAACTTTAAATCTATATATGAGTGTGTGTGTGTGTGTGTGTGTGAGAGAGAGAGAGAATATGAATGAATGAATGAATGAATATTCATGAAATAATTGGAAATATTCATGAAATAACTGGAAATAACTTGCACCATTTAAACAATGGTAGCTTTTGAGCAGACTAAAAACAGCAAGAGTGATGTCCCTTGAAATGGAAAATGGGAAGTTATTTTCATATGGGGTGGCAAGATTTCCCTGCCCCGAGCAGTATTTCTGCAAAGGTAGACCTCTGTAATCAATAATACTCATTGATTGGCTATAGAGTTTAAATTAAATTTTCTTCTGTAACATTCTGAGTAATTACCTTGCTGTATACGGATGCAGTTGTGCTCTGGATAGCAGAGCTTCCTGTCCCTGCCTTAGAGTTAAAGGGAGTAGAATTTCTGGTTATGTTTTATAGCCCTTCTTATCTCAAGAGCTCAGGGCTGATAACAATAATTATGTTTCCAATGGGGAGGGGGATGGAAATTGGGCAGGGAGAATTTATAAAATGAAAAATCCAGTTTTTAAAGTTTGGATTAATCTGAGTAAATGACAGTCTCAAATCTTATGCAATTTTCTTGTGAAACCCAACAAACAAGATGGCCATAAATGGTGGAAAACAAAGACATCATAAAACAGGAGCCAGCACCTCAGACTAATTATATTGACTTTTAAAAATGAATTATTAATTCCACACAGCATCCAAATGCATAGTTATTTGTGGGTTTGGCTGGTAGTTCAGAATCCCAGCGTCCAGAAGAGGAATTGGAACAGCCAACTTTTATATCCTTTGTAAAACATAAAGTACGATGATGAGTTGTCGAGGTTAATGGAAACACACAGGGAGAGATCAAAGTGAAAAGCCACATTTTGTGCTTGTGTGTGTATCTATAACAACAACAACAATAATCTTCATCAACATCTTAGAACTGCAGAGCTGAAAGGGACCCTACAGATCACTGGGTCCAGCCCCTGTTAAGGAGGCATAGTCGGGAATCGAATTCCCAGCCTTTGGCTCCTATCTCTATCTCTGTCTCTATCTCTATCTCTATCTCTATCTCTATCTCTATCTCTATCTCTATCTCTATCTCTATCTCTATCTCTATCTCTAATGCACACACAAAATTAAAACACAGAGCGTGATCAGGAGCACAATCCATATCACATTGACAGAATCACATTTTACATGGCTGGCTATCACAATAATAGCAGTGGTGAATTTTGGCAGTTTTTATCCCAGAGAGTTTCTGCACTGAAAGAAACATAACCCTTTTATTGTTCCCTGAAATAATCAGGGGTAGTGATGCTGTAGGTGGCATGCAGGTTGCATCCTAGGCTACTATCAAAGGGGGGGGGGGAATCACCAGGACAGAGCCTCCAGTTCTTTCTTCCCTCTAAAGACTTATATAGTGAGAAATTTGGTGAGGTTTGGTGTTTTTTAGGTTTTTGACATCTCGTCACTTGCATTTTCCCTTCTGGGTTTTGCTTCCTAGAATCCGTGTCACTTTTTCTCTCTTGCTTCCTTCTTTGTGGCTAGGGGTTCAGTTTCAACACCTTCATGGCCTTGTCTGTTAACTGCTCTTTTTGTTTATTGCCTTATCTTCTCCACTTACTGATACCGTTTTTAATCTGCCCTTCTTGCAAGAAGCTCCTCCAAACAAGAAGCTCAAAACAACCCTATGAAGTAGGTACTCATAAAGCTGAGAGCCAAGTGAGGTTTATGGTTGAATGGGAATTTGAACCTGCACCTTCCCAGTCCTCCTCTGATATGCTAGCTGTACTGGTTTTTCCTTGATAAACAAACTGGGGGGGGGGGGGGAGTCATATCTTCACAAAATCCAAAATTGGGGGAGGGGAATACTGTATCAAATCATTAAAATCTCAAGGCCAGAAATTGAATTTTTCCAATTTTCTGGACCACAGATACCATAATTCTCCTGTCTGGGACTTTTACCTGCCTTGCGGTCACCATTTGAATACCTCAAATGTGATGTACTGGGTAATGGGGGGAGACCTAAGTTAGAAAGCTTTGAAGCTTAGCTCCACCTAAGCTTCTGCTCCAGTACCAGCTGAGAGCTTTCCATATGAGAAGGAAGCTTGGGCTGAGCTGGGCTCAGCTAAGTCACAAAGCTTTCTAAATCAAGCCTTTTCTCTCAGGTGCGCCACATTTAGATGGGGAATTATGGTATTTGTAGTCCAGAAAATCTGGAAATCCTATCCCTGCTCAGGATTCTTCATCAGGCTGGGCGTTGTAAAGATGGCGGAGGCGTGAAACAGAAAAGTTGCAAAGCCATCCTGGCCAGATGTTAAGACCAGGTCCTTATAGTGCAAGTTCCAGAACAGAGGCTGCAGCAGCCTTGTATAATCAGATTAAAATATCAGGTTTCACCCTGAGAATATAGATTTCATCGTCTCTCTTAATCTCTGTAGACAAAGGGCTGATATTATGTTCCTGACTTTTTTTGTTTTGCCATTGATCTTGATTCTGAAAGATATTGAAGCTCATTCAGGTGGGAAAACAGAATTCAGTGGTCTGTTAAATCAACAGTTGCAGAAACTGAGGGGGAACAATGTGACAAAGAGTTGTGTAGAGCTGGTCCTGAGACATTTTGCTGCCTGAGACAAAGTGCCTTCCATGTTGTTTATTTACCGGAAAGCCATCCAAACTGTAATTCCAGTACTGGCATGTCGGAGAAGACTTCATCCAGCATCACACCTGAGGCCAGCCAGCCAGCCTACCGGGGACAATATAGGCCAGATGGCACACACAGCAATGTCTCTAAAGATCTTACCCTCTCTCTCCACTCTCTCACATCAGCTGTCTGAAGCTACCTCTCTGCTCTGCCAAATGATAGGACTGGCTGCACAGATGCATACATAGGCATCATGCAACACAGGCATACTCTGGCAGTGATGTGCAGCTATGAAGGCAGAATGAAGGGTGGGACTTGTCCCTCTAAATTGAAATTGGCAGATTTGTAACTTGCTTTCGAAACCTGGTGTGGATAGACTTTATTTCCCAGGACATCCACTCCAGCACCTTTTACGAAGAAAAATCTCAACTTTCTTATTTTGATCACTGGTTCCTTGACTAATTTGCAAAGTGTTGAAGATGGCTGTGTTTGGAAGTATGTGCTTTGAAAAGGTCATTGTACCATCTTGCCAGCTCCTATTACATCATCTTCCAGTTGGATCACACGGTTGAATTTGTGGTATCACATTAAATTTCACTACAGCAAACTGCGATATCATTAAGGGCTGTGATTTCTTACCATTTTCTGAGGCAGAAGGTAAAGCCGAGGTATTTGAGAGAGAACTCCTCTTCACACATAGATCATCTGAAAGGCAGTTGTGAGGAAAGACGGCAAGTGATTGACCGGTTGGTTACACTTCTACAGAATAGGTATTTTATGTCTTTAACTTACCAGTCAGTGTGAATCCTTCTGTCATGATAGTTACACTTGCTGAAATGTCACTGTAATATCATCTATTTTTGGGTTCTTCAAGGTTAAGGATACGTATATATATCAATAGTTGGATATATTTATTCAAAGGTTAGAAAGTACTCTGAACTGTTGACTAGTGTAGAATTTATTTTAGGAGAAAACATAAACACGAAGAAACCATAATCTTGGTGTAATGTAGGAATCTAATTAAGACTAATGAGGCAACATTAAATTTAATGTATGATGCATTTTATAAGCCTTACCATTAGAGCTGCAGCAAGCTGTTCATCTGAGCAACAAAGTTTACTGAATAAGCCCCTAAAGGCATTCTTAAACAAGTTGGGCTCAGGACTATGATTGGCCCTTGTGTCAGATAGATTTGCTGAATGAGGAAGAATTCTACCAAAACCCCGTGATTCCTTTTAGTCACTTCCAAGTATAAATTCATTTATTACCACAGATGCATATTTGTTGTCTCACAGCATATTTTTCAAGGGAAATGAGTAGATGGTGTGTGGGAAGGTCCCACATTCATGTCCCAAGACGTTCCTCATGGTGTTTCCATTTTATCTGATTGGTTTCACCATTCTTAGGTGATAGGAATGACACAATGCTGCTGTACTAATGTACAAATCAGCCCTCCATAAGCTAGAATGGTTAAAATTATGTTGGCCCTACCACAAAGGAGAGTGAGGTGGCTGCCTCAGACTGACAGTTATTGATGGGGGCCAGAGAGAGGAGGAAGGCTGAGTGTGCCACATGGCCTGCTCTGCAACCCCTAAATTAGCATACTATCTTCAGGTACAGTAAGACACTGTCCCTGTGCAGCGGTGAAGGGAGAGTGATCTTCCAGTTTAGTTGGCTTCTGTATATGAAATGGGAAGTGAGGTGCCATTTTGTCCTTTGTCCCAAAGGCAGGGGTAGTCCAACCTTGACCACCCAGCATTGGGAAGTAAACCACATCACGCAAGGCTGCCTCTTTCCACAAATTTTGCCACTCCCCTCCCATTATACACTTTCCTGTTCACTCTGCACCATGTACAAACAGTGAGGAGATGGAGAGGATGCTGAAGAAGAGGAGGAGGAGAGGGAGAAGAAATGGAGAGATGCTGCACACACACACAGAGTGTCTGGTAGTGACATAGAGATCATAAATAATTCTGATCATCTTTTTCTGACCACTGAATCTAGCTGGCCAGCTCAGGTGTTAAATCATCCCACATTCTAGAAGAATACACTTCATAACCACAGACTGTTGTAGTTTATTGTGGTGACAATAGTGTTTCTGGTAAGATCATAAAAAATATTTAAATGACAGGTCATTCTGTATTGGGGGGATTATACTGGATCAAGGTAATCACTTTTAAACCCTAATAGTCTCTATGGAAGAATTAAGAATGAACTTAAGTCTTATTAAAATCAGTGGGACATGGAAGTGCTTAATGTCAACTGGATCATACCCTCTTTTCTGGTGTATATTTATAACCCAACTCCATAATGTTTCAGAATCTAAATAATGTCCAAGTTGAATAGACAATATTCATATTAAAACATGCATATGATGTGCTTTTTTCATAGGAGTGCAACCAAGGAAAGTTGAAATGATCCTTTGATACACTGTATCTGAGTGCACCACTTCGATGACATTTCTTTTATAAGATGGAAAGGAGCTGGTGGTATCATACAGCACTTTGGAAGGGTACTTCGCTTGTATTTCTATTATTTGGGTACTCCTTGAGTGTTCAAGGAGAGGATGCTTGTTTGTTTTAAGGCAGCCCCTTAGGATACACAGTTGCATGGTCTTGAGGCACAGGTGGTACTATAGTAGCTGTAGCTTAGTAGTCAAGGACCTTCTTTGTGTGCAAAAGTTGACAGGTTGGCTCTCCAGGTTGGGCTGAGGAAGATCTCTGTCTGAAACCCTTGAGAGTAGCTCCCAGTCACGGCAGAGATGGAACACTAAGCCAGACAGAACAATAGATGTAAAGTTATTCTCAGTCTCTAGATCATTCTGGGTTGCGCAGTGAAGGCAATAATAATTGTGTTCTGTCAGGCCAATTCTGAGTTTTGATGATTCATTCCAGGATTTTGAGGTAAATAACACACAGCAGCGGTTTACCATTTTATTCTTCTGGGGGCATCCAGGGACTGTGCAGTTTGCCCATGACTGCACAGGCTGGCCCTTTTTGCAGGAGGTGTAATGGGAAATCGAACTCCAACCTTTGGCTCTGCAGCCAGATACCTAAACCACTGAGCTATAACCCATAAGCAATAAAGACAGTGAAGAATTATTTATGGGAAGTCACTCTACATAGCCATATAGGGTTCCAACTATTTAGGGATTTATGTTGTTGTTTAGTCGTTAAGTCATGTCCAACTCTTCGTGACCCCAAGGACCAGAGCAGGCCAGGCCCTCCTATCTTCCACTGCGTCCCGGAGTTGGGTCATGTTGGTCGCTTCGATGATACTGTCCAACCATCTCGTCGTCTGTCGTCCCCTTCTCCTCTTGCCTTCACACTTTCCCAACATCAGGGTCTTTTCCAGGGAGTCTTTTCTTCTCATGAGATGGCCAAAGTACTGGAGCCTCAGCTTCAGGATCTGTCCTTCCAGGGAGCACTCAAGTTTGATTTCCTTCAGAACGGATAGGTTTGTTCTCCTTGCAGTCCAGGGGATTCTCAAGAGCCTCCTCCAGCACCACAATTCAAAGGCATCAATTCTTCGGCGGTCTGCTTTCTTTATGGTCCAGCTCTCACTTCCATACATCACGACAGGAAAAACCATAGCTTTGACTATTCGGGCTTTTGTTGGCAAGGTGATGTCTCTGCTTTTCAAGATGCTGTCAAGATTTGTCATCGCTTTCCTCCCAAGAAGAAGGCGTCTTTTAATTTCAGGGCTGCTGTCTCCATCTGCACTGATCATGGAGCCCAGGAAGATAAAATTTGACACTGCCTCCATATCTTCCCCTTCTATTTCCCAGGAGGTGATGGAACCAGTGGCCATGATCTTAGTTTTTTTATGTTGAGCTTCAGACCATTTTTTGCACTCTCCTCTTTCACCCTCATTAAGAGGTTCTTTATTTCCTCCTCACTTTCTGCTATCAGAGTGTCATCATCTGCATATCGGAGGTTGTTGATATTTCTTCTGGCAATCTTAATTCTGGCTTGGTATTCATCCAGTCCTGCCTTGTGCATGATGTATTCTGCATATAAATTAAATAAGCAGGGAGACAATATACAGCCTTGTCGTATTCCTTTCCCAATTTTGAACCAATCAGTTGTTCCATATCCAGTTCTAACTGTTGCTTCCTGTCCCACATATAGGTTTCTCAGGAGATAGATAAAGTGGTCAGGCACTCCCATTTCTTTAAGAACTTGCCATAGTTTGTTGTGGTCCACACAGTCAAAGGCTTTTGCGTAGTCAATGAAGCAGAAGTAGATGGTTTTCTCTTTGGGTTTCTCCATAATTCAGCACATTAGTTCTTTATAGACCCATATACAGTGGTGCCCCGTATAGCGAGGTTAATCCGTTCCGGATTAACCCTCGCTATATGGAATCATCGCTAAACGGGTAGGGGAAAGGTATTGGAACGCATTAAACTTCGTTTAATGCGTTCCAATACCTTCGTTACTTACCCATTCAGCGAGGATTCCAGGTGCCGGCAGCCATTTTCGCGCCTTCACTAAGCGAGGGCAGGGCGCGAAAACGGCTGCCGGCAGCCATTTCCGGGCTTCCGGTGGCCATTTTGGAACCGCCGATCAGCTGTTCGGCGGCTCCAAAATGGCCGCCGCAATACCCGATCTTCGCAATCGCTATACGGTGCACTCGTTAAGCGAGGCACCACTGTAAACAGGACTTTGAATCATGCCCAGATGGCAAATGATATTGCAGATAATGGAGCATTGTAGTAATGTCTCTCATTGGAATTACCTTCAAGAAGGATGGTAATGGGACATGTCTGCAGTGGTCAAGTGAAAGCAGATGCTGATTTGCTGATGGCCTCAGACCTCAAAGGGGAGTGGCCAAAGGATGTTGGTCCAGAGGTCCAACAGAAGGGCTCTCTCTGTTTCTTCTCCTCTTGCTACCTAAGATGTAGCTGGTGGTTGATGGACTCTCATTGCATCATATCACAACCCAACAACAATTCAAGGACATCCCTTTGGGCACAATCTTGTATGTGGGAAAGGCTTTTCACAGGATTCAGTTAAGCTCTATTTCCTCTTTCCCCTTCCACAGCTGCTTCTCAGCTGCAGGCACTTCAAATGGAGGCCAACATGCACCTCTCAGATATAGTCTCATCCCACAACTTAGTGGTGCTCCAATCCACTCCGCATGTGCTCAACAGCTGCACCATCTATGGGACTATTGAGCTCTAAAGTTCCCCAACAGAAATATATAAAGCAAAATAGTTTGAGAAGAAAGATATTTTCTTTCTGAATACTTCAGGAAACTCATATTTCTGAGATTTACAAGTTCTAGGTATATTTATAACTGAGCACATAAGAATGTTGCCATTTTTGTTCTTCTCTCTCTTATGCCTAGTTTTCTGTTATTTCCACGGGCAAATGTGAGAAGCAGCTTTTATTGCAAATGAACCAGGTCAGTACTGCTAATCACTGATCTAAAAGCTTATGTCAGTGTCAAGAGAACTAAAATTGTTCTTCTTTTATGTTTTCTCTTCATATGTCTATGTCCCCCGTAACATTCCAGATCATGCATACTATCTGAGTGGCCTAGGAAACTTTGGACCACTTAGCTTTTGCTAGCAAAATCAGTTTCTTGTGGGGATATATGTTATGTCCTTTAAGTCTGTGTGACTGTTCTGCATATGGAAACAAAATCATTTTAAAGGCTAGTTTTAAAACATAATAATAGAATCATGTGTTGTCAAGTCAATTCTGATTTATGGTGACCCTTTTTAGCGGTTTCCAGGTAGAAAATACTCAGAACTGGTAGCATATTAATAAAAGAAAAGGTGCTCAAAAATACTTTATACATCCTTGGTACATGTTACCAAGCCAGACAAAAGTTGGTGGTAGCATGGATGAGGGAGATACTACAGAGGTTGCAGTTTGTAAAGTAAAATCATAAATCTGTCAATCCCCAGATTGTTGTAACAAGTTAGTGTTAATTTTAACAATTTTTATCCTACACCCTGGCATACTTACAGAGGAAATAAATCCACATGGGATGGCTAGAAAAAGCTGAATATTCTCTATAGCTTAAATAGGTGCTTGTTCCTCAGGAATACAACTTATCCGTCTGTCTTCATTTTTCATCTCTCACTTCTAAAAAACCCTGCCGCAAAGGCACTTCAGAATATTTTTCTAATGTCACTCTAAAGTTAAAAGATAATTTGCCTTTGGGGAGGGGGGCGATACTGCCCATATTTTAAAAAAATTAATAGAATTAGTCATAAGAACTATTTTTAGCAGGAGTTCAACTTTATCCATGTATTTTAATGTGGGAAAAGTGTGTCCTTTTCCCTCTGTGAATGTTTGATGCTTTCCAGCCCTCTTGTGAGTGTGTTTGAGTATCTTAGGGGGCTCTGGAGTGGAGGCGAACTTCCTCTTGGATCCTCTCTGTTTTCTTTCGTGAAAATGACATTCCTAAGCTGTTTCACTTTCTGACAGGAAATGGAACCTTGCCAAAAATGATTAAAGTCCAAGAAAGCATAACAGTTCCAAAGCTGCAGCCGTTCTTTAGGAGTCCTGAGTTTGACATTATGTCAAACAAATGTGAAATATTGTTTATTAAATTTGAATAATACAGAGAAAAAGGAGAAATGGGTCTTGGCTTATCATGCAAAGATTCTTTATTAAATCTGTAAAGGATTTCTTAGCTCTAATAAATTGAATTATATTTATAAATATACATGCACGTGAAGATCACCATTTTGTGTTGGTCAGCCCTAAAATACCCATATGCATTCTCATATTCCCATGAAGTGAGGTTTTTGCCTGAAAGAGCATCTTTCTGGTTTCTCTTTTATCCCACAGACTTGCAATATAGGGAAAGATCCCAGTTATTAATATCAGTGTGCAGGGTTGCATTCTTAAAAGGATATGGTGTGGAATCACACAGACAATTAACTGTTGTAATTTTGGATAATTTGTGTGGGTATGAAGGCTTCAGATTTTGTATGTATAGAGTGTTAAAATAATGAAGGAGACTGTAGAAAATGCAAGCCTGAAAATGTACATTGTGCTTTAAAAATGAGATTTGAACAGCAGTTTAGTAAAACATACTGCAAATCAGCCAGCTCTCCAGCTAAGTCTGAAGGCAAAGTCCACGTAAAATATCTTTGCAAAGGAACCACTTTCCTCTCTAACAATTGAGAATGGAGGTAAACAACTGATAAGGAAATGATAACAAAGGAGAGGGGTGGGTGGGAAACCCTCCTAAACTCCTAAAGTGCAGAGCAAGTAGATCAAATTGATACCTGACCAAATTAGTTCACTAGTATTAGTTCACCTGGGGATATGGGAAACTCCCTCATTTTTGGGGGGGTGACCCTGCCCGCCAGGGATGGGGTCCGCAGCTTGGGGATCCATCTGGACCCGGCGCTCACTATGGAAACCCAGGTGGCGTCCGTGGTCCGTTCCGCTTTTTTCCATCTTAGGCGGATAGCCCAGCTGCGGCCCTACCTTGATGTGGGGTCTCTCACCACTCTGGTGCATGCTCTCGTAGTCTCAAGATTAGACCACTGTAATGCGCTCTACGTGGGGCTGCCTTTGAGGCTGCTGTGGAAGTTACAGGTGGTGCAGAATGCAGCGGCCAGATTACTTAGTGGTGTGAGAAGATGCCAACATATCTCGCCCACTCTGGCCGCTCTGCATTGGCTGCCCATCCGATTCCGCATCGATTTCAAAGTGTTAATGCTCACCTATAAAGCCCTAAACGGTTTAGGACCTCGATACTTGGCGGAACGCCTTCTCCCACCAAGATCTACCCGTGTCACTCGCGTGAGCCAGGAGGTGAGGTTGAGGAGCCTAACGCCAAGAGGCCCGAAAAGAAAAGACCAGAAATCGGGCCTTCTCAGCGGTGGCTCCTCGCCTTTGGAACAACTTACCCCCTGAGATTCGCGCAGCTCCCTCGCTGGGCATTTTTAAGAAACAACTAAAAACACTGATGTATAGGCATGCCTTCCCAACAACAAACTCTTGACGATTTTTTTCCCTTTTATTCTGTCTTTATTTTCATTTTTGTCTTAGGTGTAAAGTTTTTAAAATTTATTGTTGTTTTTATTGTAAGCCGCCTAGAGTGGTCTAATTTGATCAGATAGGCGGGATAGAAATAAAATAAATAAATAAATATAAATAAATAAATAAATAAATAAATAAATAAATAGTACTAAATGATCATGGCATGTTGACTACCCAGTAAAATGGTACCCAAGCAACTTATGGTATTCTTTCTGCAGATACATGGAACCACTCATTCAGAATAAACACTATTATTTGCCATATTGGCAACTTGCTAGTCTCATTATTTAATGACAGATGTATTTTGCCACCATAGTAAAAGCAATAGAAATTTATATTAAAAAATATTCTGATCATTTGCGGAGATTGGTAACTTAATGCACCAGTAAAATTGAAGGGAAATTTAAACAATGGAGGGAAATATAAATATAGGGAGGCAAAAAAGACACACACATGCAGCTCCGCCGCACTACACACACTGGATGCCAGCAACACTGATAATGGGCACCAGACATCAAAGAGCAGGAGCATGTAGTAGCACAGGAACAAAGGAACCACGAACTATCTTCCATAGATTAAAACTGGCTTGAGGAACACTTAGAATATTTTTCACGTGTGTCCAGTAATATTCTTAAAGGCTAAAGTGTGCTTAAAGATACAATTTTTAAAAAAACTTGCAATGATGTATTTTAGAGATATACAGTGGTGCCTCGCTTAACGGGCGCTCCGTTTAGCGACGAAACCACATAGCAACAAACTTTTTGCGATCGCAAAAGCAATCGCATTACGATGTTTCCTATGCGGTTTTTTCGCTTTGTGATGATCGGTTCCCTGTTTCGCTTACCGATCATCGCAAAGCGATGATTTTTTAACAGCTGATCAGCGGTTCCAAAATGGCCGCCGAGTAAAAAATATGACCACCCGCTGTGTTTTCGCGCCGATTCCTCGCTTTAGAGGCAGTGAAAATGGCCGCTGTATGGAGGATCTTTGCTGTAAGGTCAGTTTTTTGCCCATAGGAACGCATTAAACAGGTTTTAATGCGTATCTATGGGCTTTTTAAAATCGCATAGCGACGAAATCGCTTAGCAGTGATTTTTGTTGCATGGATTAACGTCGCTATGTGAGGCAGTACTCTGCCTTTTGGATTGAAGTATGATTTGAGTTCTTACGTGCAATTTTTATAGGTAAAATCTTATAACTGAAATAGATTTTTCTAACTTAAGATCTGCCTACAACTTAAGTTTTGGTTTTGGATTATTTCTTATTTACAACTTTTCTTCTTCAGGCAGAAGATCTGGGTGTTATGAAAGGGTAGTTAACAGTTGTTTGTTTTGCTGTGTTTTTACTGCCAGTTCAGGGAAGCATTGCTGCTGGGATTTTCTACAAGCAAAATGTCTTGGACTTGCCTTGAGTCTTAGGAAGAAAGATGTTTCCAGGTAGCACTTTCCCCCATGTGTGCAACACCAACAAACCACAAGGACAACCCTGCCATATTGCTAGGTGGAAGGGCAACCTAAGGGCTCTAAATATATTTATGGATGTAGTGAGTGGATTGACTATGCCTGACTATGGCCTAAATTGGAAGATTTGCTTTTTGATCATGCCCTACATATGATGGGAGAGTGAGGTTGTGTGATCATTCTTAAGTGGATATGACACTTGAAAGGAGCACATACCGGGACAGACTAATGTCCAGTGGTTCAAAATATGTGACCTGTTAGGATGTCGATCTTGATGCTCAAGAAACATCACTGTCTCTCTCATGTGGTGGCAGAATGTATTGTCCACTTCGGGCTTCACTTTTATACCCCTTACATCAGTGGTTCCCAACCTTGGGTGACCCAGGTGTTCTTGGACTGCAGCTCCCAGAAACCACCAAGTGGTGGTGAAGGCCTCTGGGATTTGCAGTCCAAGAACACCTGGGCCACCCAAGGCTGGGAACCACTGCCTTACAACAAAGCCTCACTTTCTTTTTGTTTAATCCCTTTATAAACATGTTCACATTGGTGGGCCTAACTTTATCTTGTGAAATTGAGTTCCATGGTTTAATTAAATGCGAGAAAAAAGAATACTGGCTGTTCTGGATTTTCCAGTGTTCCATTATTTAGTTTCATAGTGTTAAGACCCTGTGATATAGCATTAAGAGCGACTGCACATAATTCTATCCTGTTCCCTTTCTTCTTATTTGCCTTCTTTCCCAAGCCAAATACACCTCTAAACTTTTTGATCATTCCTCACGGGGGAGTTACTTATCCTTTTTTATTGACTTAGATGCCATCTTCTACACCTTTTTCACTTCTAGAATATTCCTTTTGAGGTGAGGTTGCATACTCTACACCATATTCTGTGTGTGCTTACACCATTGGTATTTATATTGGCATTGTGATACTGGCAAATAAAGCCGCAGCCAGAGAACTGCTGGATAGCTTAGTGGCTTAAGTTTCTGGCTGTGGAGCTAGAGGTTGGGAGCTTGATTCCCCACTGTGCCTCCTTGACAGGGGCTGGACTCAATGGTCCATAGAGTCCCTTCCAGTTCTGCAGTTCAATTATAAAGGTTATAAAGGCAATATTTTATCTCTGCTTGGGACTGTAGTCCACAGAGTGATGGAAGTAGGAGGGCTAGGCTAATTTAAGTCTGCCTGCTTGGATATATTGCAACCTGCACATGATGCCTTTCAGAGGTTTTGAATGGGAGGGATTTTTCTGGACTGGGATTGATTGTCAGTCAGTCCAGTAACAGCCAATTGTTTCCTCTCTACCTCAGAAATCTTTTCCCCATCTTTTTCCCAGTCAGGCTTCTGTCAGTGTTAGCTATGGAGTCTGTCAGCAAATAGAGTGATGTGTTCTGTCAGCTATGTAACTAGTCAGTCAGTTATGATGCTAGTTAACCAGTTAAGCTGAGTGATGTAACAGGTTAACTTTTTTTACGCAGTGTAGTGTTTGCTTTTTATCTATGAAGAACTGTAAGTAAACAGAAATATATTATACTTTCTCATTATCATAGTATCTAAGTGAATGTATTAAGATAATAAATGCAACTTGCGGTAAACTAACAAATAAGGAGTGGTCTACTGAGGGAGACTTGAAGCCAAACTGCTCTGTTCATTCCTGACTGAAGCATTTTATCCACTGCATAATTAGAGGAGGTTTAATTTTTAATATTAAAACCATACTCAATTTCCTCACACAGTCTGCTCCCAAGATCATATTGGCAAATAAAGTTGTAGATGGGGAAAGCCAAGATTTTATCTCTCCTTGTGACTGTAGTCCTCAGAATGATGGAGAAAGGAGGACTAGGATAATTTAAGTCTCCTTCTCAGGCTTCAGTAGTTTATGGACTAAAAGGAAACTCTCCAAAAGTCTGTTGATAGGAATGTGAACAAAGCCAGGACAACTGTCTCTTAATACACATATGTGATTTTTAACAGAATAAATCAAACAGCTATATCATCCTGAGAAGTTTTAAAGCATCAACACTAGTGATGTTTGATGTTTCCCTGTGGATGTATGGATAAATCACATCCAATGGACTTTTTTTGGTGATAAAATAAACCAGTTGTTCAAAAGTTCAGTGTGGGAACACAAACATCCCAGTGACAACAATCTCTAAGACAAAACATTCTTGAACTCTCAGTAAAACCTCTGGGCAAAACTATGAAAAGCATTCATGTTTTTCAGTTTCCACTCCAGAGCTATGGTGTTGCTTGTTCAACTGCTGTCATTTTTATCAGTTTGCCAATGTTATTCAAGATGTGTGTGTGTGTGTGTGTGTGTGTGTGTGTGTGTGTGTGTGTTTACCAAGTTTAATAGGGACCACTTCTACTGTCATTCAAGAAGGACAGCAATTCATGTTTACATTTTAGACAAGCTAAATTGATCGTACAAGTCAGTCAATGTCGTTGAGCGCAATTTGTCACTCCATAAGCAGCTACAATCTGTTATGCTATAAATGCAGGAGGACCAGTGGATAAATCACATCAAGCAGTGGGAGTAGATGGTATCCATTCATCCATAATTGGTGTCTTCTCATCATGCTGACTCGTTTCTCCATGATTCCAGCATAGATCGACAGTGAAAGAAAAATACACCTCCTGCTGCTGCCAAAGATACTAGAGTGAATGTTGCTCTAAATACACATCCTCATCTCTCACATAGACATCAGCATCAGTTTGCTTCACAAATCACAAACTGTCTTGGTCCACCAAAAACACACTTCCTAAAAAACTCCAATGAATCCTATGACCAGAGCAGTTCTATACAGCAAGTAGATCAGGGGTCTCAAACTCAATTTACCTGGGGGCAGCTGGAGGCAGAGTCTGGGTGAGTCTGGGCCACAACAGATTTTCCACAAGAAAAGCTTTGTTACAAAAATTCCAATCTTCTCAAATCTCTTTATTTTTTAACACAAAATAAGATGAAAAAATAAATAAACAAATTAAGAATTAATAAGAAAATAAATAAATCAATAAATAGTAGTAGTAGTAGTAGTAGTAGTAGTAGTAGTAGTAATAATAATATAATATTATAATAATAATAATAATAATAATAATAATAATAATAATAATAATAATAATAATAATAATAATAATAATAATAATAATAATAATAATAATAATAATAATAATAATAATAATAATAAAGTTTAAGGAGCGGGAGCAGCAGCAGCGGCACCTACTTGGCGAGCCCGGGGGGGAGGGGAGCCCGTGAGAGAAGGCTGTTCTCTTGGCAGCACCCCCTCCCGTCTGGGCAGGGAGCGGAGGAGCGCCAGGCGGGGGGAAGGAGACACGCAGAGAGGATGAGGTGACAGTAGCAGCAGCAGTCTCGTCAGGTGACCCGCGAAGAGTGGGCGAGAGAGAGAGATATCTAAAAGTAGAAGCCCCGGTGGTGCCAAACCCCTGAGGGAGAAGACTGCCAGGCAGGGAGAGGGCTCCCCTTCTGGATGTGTGGGTGCTTGGGGGGAGCAGATGGGACCCAGCCCCTACAAGGCAGGGAGGAGGCAGGGGCCACAAACTATCATCCCGTGGGCCGCAATTGGCCCCAGGGCTGCAAGTTTGAGACCCCTGAAGTAGATGAATCTGAATTTATTTATTTATGGTCAAAGACCAAGCAAATTGAACAATATTGAAAAATAAAACAGAGAAACAATAAACAGCCAAAACTTGCGACATATATTTGTGGCGGAATGCCCAGGTCACGCCTGTCTGTCATGTGGAGCTCTGGGGCAGGATCCTGGGCCAGGACAGGAGGGGCGGAGTCAGGAGAACAGTTAGACAGTTAGAGAGGGAGAGAGAAGAGAGTTTTGAAGGGTTAAGACAGAGATTGAAAAGTTGGTGTGTGTTAGAGAATAGATGAAAGTAATGGAAAATAGATAGTCATAAGATATTGTTACAGTGGTTAATGTGAATGAATACAAACAAGCAAATATGTAATCCTATCCAAGTTTAATGATTGAACAATAAAAGAACATCTATGACCTTACTTCTGTGATTTACCAATCAAACAATAAATAAACCTGTTATATTTGGCAGCCTGGGTCTAAGAAATGTATTTGGAACAGTGTGGATAAAGATCCACTGGTGGCAGTGTGTAAAGGGAGTAAATAGTACATCGTGTCCGAAGGTGGATCCGTGTTTGAGGGAAAACAAACAGGGGACACTGGGGGAACACGACAATATTATACCAAGCAATAATTCCCAAAGTGTATAAAATTTATGTTGGAGTATATATCAAAAATATCTAAGCCCCCTACTGGGGGAAAATCACTAGGTGACCACGGAGGTAGCGCAGGCTATGGCAGTGGAAAAATCTTTAATAATGATATGGGCGATCTTGTTGGAAAGTAACAGAGAGATGTAAAATTCTTCTGTTCTTCCCAGAACTTTTTGGAGCATAACTAAAATAAGTTCTTTACAAAGATCTCAGTAGAAGGAACAGTGTAAAAAAAAAGTCTCATAGTTTCCACTTCCCTGCTATTGCAGGGACATACACGGTTTTGATAAGTTATAAGTCGATAAGTATCTCCCCTCCGCTAGCACAGAAGACAAGACATTAAATCGAGCAAATGTGGAGGCTTTCTTGAGTTTGGGAAAGGTTAAATTGGCCAGGTAAGTAGAAGGCACAAAGATCTTATTTTCTAATCTGCTAAATAATTCAATGTCCCAGATCCTCTGCTTAACAGCTGACTTGGCTTTCGAGTAACTCAGTGCTACTAAGGTGTTTGGGGAAAATCCAAGAGACAATAATTCATTAGACAGATACCTTTTCCATTTGCATTGCAAGGTATCCAACAATGTTAAAGGCCCAAGTCCTACTGGTAAAAAAAAAGTTTTAGCCAGTAGTTTATCATACTGTATACACCTTGCCACGAGCTTTGATAGGGATTAGACCAGCCTGTAGGTGCAAGTGCATACTGTATTAGGGAGACAATGTGGCACTGAAAATATACCTATCAGAATCTTAGTCTGAATAATTTGTCAAGGTTATGATGGGATCCATAAAACATCTGAACAATAATCTGCAAGATTATGGGCATAAAATATTACATGTTCATTTCACAAATATGCTCTTGTGTGAAGTATGAAGTGGGGCCTGGTTTGGCTCTGATTTGTTTGGCGTATACCTACACTCCAGTTTTCATTTAAACTGCTCAAAATGGCAGTTTGGGACAAATGTCCAGAGACAGAGCAGCAATGGTATCCTCCGTTCCAAATTATTTTTGTACATGGGAAAAAAAACTTCCTGAACACCTGTCTTTATTACTGGCAGTGAAGATGCAACAAGCTAATCATTTGCTGCCATGTTCTGATAACTGCAATGCGCTATCTGAGGCAACTGTCTCAATCCCCTAAATATAGGCCCAGCTCTACTTGTGTATTTTCTAAATGTCTCCCATCCCAGAATTGGTCATGTTCACATTTACTTAAATTCAACAATGCTTTGGTACTCTGAGACAATTTGCTTGGTCCCTACATCTCCTGATGGCAGTAGTGTTCACAGTGCCTGCTGGAGACTGGAATATTTGCAGAAGAGGCTCTTAATGAGTTTGCTAATGAAATTTGTCCATTCCATGTTGGATAGAGAAGTTTTCTAACATGTTAAATTGCTATGATGTCCATCATTGATGGTATTGTTAGAAGCCACAAGACTGAGGGAGCAAATTACATGTAATACTCTGAGTGACACTGTTGCCTACCAGTGGCTCATTTTGTTGCTAGTGCACTCTTTGCAGTTTTTGTCTTCCCCCTCTGGGCACTTTCTAGATGCATATAAATCTCATACTTGGCTAGAGATGGTGGGATCTATAGTCTATCACATCTGGAAAGTGCCAGGTTGGAGAAGGATGTCCTTAAGGGATAGTTCTTAACAGTCTGTGCAATTAGGTTTTCCCACTGATCCAATGCCTCTCTCTCATCATCTTTTCTTTTTGCATCTACACACTCAATTGACATGTACCCTGTCAACTTTTTGTTCAAATACCTTGAATTGTTTAAGAGAAATGGCATAGAACTTGAAAGCAGCCTGTAAAAATGCTTGCCAATGTCCTTAAAAATTGCTTATAAGTAAAAGAATAATGTTCTCATTACACTACAGCCTGCAGTAAGAGTGGCCACGCTTGTTACTGTTCTGAAATGTAACTCTGTTGGCCAGAATCCAGTTGGTAGTTCCAACTAGAGCAGACCCATTGACTCAGTTGGAACCATATATGTGTCGACTCACCATTCACAATTGATTCAGTGGGTCTATTTTATTTTAGCAATTGGATTTCAGCCATGATACCTTTGTTACGACTTCCACTGCCATCTTGTTAACAGATAACTGTGTTGCTTTAACTTGTTAGTTTGAATTTCTAGTTCCTATTCCTACCAATCAGAGGACGCAGAAAAAAGTGGGAGAAATTCACTGTGCCTCTGGCTAGTATGTTAGTTGATCTCCAGATCAAGCATTCCAATCTGCCTGCATAAACTGTTCTACTAAGTGCACCCTTTGCAGACCCTGCCATACAAAAACCATGCTATTCCAAGTCAATATGTCAAAAACATGATATGAGGGGAATATCTACATCTGGATAAAAATGGAAAGCTATAAATAGAGATTGGGTGTGAGAAGAAGCAAGGGCACCAAGCACTTCAGGGAAGAATAATGTGTATTAGAAAGGTCTCCTGAAGCAACAAGACAAAAGGTGCCCTCAGTTTCAAAGGGTCAGGCATGCACTTTGCCCTAGAGTGACTGATAAATTTCTCTGAGGGGATGAGACAATTATACATAGTACATCCTGCCTCATGTCATTCCCCCTATATTTGTTGCGCTCATCAATACATTCGCAGGCTTCTGCTGATACAGAAGCATCCCTCTTGACTGGAAGTGTTTCAGCCTTACAAAATGATTGTATGTCTTGGCATACTATAATTCAGATACACATTATTTATATAAAGATGGAAGATGCTATATATTTTCCGACATCCTGCAAGGAAATCAACAGCACGAATGCTTTCTATGTGGCTATTGTTGTTGTTTAGTCGTTAAGTCGTGTCTGACTCTTCATGACCCCATGGACCAGAGCACCCCAGGCCCTCTTGTCTTCCAATGCCTCCTGGAGTTGGGTCAAATTCATGTTGGTAGCTTCGATGACACTGTCCAACCATCTTGTCCTCTGTCGTCCCCTTCTCCTCTTGCCTTCACATTTTCCCAACATCAGGGTCTTTTCCAGGGAGTCTTCTCTTCTCATGAGATGGCCAAAGTACTGGAGCCTCAGCTTCAGGATTCTCTAGAGATCTACAAACCTTTTATGTGGTAGAGCATTAGAAAGAGATCAAGAAATGAGACACAGTTATTTCCACCTTTAAGGGTAATAAGTCTCAATAATATTTGGGGTATTTGACCAAAGAGAGAGAGAGAGAGAGAGAGAGAGAGAGAGAGAGAGAGAGAGAGAGAGAGAGAATTGTTGAGAGAAGCAACCTATATCTATTCAGAAGACAGCCCCATTGAATCTAATTGGACTTAATCCCGGTATAGGACTGAGTCTTAAAAAGTCTTAAAATATATTTGGAAATTGCAGCTTAATGCCCTTAGTGCCAGCAGTGTAGACTCAAACAAGTTCAGACAAAGCTTAGAAAAAAGACAGAAAAGCCAATTTCACAATCTTATAATACAGTTCACCTGCTGTTTCTAAAATGATATTTTCATTAGACAAATAAATGAATAACAAATGGTTTGAGAATATTCCTTGTCGCTTCTGCTCATTAAAATAAGTAAATGATTCCTTCTCTTCTGACCACCTTGTCTTTCTTGAGCTGTCTCACTTTTGCTCTTGAACCCTTCCATATCTCTTTGACCTCTCTTCGTGCAATCTCTGCTTACCTGACTGATGTACTGATGTAACAGTTTATCTGCACTGCGCTCCATTTTGGGCTTTTTGTTGTCAAACCCATAGGTCCAAAGTACAAAAAAAAAAAAAAGCGAGCGAGAGGTCCATTCTTATGGGAACATTTGCAAATGACTTTTCCCCCCCTTGATTTCCATTTTGGGAGGAAGAGGAGAGTGAGAAATCACCTACACTGTCATTTCCTAGTGATGTGGATGTCTTGAGCATATCTACTGTCCCTCTCAACATAGGATTCAAAAGTTACCCTAACATTTATGTTATTGAAGCCTACCACCAAAGTTGATTTTCTAATAATAGAAAATTTGAAAAGAAGATATATTCCCAATTTTTTTTGGTCCTCCTATCAAGTCATGCAAATTTGGGGTGGGATAATCACTCAGAACATTTCTCACTGTTGATGATGTTCCAAGTCTCACCGGCTTGGACTTTCCCCCCAAAGATATCTCTCTGTACCAGTGAGACTTCCTGGCTTCCCATAAAACTGAGAGCCTGGTCTCATTCTCCCCTCCCTGTTTTGCTTGTTTTGCCTGTTCTTCTCTGCAGGGAACTGCCAAGCTCTCTGTGGTTTCTTGCCCTTTCCAATGAATCCTGGGGAAGAAAGTTACTGTTATGTCCAGGAATTGTAATAAGCCAGTGCAACTTGGAGATTCTCTGGGGATCTACAAACCTTCAATAAATCCTGCAAGATTCCCCGTGGGATTTCTTTGAGGGGAAAAAAAGGCTTGCTGAGAAATCTCACCTCAGGGAAGAAAGAAGGATTCCACCCCCCCTCAACTTCTCTCTGAGAACAAGAGGGTGAGAGATTCATGTCCCTACAAAGGCTAAGTGTTACAACATGACTCCCCCCCCACCAAGGGATAAAATTAGATTATAATAAATCTCAAATGTCTTCAAGAAGACTTATTAGTTGTGCCACTGGCATATTGTAATAGTATGTGAACTTTGCCGTCTGCTTGCCTCCTGTGTTTCTGTTACAACCAGAAGTCTTGCTACTGGAGTCCAGTCCACATCCAAGCCCAGGAGGCAATGAAACCTCAGTAGACCAACAATCCACCTCTAGTTAAAAACACCACATTCTAAATTTCAGCTTTCTCTCTTACAATGGAAATTACTGAAGCAGTTGGGAATATATTCTAATTGCTTTAGTTTGAAAAGGGGGGTATGCCTCGCCAATCTTACACTTGCATCATGGTCAGTGTGTTTTTTACTATATGTGTACACAGGGGCTCTGCTAGCTACAGAAATGCTCCACATGATCTGGACCCCAGAAAATCAGTTTCTGAGCACATGTAGACTTTGTTTGTATGGGGAGCCTGCTTTGTCTGCTCACATGTTCAGAGTAACTCTACCTTGAATGCCTGAATAGAGCTAATGTTTATATTATATCACAACGACTTGTTATATTTTGAAGTTAGCAAACTAAAGGCTGAGCTAGTGTTCTCCAAAGCTACTCTGATTCCAATAGCAAAGCTATTATGCAGAAAAGATGCACTGGAATCTAGATATCTTCTCATGCAGAATATAACAATTACCAGATTAAAGCTGTTTTCCTAATCCTGTATTAGAAGGCTAGTTAATTACCAAAATATTTAACTCTATCTCTGTCCACTGAAACAAAGAAGAATTTGGAAAAGTGCATCAGGAGATACGTAAGAATCTATATTCCTCAACACTTTTATGCCAAATACTGTGGTTCTGATTAATATTGTTGTTACTGAAAGAAAACAGAGCAGTAGGTGATAAAAATATGACTACTATCTAAAATGATGCACTATTTATTCATACAAGCAGCATAAAGCATTCCCTCTCTCCCCTTCTGTAAAGTGCACAGATCAACATACAACATAGATTTGAACAAGTTTCAAAGCAGGAACTTTAATAGGAGTGCATTCATTGTCAACATATGATACAGAAAAGGTCAACAGTTAATTAAATAATCCATCACCTTAGGATAGAGAACAGTTCTCAACTCTGACAACCCATGACAGAAATATTAAAAGGTCAAAAAATGAGTTACTATGGGATTCTATTTTGTTATTGTACATTATAAAGATGTGGTGTGACTTGAGGAACATGAATCTGAAGGAGGCTGGGGGAGTAATCAACAAACTCCTCTCTGCTTGCCTCAAAATCTATTAGAAGGGTTTTCTTTGCTTTCTTGGAGAATTGCTTCTTTGGAGATATAAGCAGAGATGAATTAGGCTGAATAAGCCAGAAGGGCAGGGCCTCAGTCGCTCCGACATCTCTTGCCTGTGTGTGTGTGTTTCTACACAAGACCAGAGTCTGGTAAGAGCGACATTTGTGGCTGAGCTGATCAAGATGCTTCCTTATTCTGAAATACAAGTGAAGAACCCAAGTAGACATAGGTGTTCACAAGAATGTGCAGAGGAGTGGCAAGCAGCCTAGTGGTTTGTATCATCAACCCTTGCCTTCTGCTTGTGTATAAGGACCACGTGGCTTTTTTTCAGGGGAGGGGGGGCGCTATGGATAGCTGACCAGAATGCCACCTACAACCAAACGTGGGCATTTAACATTGCGCAAGCAGGACTACAAACTGAGGACATCTCCTTCCAGCCACTAGGTAATACTGTTAATTTGGCTGCACCTGGCTTGCCTAGTGTGTGTGTGGACTAACATTTATTTCAACTTCTATGATATAGGATTTGTCACATTTCTGCGTGTCTCTATCCTGGGACAAAAAAGAACCTTTCATTTCCATATAAAGTTATGGAAGGAGATGCTCAGTGACTGGCAACCCTTTCACTAACAAAAGTGGAAGAGACGGTCTAACCAACACCACCAGAGGTGGAATCGGAAACATTACACTGCAGCCCCTGTTTCAAAACTTACTTTTAACAAAGGGAGCTGGCATGTGCTACCAGCCATCATTTGGAGAACCTTCATGTTCTTCTTTATCATCCATGGCTCCGCGGGTCCTGATGGTATCTGATGGGATGGAAAGCTAGCATATGTTTGTGATTTTTTAAAGTGGTCTCATAAAGGAATCACCCTTGCCTTTGGGTTCTGCAGAGAGCAGCAGTAGTCTCTGCTTGCAGCACTTTTGGCAGACGAGGGAAGGAAGAAATGCCTACCCTTCATCAGTGTTAGGGATTCTAGGAGAGAGGACCCTTCATGTTACTTTTCACATTGATAACAAATACTTTTTAAACATCTGCTAGCACACAACTGCAATAGTATCTTTTGAATTATAATAATAGATACCTTTATTGGCATAATATCTTTTGAATTGTGACCTGTGCAGACATTCTTTTGGAACTGCATGTTTTATATATGAAAAAGCCCTGATGGTTTCAGAAAATAGGTGTATATGAATGTGCACCAGCCTGTGTATATTATAATTTAAAAAAACACATTTAAGATTTTGGGGGGGAGAGAAGTGTCCCTTTGCTGCCCACTCCATAGACGCCCATGCCAGTGGAGACCAGACCAGTAGCCATTCTAGGACTTGCAATAAATAAAAAACTGGAGTCTCCATACTCTGCTCTCTCCCCATTCTAGAATGTCCTTTATACAGGCTTGTCACAGGGACATCGTTTTAATGGAGTCGGCCATCTGGATTGCCAAATCACTTTGGGCTGACCTGACTCAACTGGGCCTAAAGTTAAAGTCAACATTAGCTCTACTCAGCACCAACCCATTAAAATGAATGAGACTTGTTAACTAACTTAAGCCACATCACTTTAAATGAGTCTACTCTAGGTAAGACTAATGTTGAATTTAGCCCCTAGTCCAGATAGGTCTGATTTGGTTTGATTCTGTGCCGATTTTTGCACAAGTCTGATTTTGTTCAGTCCTATTTTTTAATGGGGTGATAACTGTTCAGGAAGGAAAAATGCACTCTGGGGAGAGTGGGTTGGGGCCAACAGTCTTTTTTTAAGTAACACTACCAGGTGTAATCTGAGTGGCATCTTTGCGAAATGGAATATACGTAGTAAGTTGAATACAAATATAAGCACAGGAGTGATGTCTGTTTCCCTTTTCCATCACCTCTTTTGCTCCTTTGCTTTTGGGTTATTACATCTGGAAAAGTTGTGCATGCACTTCACTTATAGCATACACTGCACCCCATTGCACCTCCTACACTGGTACACTATTCTTTATAGTTCAGAAGACTTAAGATCTAGACAGTTATAAAAACTAGAAATCTGATTCTTGTAAAGATCACTAATTTCAGTCACAGGGATTTCCCTTTGAATCACGTGCACAGATACATGCAGGATCAGTACATTTCTGTTGAATGCATCACCTTCTCTTGACACAAGGGGAGTCAACAGAGCTGAGTTGTTGGGCTGTACTGAACGTGGTGGCACTGTGGGCTAAACCGCAGAAGCCTGTGCTGCAGAGTCAGAAGACCAGCAGTCGTAAGATCGAATCCACGCGACGGAGTGAGCTCCCGTCGCTTTGTCCCAGCTCCTTGACAACCTAGCAGTTCGAAAGCATGCAAATGCGAATAGATAAATAGGTACCACCTCAGTGGGAAGGTAAAACGGTGTTCCTAGTCATGCTGGCCACGTGACCATGGAAACTGTCTTTGGACAAGCGCTGGCTCTACGGCTTGAAAACGGGATGAGCACTGCCCCCTAGAGTCGGACACGACTGGACTAAAAATGTCAAGGGGAACCTTTACCTTTCACCTTTACTGAACACCTGCCCCTAAATACCTTAATGGTATGGTGTAAATCCAATTATTAGTCTCCAGGATAAAAGATGCTCTAAAGTCTGAATAGGAATTAATCTTGGTCATCCCACAAAATAAGCTCAAGCATCCAGAACCTCATTCATGGTAGTTTCTCCAAAATTCCTCCACCTTTTAAATTCTTTCAAAGCAAATGCCTTTTCTATTAGATTGAATGAGAATTATCACCATCATTGTTGGAATAACTTTCTTCATAGTACTAATCTAACAATCATTCTACTTACTTATCTCCACATACATACACCTTCGGTGGATCTGGGCATAGGTGTCTGAGATGTTCTGACCATCTACCTCTGTCTGCAGCATTTTACTGATACTAGGAGGATAACAATGTTATTTGATATTGCAACTGAGTAATAAAATGTACATTTAGTTTCAGGCTGCCATATATGAAGAGATGCAACCATGTCCTTTTCGCTTGGACATATATCTGGAGTTAAAAGCTTTGCTGGATTATGACATATCAAGATAGTTTCATCTCCCATGTTTTTCCTACTCATTCATTTTGCTCCTATTTTGTATAGTTCAGCTGAGAATATGTGAGCCAATTTGATTGTTCTTTCCCCCTTCTATCTGTGATTCCCACCCTCTCTGCACAGACAATATGTGTTCTTTATTATTTTTCTTCCCCCACCATAAGTCATCCAAACTGTAAATATCTTGATTCTCTCCTTTCCTTTTACCATCATAAAACATAACTGGGTCACCTTCACTGAGGCTTTATTCTTTTTCCCCCCACCCAATTCAATTACCCTCATCCTTTCAGAAGTCTAGGAAGGCAAAAAAATAAAGCTTAACTCAGATACATATACAGCTACATATACAAATACTATACACACACACACACACACACACACACACACACGTGTGTGTGTGTGTGTGCATGTGAGTTCTATTTGGTTGTTGTGGGTTTTTCAGGCTCTTTGGCCATGTTCTGAAGGTTGTTCTTCCTAACGTTTCACCAGTCTCTGTGGCCGGCATCTTCAGAGGACAGGAGTCAGAACTCTGTCTGTGCTCTGGTGCAGTGTGTGGGATAGTTCAGTATTTATAGCTGTGGGGTCACCTTTTTGTTCTTTTCAAGATTGGGTGATTACGTGATCAGTGTTTTTTTTGTCCGTGACTGCATGGGGAAACTTTTGAAAAAACACAACCTACAAACAGTATTCAAGTCCACCACAAAAATACAACAAATGTTACAGTCAACAAAGGACAGAAGAGACCTCCTCACCACTGCAGGAGTATACTGGATACCTTGCAGTTGTGGCCAGGTATAAATTGGAACCACAAAATGAAGCATCCACACCAGAATCAAATAACATGAGAGACACTGCAGACTAAAACAACCAGAAAAATCTGCAGTAGCTGAAAATGCCCTAAAACAAGCTGGACATGAAATTCTATTTCAAAATACTGAAATACTGGACAACACCAGCAATCATTATGTCAGACTGCACAGGGAAGCCATTGAAATCCACAAACACCAGCAGTACTTCAACAAAAAAGAGGAAAGTTTGAAACTTAACAAAACTTGGCTTCCAGCTCTGAAAAATACCGTGTGCAAAAGGTCAAAAACCTCTACCCAGCCACAAGGACCGGGGATCACTACACACAAAAGACCAGCTAATGACACCCATCAATCAGAGTGACAGATAATCTCTCCTCCTTATCACAACAATACACCCACAACAAGACACACTAATCACCCCTCTCCTGAAAAGGACAAAAGCCTATCTCACAGCCATAAATACTCCACTCCCAAGCAAACTACACCAGAGCACAGAGTGCTGTCTTCTGAAGATGCTGGCCACAGAGACTGGTGAAATGTTAGGAAGAACAACCTTCAGAACACGTCCAAAGAGCCCGAAAAACCCACAACAACCATTAGATCCCGCCCGTGAAAGCCTTCCCGAAAACATTAAGTTCTATTTCTTCCAAATTTCTTGTTTGCTGCATTATTTCAACACTCATGTGTAACTACTATGTCTTTGACCTGCACTAGCTGCTCTACACAGATCTATTGTGATGATTTCCCCCAAATTCACCCTGGACAGTTGGCAAGATTTGAGAGAGAAATAGGGAGGGGCTGTAGTGAGGTGGTAGAGCATTCATTCATTCATTCATTCATTCATTCATTCATTCATTCATTCATTCATTCATTGAATTTTTACACTGCCAATCTAGCAAATTGCTACTCTGGGTGATGTATAGAAAATAAAACAAAAGTCATAAAAACACATTCTAAAATACAAAGATTGGAATTTTTTTTTTTAAAAAAGGCAGGTGGTAAGAAATGTCAGATGGCAAAGAAGAACCCTTCTTCCCCTTCAGACATTCAGTCAGTTGAGAGGATCTTTCCCAAAGCCTTCCTTGAAAAGTTGTTTTCAGGTGTTTTTTTTTAAAGGCACAGAGTGTCTGGTGTAATTCCTGTGTAATTCACTGCATTCCAGGTCTCTGATGACTTGGTCAGATGGGCAGTCGAACTTGGCGGAAGATGTTCAGACAGGTAACAAGGTCCCAAAATGTTTACTAGATGCTTTGCATGCAGAAGGTCTCAGGTTCAATCCTCAGCATATCGGATAGGTGAAAATTCTGTGAAACTGTACAGAGCTGCTGCCTATCAGTGTTGGCAACATAGGGGTTGATGAACCAATCGTTCAGTTCAATATCAGGCAGCCGCCTCGCTTTCTTCAATGTAAAAATCACTTGCAGGAAAAGGGTCTGATGTTGAGCGCTTTGCAGTCTCAGGAAGTGCAGAAGCAAAGACATGGCTGTGAGTTGGCTCAAGCCACCCAGGGTCTGATACAAGGAAGCAGATTTGGCAGGGAGTGCTCCTTTGTTGACTCTCATGCTATGTTCCCATAAGCCCTACACAGGCTGACCCTACCTGTAATGTCTTTCTGTGTGTTCCAAGTCCCACCTCCTTGATTCTCAGTCACAGATCCCCACCTCCATCCCCTTGCAGCTGGGGATCCTCTTAAAACAAAGTGCCTGACTGTATGTGTGGGCTGATCTGACAATAATTATGTGCTGTCAAGACAATTACAAATTAGGGTGCCCCTCATGTGGTTTTCTAGGTATGAAGCATTCAGGTGTGCTTACCAGTCCCTCCTTCTGGAAATATGGCGCTTGGCCCCATCAGCCATGTATGCTCAGGTTGATCTCAGCTGGCCCATTTTCCAGGAGGCAAGTGGGGATGAACTCCTATCCACTGAGCTATATCAGCACCATACAAACATTCTATTCATGACCAATTAAGCACGAGTAGAATCATGTTTCGAATATCTCTGCTCTGTGCAATGGGAATCTAGATTGTTTTATCAGGAAGTTGATTTTTTCTTCTCTCTGGCTCCTAAGACATTCAGGTTGCAAAACAGGTTTTAAAAACTGGACCTTTCTCTCTCTCCTTACACAAGGAGACAGAAGGCTGGTCTTCCTTCCTTCCTTCCTTCCTTCCTTCCTTCCTTCCTTCCTTCCTTCCTTCCTTCCTTCCTTTTGCAATATACTCTTTCAAACCTAAAAGCTATCCACTCTGCTTTACTCACCCTATGAAATTTCATCACACCCACACATTATTATACAAATTATGTAAGTAATTATAATGCCATGGTACCTATCAAAGCATTCCTAGTGCAACAACAGTGCAAACTATCTGAATGAAGAGGACAGAGTGGTCTGTTTTTTTCTTTCTCTTAAGTCTGACAAGCCTGCATTAAATGGGTGTTTTATTAGCATTGCTACCACTTCTACATTTTCCATGTTCCTTTATTTTCTCTGCCTGAACAGTACACACAACATTCCCTTTGCTGTCTGTATCAGTCTTTCTGCTGAAGTCTGGCAAGTGTTATATGATTATTTTATCTCTCACTGTAAAGTGTTTTGAGAGACTTTGTATGAGAAACAATATAAAAATAAATTGAATTGAACTATGGCTTCACCTCCCCTCTTTTTAGAGTGTGTGTGTGTGTGTGTGTGTGTGTGTGTGTGTGTCTGCATGCACACACAAGCACCTTTTAGAGCAAAAACTGCAATACTGTAGAGGAAAAAGAAGACAAGATTAAGGATGCCCAAGAAATGACTGTCTCACCTATATATGAGTGGTTCTGTTCATTCAGAATTGACCATTTGTTAAGGCTAGTTTACACAAAGGAGTGGCATTCATTTTCCCAACATGATGGTCCACTTGAGTGCATGGCTAAATTGAGACATTTAAAAAAAAATCCATTGCAATTATGAGTATAGATGGGCCAGCGCCTTCCATTGCAATTATGAGTATAGATGGGCCAGCCCTTCCATTGGGCGGACAGAGGCAGTAGATTTGGAGTCTAAGGAAATGGTTTTTGTTGTTGTTTAGTCGTCAAGTCATGTCCGACTCTTCGTGACCCCATGGACCAGAGCACGCCAGGCCCTCCTGTCTTCCACTGCCTCCCAGATTTTGATCAAATTCGTGTTGGTTGCTTCAATGACACTGCCCAAGCATCTCATCCTCTGTCATCCCCCTTTCCTCTTGCCCTCACACTTTCCCATCATCAGTGTCTTTTCCAGGGAGTCTTCTCTTCTCACGAGATGGCCAAAGTATTGGAGCCTCAGCTTCAGAATCTGTCCTTCTAGTGAGCACTCAGGGTTGAGTGCCTTCAGAGTGGATAGGTTTGTTTTCCTTGCAGTCCAGGGGACTCTCAAGAGTCTCCTCTAGCACCACAATCCAAAAGCATCATTTCTTCAGCAGTCAGCCTTCTTTATGGTCCAGCTCTCACTTCCATACATCGCTACTGGAAAAACCATAGCTTTGACTATGTGGACCTTTGTTGGCAAGGTGATGTCTCCAGTTTTTAAGATACTGTTGAGATTTGTCATTGCTTTCCTCCCAGGAAGCAGACATCTTTTAATTTCGTGGCTGCTGTCACCATCTGCAGTGATCATGGAGCTCAAAAAATTAAAATCTGTCAATGAAGCAGAAGTAGATGTTTTTCTGGAACTCTCTGGCTTTCTCCATAATCCAGTGCATGTTAGCAATTTGGTCTCTAGTTCCTCTGTCCCTTCGAAATCCAGCTAGTACTTCTGGGAGTTCTCGGTCCACATACTGCTGAAGCCTGCCTTGGAGGATTTTGAGCATAACCTTGCTAGCGTATGAAATGAATGTAATTGTACAGTAGTTGGAGTATTCTTTGGTTCTGCCCTTCTTTGGGATTGGGATGTAGACTGATCTTTTCCAATCCTATGGCCACTGCTGAGTTTTCCAAACTTGCTGGCATATTGAGTGTAGCACCTGAACAGCATCATCTTTTAAGATTTTAAATAGTTCCACTGGAATGCCATCACCTCCACTGGCCTTGTTGTTAGCCATGCTTTCTAAAGCCTACTTGACTTCACTCTCCAGGATGTCTGGCTCAAGGTCAGCAACCGCACTGTCTGGGTTGTCTGGAACCTACAGATCTTTCTGGTATAATTCCTCTGTGTATTCTTACCAAATGAAATGGTCAGCCATGGTTAATTATTTAATTTTCTGCTGCTAAAGATGAGGAAGAACACATTTTAAAAAATCTAGCATATGCTAAAATAATTTGCTGACATTGGGTGTTACATATCTGGACTTTGGGGGACGGGTGCCGTGCTAGGGAGAAAAACATACCTTGGCCTAGACTTGCCTTCACTTAATTGATTTAAACATCACAATGACATGGTTCGTCTCTAACTTGGATGCGAACTTGCTTTCTGGATTATGGTTAGTGTGAAGAGCGAGTTTGCTTTCCCAGGTTGCATTTCATGGCATCATTGAATAATTGAATTGGAAGGGGCCTATAAGGCTGTCAAGTCCAACCCCCTGCTGAAGGGAGGAATCAAAATCTTAGCAGATCTAAGCAGATCTGCCCAATTTTCTCTTAAATGCCTCCAGTGTTGGAGCCAAGGTAATTGGTTCCATTGTCATACTGCTCTAACAGTTGAGAAGTTTTTTTCCTGATATTCAGCCTAAATCTGACTTCCTGTAACTTGACCTCATTATTTTGTGTCCTATACTCTGGGATGATCAAGAACAGATGCTGCCCCTCCTCTGTATGACTACCTTCCACTGTTCAGCTTCATTCTTCAGGCAACAACAGGCTTCCTTCTTAATTTTCAACAAGTTATTTCTTTATTACATTGAACAGAGGAAACATTTGCCCTGTTCAGTTTTCAGAGATGTAATTGTGTTGGTCTGTTTCAGCAAAAACAACACTAGAATGAAACCAAAAGTAGTGTGGCACCTTGAAGATTAATAAATGAGTGGAGGAGGAAGGTGGGATTTTATTTGCCATTTACTTTTCTTGCTGTCTATCTTTTTTTGTCTTTTTTTGATTGTTGTATTTTAGAATTTGTTTTTAAGATTTTTGCTTTACTTTTGTTGTACTCTGCCCAAAGATAGGCAGCATAAAAACTGAATGAATAATGAATAAATAAAATATTTGAGTGTGAGCTTTTGTAGATTGCCATTTGTTTCTGTAGATACTAGTTCTGTTCAGGTAGTTGATTTAATGGCCAGTGGCTAACAGTATTGAGATAGGAGGAGCTATGCATAGAAGCCCTGCCCCCAATAACCTTGCAAAAATGGAATCCTTTTTAGTCTTTCACATGTTTAGCACAAACACCATGAGGAGGCTTCGAAATTGAACAAGGCTTCTGCTTGAATGGGAATCCTGACATATTGAGATCTTTCCTTCGAACATTTTCTGATGCATTTAGCCAAAACACCCTCAGAAAAACTCTTCATGCTCTCACATGATCTGTAATGAGGTGGCACAAGAGGCGCATGAATGACCCTGTTGTTCTGTACACTGATAGCTGGATGGCCTGAACAGGGCTAGTCCTCCCAAATAATTTCATTACAATGTATTCGCGAAGGCTTTCACGGCCGGGATCTAATGGTTGTTGTGGGTTTTTTGGGCTCTTTGGTTGTGTTCTGAAGGTTGTTCTTCCTAACGGTTCACCGGTCTCTGTGGCTGTCCTCTGAAGATGCCGGCCACAGAGACTGGCAAAACGTTAGGAAGAACAACCTTCAGAACACGGCCAAAGAGCACGAAAAAACCCACAACAACCAATTTCATTACACACTGAAAGAGGGAAGCATGTCACTCAGCTATAAAGCCTACAGCCGGAATGGAGAAACTTTGGACTAATCGGTGTTTGGGACTCCAGGTCTCAGAAAACCTATCCCCCCCCCTCTCTCTCTCTCTCTCTCTCTCTCTGTCTGTCTCTGGAATGATCATATACTGTATCCTTCATATTGTGGAAAATTTCAGTGTCATGTGAGGAAAGTCTTCAAAGTCATCCATCTCTATGACATTTGTAGAATGTGCAAAATAATGGAAATATTTGGGCTGTTCCTCTTTGCTGGAGCCCTATAGGTTGCGCTCATGGAAGGACTGAAAAAAAAAAACCTGAAGGAAATGTCAGAAAAGTGTTAAAAGGAGCAAGAGAGAGTAGGGATAGAATTGCAGGGTATAATTTGAATCATCTGCTTTTCTTCATCATGGTATGCATGAAGACTGTTTGGGGCAGAGGAAAGGTTACATAAGGTAAACTTGTAGCCCAGAACAAGGTAATAATAGTTCAAGCTGAACAAGAATCTCACTGATTCCATGAAATTACCAAGGATGTACTCAATTTAAAACTGAGCGATAAGCATTTTTCCCAATGTTAGAACATTCATTGAAATTACTGGGGTTTAAAAGTGTTGATTCAGTCACAGCCTCATATTTCTAAGTCGAACTAAAAACAAAACAAAACAAAAAAACCCCACAATTTCTGTGATGTGCACATGATTCACAAAAGCCATGTACTTGCAGCAAAAATCCATGCCAATTCTTCAAAGCAAAAGGAGTGTTATCTAAATGTTCCAAGCGTGTTGTTTGCCCACCCAATAATACTGCATGTAGCAGTTGGCAACCGTTGTTCAGGTTTCTACCAGCAGAGGATTAGGATAATTTGGGAAGTGGGATAAAATTTAAGGGAGAGTTTACAGCTGAGTCATAGAGCATAGGACTGGCACCCAGAAGGTTCCAGGATCAGTTCCTAAGACCTCAACTTTTTAAAGCAATGGTTCCCAGCGTTGGGTCTCCAGAGGTTCTTGGATTAAATTACCCATAAATCTCCACCCCTAGCTGTGCTGGCCAGGATTTGTGGGCACTGTAGTCCAAGAACATGTGGGGACCCAAGGTTGGGAAGCACTGTTTTAAAGAAAATAACTGGGGGAGATGATGGGAAAGATCTGTTTGGGACCTTGTAGAACTTTTGCCTGTACTAATAGAAGCACCTAGACTGGAGGAACTTGTAGGATGATTTGGGACAGGCACCCTCCTGCAAGTAAATAGGAAATTTATTATGTAAATTGGGAAAAGCCAATGTGTGGATGGAAAATAAAAACTACTTGGTTTCATATTGATTCCTGTACAGTATTGTTAAAAATAGTTATTATTAGCCAAGGAACATTTCTTTTTTCAGTCTGAAAATCCTACTTTCCCATATGTAGCCATTCCGATTTTACAGACCAATTAGTACAGCAGAGAAAACTATCAGAAAAATGAAACAGCACATCCTATTTCTTTTATTTCCCAGGCTTCTGAAAAGCATGCACACAGAGAACTTTTCCAGAAGACTCGATTCTAATGTTGCCTCTCCAGTTTTCTTGAGTCTCGATTTAACCCTGGCGTAATTTTTGTCAGTGTGGTTTTGTTGTTGTTGTTATGGTTGCTCATGAGTAGCGATTGCTGTTGGAGTAGTTCACACAAAGAAAGATATATGATACTAAATGTTATGTCAAGGAATTATAAACATGCTTCATTTCTCCATTAGATAATGTTTATTTATAGCCCACTATATGTTTACTTCCACTGTACCATTAAAGTTTTGACTGCTTTTTCACAATAAAATTTGATATTGTTGTGGCAGCTGTGCTGCTCAAATGATCGCTATAGTACAGCTGTTATCAAAGAAGAAGATTTATAACTACACTACATGGTGTAAAGATATGTGCATATTTACTTTGTTTTTATTATTTGTGTCCTATATTTTAATGATACAAGGTAGGATGAAATAGCACAATAATAAATTTTTGAGGATTACAAAAGAAATCATTCCTTTAAAAGGGGTGGGAGAGTTTTAATTGTGTAATGCATCAATTGTAAAGTCAGAAGGCTATTCTTTTGAACTAAGTTCTCATCCCCAAAGAATAAGAGGGCAGAAAATTCAGTCTGGGTGGGAAAAAAAAGAAAAGCTATGATCAAGGCCCAGCTATAAATAATAAAACTAAACAACTGTGTGCCATCAAGTCAATATATGGAGACCCGTTTTAGGGTTTTCTAGGCTTAACGTGCTAAGAAGTGTTTTTCCAGTCCCTTCCTCTGAGGCCACCCTCGGACTGTGCAACTTGCCCAAGGCTACATAGAGTAGTTCTTCTCCTGGGATGTACAGCAGGGAATCAAACTTCCAACCCTAGTACTCCAACTTGCTAAGCCATCCAGCCAGCTAGACTATAAATTGAACACATGGTTACATGAATAAATAGAACAGCAATGTCAGTGAGAGGACCACTCTCGACTCGAAACCTGCTGTTTTTTTAATTGTGAATTGGTAACAGTGTTTGGTAGGTCCTTGGATGGTTGGGTGACTGTTTCAGCACACAGTCACTACAACACTGACAAACTAATAAAGTGAATGTGAGTCATGTGACTTTTTACAGCAAGTATGTCGATCCTGTTCATAAACGTTGACAAAAAGCGAATTGAGACCAAGCGGCTTAGCTTTTGCTTTTCAAGCTGGTTACAGGGCAAGTGTTTGCAACGAGATGGGCAAAGACTAAGTAGCCAGATTACTTTCATGAATCTACTGTAGTTAGCCATAAACCTCCAATGGACCCCACCCATTTTAAAACTGAACCCTTACTTCTGAGTTGGAGCACATATACATTGTCCTGGGCATCTCTACTTTAAAAGATTAGATAGAAAACAATAAGTAAGACCCTGTCTGAGATCCAAGAGACCCAGACAAATAATCCGAACAGATTCCTATGTTTTTACATGACCGTTCTTTGTCTAGTTCCTTTTAATCAGAACAGGAAAAAACTGACTGGAAGTGTTCACTGTTATTATGACCAAGCTTTTATTCAATGATGGGAAGACAACAATGGTTATAACACTATTAAACCATGGGTATATTCTTCCAGGAGATATATGAAATCTGGATGACTTAAGCTTTAGTGGACAGAAACCAGACACAGCAAGAGCATTGTAAAATATTTTTATATCACCTGTTGGGGCAATTGTGCCAGCACATAAAGACAAAACAAGCAATGGTAAAACAGATAGAAAACAAGTAGTGGGGAAGCATGTTAAAATAACACTAGCAATGAAATACTAATGCCATAAAAGTGAAGGGAAACTTGAGTTAAGAGTAGGAAAATATTTATACCACCGTTCTCTTGCGGCTAGTCTTTACTACACATGGCCCCAGGCACTATGTCAGGAGAGTCCAATATATTGACCTGTGTTCAAATGTTGGGCACTTCTTAGAAACAATTATAAATATTACACAACAGCATCAAATGTAGTAAACTGTTTTAACATGAAAGGAAAAGGACCTGAACAACATGATTCTGTTATATCCGGTAGAAAATCAGGTCAGAAAACACCTAACTACAAATATCCCACAGTTTTATTGTCTACAAATAAAAAGTGGAAGGAATTCTTTACATCATTAAATAATGGACCCTTCAGCCCAGTTCTAGTGTGGATGGGACACTGCATGCGTACTCTAAGACTGCCAGTACTTCACGCATGAAACAAACATGGACTGGCCAAATGGCATCTTCTCTAGGCCATTCAAGGTTTCCTCTCATCTGCTCTAACATCCAAGGGGGAAGCCACTGGGCTGTTGAAGGAATCTGCAACTTCACTCTTCACATTCTAGTGAGTGTACATGAACTGAAGGCTGAGGCAACTGATTCTGCCCCCGCATTAAAGGATGCAAAGCAGCTTGAAACTGCAACTATGTATATTGAATGAAAGTAGGTGGTCGTAAGGCCAGGAGGCACGACTCCAATGTCAACCATGAACAATGTATATCATGACAGCTATTGACTTTGTACTCAGGGTTTTTAATTTTATGTACTCAGCATGTATTTAGGAAAACCCACCCACTTGCCATGGATCACCCAGGACTCCTTGCTCCCTGAAGTGAAGAACAAGCTGCTGCCTCCTTTCCATTTTTTAAAAGCTGACTCAGGGATAACATACAGTATTCCTCAATACCAACGATGGGCCAGTGTCTTCCATTTTATTCATTTGGTTTTATTATTTAAAATATTTTTACCCCTCCTTTTTCCTTGAAGAGGACCCAAGGTGATTTACTACATTGAAAGACAAGTTGAAAACAATGAGTATACAATGGTGGTTAACAGCATTAAAAGACAATATTTAAAGCTAAGACCAATGAGTATAAAGATGTGTCTTACATCATTAAAAGGCCATATTAGAGCTAAAAACAACAAATGTACACATATTTTTAAAAAGCAAATGCCACTCTGAGAAATGGAAAACACAAGTAGCACTAAAAATCTAGTCAAAGCAGTAATGCATAACAGTCCATCTAAAAATCACACAATAGGTAGCTAGATACTGAGGGAAGTCTTGCCTGAAGAGAAAGGTGCTTGCTTGATTGAGGAAGGGCAGCAAAGATGGGGCCAGACTGGCCTCCTGTGGCAGCGAGTTGCAAAGCCTGGGAGCAGCAACAGAGAAGGTCCTCTCCTGCGTCCCCACTGAATGCACCTGTGAAGGTGGCAGGACTGAGAGGACTCTCCTGATTATCTTAACACTTGAGCAAGCTCATAATGGGAGATACAGTCTGTGAGATAAAGCTGCATGCTAGCTTGGAGTCGGGTCAGGGAGAAAGCTCCCTTCTCCCATAATTTGCTACCGCATCCTGGCATATGTTACCTAAGGCAATTGCCTTGTGTTACCTAGTGGTGGCATGAACACACAATGGTCCAGACCAAACCTCCTCTCGCCAGATGCTTTTTAAAGAAAAAGGATGATGTCAGGGGATTCACACTGAAGGTCCCAGGTCTAGTTTGGCACTTGCCCACAAGAGGTAGTCAGATTGGTTAAAAGTGAGCTCTTTCAAATAAAAAGCAGGAGGCTTTAGCTTTTTTGCAGGCTTAAGAAAACAAAATGAAAAATGAAAAGAAAATAAGAATGTCTTGGATGCCCAAGTGCTCTTTCACCCAAAGCACAGAGGTGAGAAGTCAAACAATGAAGTGGAAAGCAACATGTGCTTCCCAAGAGGGAGCACCTTCTGTTTCACAAGGAATGTTCAATTGTCTGCAGTTAACAAACAAACCTATAGGGAATTCTAAATTTAGAACAGTTTTATTTTTGGACCACAACTCCCTGAATTTCCTATTATTTGGGACTCTATAGTCCAGAAAAGTAACTTCCCAACCTCTGGGAGGTTTTCTGTTACAAGGTAGTGGCTTTCTCCTTTGCCTCATTAACCAATGAAGAAATTATAATTTCAAACAAACAAACAAACCTTGAGACGCAACAAAAGGTTGTGTACACTTTTACTGTTGATGGAACCTGAAAATCAGTCTCCCCGTCACTGCAAGTCCATGCTCATCTCCAGTGACACAACTTATCTCATTCCGATAACAAGGTTCTCCAAGGAGAGATACTGTGGAAAAGATATGCAACACGGTAGAGGAAGAACCTCTGCAACAAAGAACTGAAGAGTGGGCTGTACCACAAATTTTTGTTCTTACAGCAGGATTGGTTTCCCAGACTTTCAATGTATTTTCCCAACAAATGGGATCTTGGCTTCTGGGGAGTTTCTCAAAGTGTAAAATATAATTAATGCATACAGTTCGAAACTCAACTATATTTTTTCTCTACCCATTTAAGGAACAGTAAGTGGGATCAATGGCATTATTAGGAAGGAATAATGCCAGAGTTTAAGAAACAGGAACGTATTCATCCATTATGTGATATAAATTAAAACAAGCTGTCAAAATGCAAGCACAACAATGCATCTTTACAAAATCACTTTCCATGCTACAGTAAAATTGCAGGAGTGTTACAGTAAAATTACAGAAGAGATTCAACATTTTAAAAAATACACTCAAGCGGTGGGAGTTAAGGGGGGTGTCTTAAGAATCTGCAACGCTAGGATCCACTATAAACATATAAATGTATGCAGCTAACTCATGCAATAAATCATGATAATTTATATCACTGCTAATTCTGGGGAAGAAGCATCAGGGGTTATACTTGAGTCACACTTCATATTACCCAAACTATAATTATTTTCATTAAATTCTAAAACAGCTTACGGCAAATTTAATTCTAAACACACAGCCCTGTGTGTTTAGCAATGCACACAACCAAGTCACAAGTGTGATCGAAATAAGTCAACAGCAAAATAACAACCAACCTTTTGATTTATACTTTTTAATTATGCATCTTTGTAGACACACAATCAAAGCACTTTTGTGCACTTCCAATATTCCCCTTTTCGAAGCACAACATCCAACCACCTCCTTCTGTTGCCGCTCTACTGATTAAAAGTCAATGTCAACTTGTGAAATGCTGTCAGGTGCTTGTAAACACTGCCTCTTTAATGGTTCGAGCATGTCAAGAGGGCACACTTTGTTTCAGAAGGAGGAAAAAAGTGCTTCGGTCGTTTCTGGGAAGGAGAGAGCAGCCGTGATAAAGAGACTAAGAGAGCTCTTGAGAGATTCTAATAATCTGCAACCTCACCTTCCTGCTCTCTAATGCCTTCCCTCTTGGAATTTCAAGTAATTTTGAGAAACATTTAATTAAAGTTGAACTCTGTGTTGACACATAAGGTGCACACTGTACTTATTAATTAACATGGAATGCTACCTTTTAAATAAACACCACAAAAGTCAGTATCCATTTCCTCGATTAACTTAAAAACCAGGAGCTAACCTCTCACAGGCAACAGAGTACAGTATAAGGTAGCATAGAGTGGAAGGATTACAACAGAGCCCAGTGTGGTTTGAAAACTTCATTTTTTTAAAAAAAAATATAGGAGTTGTGACATCAGAATGACAAGTTAATTGACAGATCATTCATCCCCAGCAAGCGAGGTGCCAATGAGGCTCCCAGGTCCTGTAACTGGAGATTGCTCCTTAAAAAAGAAGTGGGTCTATGTTTGTGCTAGGAGATACCAGATACCTCTTTGGGCCAAGACACAAAAATGTCAGTCTGCTCACCTGACAGACCATTTCATGAACAGATCTAATAAACAGGATACCGACCATTTTTGTTTGTCACAAATTATGCAGAGGAGGTCAAAAGATATGGGAAACTGTCTAAATAGAGGTTGATAACACTTTGCTTTTTCGTTGATATGGCTCCTCCTTCATTCTCTGCATACATACAGCCCTAGTAGTGTAACTAAAGCCATGGTCACACCAGCAAAATGTCCTCTATGGTTACATGACTGATCCTTCAACACAAATGCCACAGAAAAATTTAAAACAAATAAAAACATTCAGCTGAGAGGCAGGGACATGGACAGAGGGATGCCTACCAGCTGATAGGCCCGCCAACTAAAAATAATAATTAAAAATTTGCTTTTCTAGCCAGACATGCACAGAGACTAGCTGGCCTGTGGGAGCTGGTGGCATCGCAAGATGGCAGTGGTAGTGGTGGTGGTGGAGGCAGTGGCAGGAAAACATAGGGAGGCAATGGGGGCAGTGAGGTGGGTGGGGGCAGGATGTGTGGGTGAGGAGGCAGATTTTTTTTGGTTTTTTTTTTTTTTTTTAGAAAGCTGAGCTGTCTAAAAAATCTTGAACACATCAATGACTCGATTCATGGGTCGTTCAGGAAAAAATGTAAATTCATGGTTTGTGGTTCGTGGACTTCCACAAACCATGAACCAAGATCAATCACCATTTTGATGGTTTGTGCCCATCTCTAGAAACAAAATGGGAGAACAAAGGCCACACTATGTACCTTTTCCTTTATTTTCATAGTAGGTACATTAGTTACAACGTCTTGTCTTTAAAAAAAAGAAGAAGAAACTTGTTAGCCTCACTTACTCATAAAGAAAGTTACCTTACAGTCAAATGGATAGAGTAATAGTATTGATTTTGGTCTCATAAAATGAGGGTTCCCAGCCTCCAGCTGTTTTTGACTCTGGTTCCCAGAACCCAGCCATGTTGGGTTTAGCTTCTGGAGACTGAAGTCCATGAAGACTGAGAATCTGTGTTCTAACAGGGAAATGTCTTGTTTACCTGACATAGGAATTTATTGACACATAACGTATATAAGCTCTGAGAGCCTTTCCAGAGGAAGATAAAGGCATCATACTATAAACCAACATATTGTTCAGGTGACCAACCAACCAACCTTTAACTGGTTTAATCAGCCCTCCTTCCCACCCACGCCAAAATCAAGCCAAAAGTTTAAACTTCAGATTTTCACCTCAGCACTGTTTTAAACAGCAAGTTTTCTGACCCTAAGTCGGCTCTTTAATTTCTTTCAAATAATCCCTTCATTTTAAAGAAATCCCCTTTTCAGTAAATTAAATCTGATTCTGCCGGACTTTCTCGGCAATTTTCCGTTTCTATGTGTGTTAAATTTGATACGACTGTTCCCAAGCACTTCCGCAACACTTCCATTTCTAACCAGATCCCGGGTATTGTTAAGTATTAAATCAAAGGTCATATCCCTCCTTGTCAGCTCCATGACTAAGTGTGCTAAAGCACAACCATTTATTGTATCTAGAAATTCTGTCTCTTTGTCATGTTCTAAATGTATATTTTACCCAGTCAGTGTGAGGCTAATTGAAGCCACACATTATCTCAACATTTTCTCTTTTGGCTGCCTTCCTGACTTCTTTCTCCATCTCTTGTTCACTGTTTTGGCAATAATATGCGCTCGATGCTACCTTACCCTCTTTTATAGCCTGGTATTTCTGCCCATAGTGATTCTCTTGCTAAACATGCGGCTCTATAAAGTTTCTAACTTACTACTGTACACTGAAAGCTGAGTTTGATGTCCAGAATCACGCCCTCCACAGCGGGGTGTACTTCAATGTGTCTGACAATTTTACACTCAGGGATAACTGGATATAACTAAGATTTTTTTTTTGAAAAGGCCAGGTTGTCCCCCAAATCAATACAAATGCAAGAACAGGTGATACTTTTATTAGACTATTAAAAATTCAAGCAATCAGCAGACAGCTAGCCTTCTATGATTATTCATCATCCTCAGGCACTACCACTGGCGGCTTTTCCCACAGAAAGTTCCCTCATAGTACAGGACATTTAGCACAGCCATTCTGAATTTGAGGCTTAAGGAACCAGCATTCAAACATCTCAACAGTATAAAGATTTATATTGTGAAGATTTCTGGTTGATCTAGAACTGGAACAGAGATCAAAAGTAATCTTTAGAGATCTGGGGGCTGCAGAGGCCCACTGCTGTTATCCCCAGCCCCCAACATCTTTTGTATAAAAGTGGATTTTCTTAAAGCTAAGAAAGGCTTCTTGTGTCCTCTAGAAAAGAGAATTCACAATTAAAAAAAATTTGGTGGTTTGAGGCATCCAGGGTTGCCGGCACACCTCAAAATGTGACCAAACTCACATTCCCTAGACCAGTGGTTCCCAATAGAGACAAATACGAGGCCTGCCAGCACAGGTGGCCGGCCTGATTATCTCCCACCCCTGGAACCTGCCGGTCCACTCACAGCATGGTGGATGGCGTGCAGCACGCATGGTTGGCATCATTGTCAGTGTGCCAATCACAGCAGTAGCCCAGGTGCTGCAGCCCCATCTTCCTGCCCACTCTGGCAAGGGGGCAGGAGGACGAGTCTCCCTGCCCAGCTGCAGAGTGGCCAGGCGAACTGGGAGATGGGGCTGGGGCAGCCGGGCGACTGCTGTGATTGGCGTGCAGACAATGACGCTGGTCACACGCATCACGCTGTAAGTGGACTTGCGGGTTCTGGGGGCAAGAGGTAATCAGGCCAGCCACCTGTGCCAGTGGGCATTGTAATCATCTACCAAGATGATGCCCCCAACCTTGGGTCCTCGGGTGTTCTTGGACTACATCTCCCAGAAGTGTTCACCACTAGCTAGGATTTCTGGGATTTATAGTCCAAGAACACCCACAGACCCAAGGTTGAGAACCACTATTAGATGTAAAGTACTCAGAAGTGATTTATCCTTCCCTTCTTCTCAGAGCACCCAAGACGTGCTACACAGGCTAGGTGTCCTTTCATAGGAAACTGAACAGTGGGAAATGGAATTCCCAACAGCCAACGCACTGAGCTATCCAGCCAATTAAAAAAGAACTATGGGGTCAAAAGCAATTTTAAAAGTATGACAGGGGGAAAATGAAAAGTATAACACCGACCACCACAGTCCTTTCTCAGGAGCCAGTTAGTGGCCAAAGGTCTGTCTGAAAATTTTTTTTCTTTTGCCTGCTGGTGGAGGAACAGCAGGGAGGTGACTGGCCTCACCCCTGCAGGGAGTTTCACACCATGAGAGCAGCAGCCACTGAGAAGACTCTTTCTTGTGTCTTCAACAAATGTGCACACAAGAATGGTGGGACAGAAAGACGCACCCCCCCCCCAATATATTAAGATCTGGAACGGCTCATCTGAGGAGATGTCGCCCTCCAGAGAGCATGGACCCAAGCCATATAGGGAGGGCTGTATGCGTCATAAGCATCACTTTAAATTGTGCCTCAAGATGGGCTAGCGACCACTGAAGCGGTTGTAGCAAGAATTCCCTCTGAAGAATCTGCTCCAGTTCTGTAATTCTTAACTCTCGTTTTCCTCTGACTGGAACATCACTACTGCAGGGCTGTCTCTTTCAAGCTGCAATTTATAAGAGCAAAACTAGGCCAGAGCTCATCCGTCATTAGAACTGGGAATTCCTTAACTGATGAAAGCAGAAGCTTATCTTGTCTCCTGTAATTTGCAAATTAGCTTGCTCAGTTCTATGGCTGGTTTTCTTCAGGACTTAAACACGGGATTCCTTTGAAGCCTGATTTCTCAATGGCACAAAAAAATTGCCTACTTTGTGTCTCTCCAGCATTATAATGACTTCAGCTCCACAGATGAGTTATTTATAACACCTGTCCTAAGTTTAACCACGTGCTGCCCTGGTTCTGCTTTGCTTGGAGATTGCCAAGTTCAGCTACGCAGTTCTGGAGCGCCGAGGACCTTTGGTGGATGAGATTCAGAGGAATGTTTGGGCTGGCTGATGACAAACATGTGCCAGCGAGAACCCTCTCAATTTTCTCTTTGGACTCAGAAGGAGCTAACGATTGAACTGTTCTTGTTACAAAAGATAATTTCTGCATTGGATTCCATGTGGGCAACGGCTGCGTTGGTCAGTAGAACAGTGCCACCCCCCCAAAAAAACCCCCTCTAATATGGCAGAAGCAGCTTTTGGAGTCAGTTGATGCTGTAGGCATTCACTTGTACTCATATATATATATATATAAAGAAATTGTATGTGCCCCCCCCCAATTCTCAGACTTTCCTCATGCCAAGGAAACAACACCCTGAATAAGGCTCCAGGGTTTCCCCCACTTCAAAATCCCCAAGTATAACTTTTTCCTCATGTCAATTTACAGGCTACCTTTGACCGTTGATTGGCTTTTCATGGAAACCACAGGCTCGTGGTCACTTTTACAAAAATCCCTTGTGGCTGAAATTCAGTAGAAAGTCATAGCTAAAGCAGAACCCATTGAATCAATGGAACTTACATCGGTGTTGACACACCAAATCCCCACTGATTCCATGGGCCTACTCTAGTTGTGACTTACTCCTGGATTTCAGCCACTGTGGGAAATAGTAAGAGCACTCTTTGAGGGATGCATATCTTGAACATGATGCACTTTTCCCCAGCTCATGGCAGTGTTCCTCCAAACATCATCTGAAGCTCTGCTCTGTCCTTGAAGCTACACCCCTTTCAGTATCCAGGGCTTGAGCAGCTGGCCAACCAGAAAAGAGGTTCGTGACCCTGAGGAGGTTGCCCTTCTATGTTTTAAAAGGATACTCTACACTACTTTTAAGAGTACTTGTCTACCAAATCCACACATTGCTTTATGTATGCGAGCATGAACAAAGGTTCTTTCATTATTGCATCCTTTAGGATTGTTGAACTCAGTGACAGAAGATATGTGTTAGATTTCATACTGCTCGTGGTACTTTTTTTCTTTGTGCTTGTCATCCAGTTAGTCCTCAGGTGAAGGAAGCTATGATCCTAGCCCATGCTTTACCTTTTTGGCTGAGCCTGTTGAAAGTGAATTAAAATATTTTGCTGCAGGAAATTGAGATGAACAGTGTCCTCTTGCCTTGCACAAAGACATATAATTCCTATATTATATATTTTGACTTGTGCAAATGCTAAGTCCTGCATGTGCTTCTTCCTAACCCTGAGAACTATTAAAAGTTCCCACAACAATAATAATGAACAAAATAAGCAACCACCTGATGCCTTTTCATAGGGTCCCACAGGGTGTCCTTCCAGTGATTGCCCCACTCTGCCTCATACCAGGATGCTTCTGCATTTAACTGTCCTCTGTTTTGCTCATCCAGGAATGCAGGAAAGTACATAAAAGTATGTTGTTAGAGGGTGGGATGGAAATAAGTAGCAGATAACCCTTTTATATGTAAATGCCTTCCTTTACACTGAAAGCATACAAGAGTTTTAGCATGTCAGAAGTCAAACTAGGCAGGAGAAAAGATCAGGATTTGAGCTGGGTGAGGACTCCTTCCAACTATACTGGAGACTTCCTTCCATTCTGAGTATCTGGGACATGGCAATAGAAGAAAGCCTGACAACTTGATATTGCAGATCATAGGCTACCAGGGAAAATGTACCAGTGTTGTACTTGCCGTGTACTTTTTAAAAAATTAGGTGCATAACAGAAGAAAGAAGTGGCAACCAACACTTTAAACATGGATCAGTACCCCATGACATACACTGGGTTGCGAAATGTTGTAGAGTTCTGAATTTCTGGTAAAAAATAAGTTTTACTGTGAAGTACAAGTACTGTACAGAGATCCACAGAGGAGAATAGCTAGAGGTGCCCCAGAACCTGCCCCTTTTTTTCATTAACAGGCACTAATCTTAATAACTCACTCTGAGACATTTGTAATAGAAAGAGCAGTGGCTTGAATATACAGACTCGTGTGTAATGCTTTACTGCACTCATATTTAGCAACCAACTGAATGGATCAACAGCAAACACACACCGATCCAGGAAAGAACACTAAGAGACTTGTGTTCAAAGGCTGGAAGAGGAATGATTGGTTAGTGCTGGATAGACACTCATCCCAACCCAGAAAAGTCACTCCCATTCACACAGTCAACATGCAAGATTGCAAAAAAATATTCCAGATCTAAAAATTAAGGTTTCACAGCCTTGGGCCTAGATGGACAGACACTGTCAGTTTTAACTGCTCATGTATAAAAAATTGTTTTTACTCTCCACTTGTTTCTGTCTCACCTATGAAGAAGTTTTCAATTTGTTAATTTTTTTTTATTTTTATTTAAAAAAACCTAAGTGAAATGTAATTTGTTCTTTTTTTTTGCATGCCACTGAAATGAGGACTGATGGCTCTAACTGGTCTAATGCCATTCTTCTCATCTGCTTGCAGAGATCTGAAAGCTGTTGGAAAGATATCATTGGAAGCTCAGGGATTTTCCTCTGAAGTCATTCTGAATTAACTGCTAATGGGGAGCCTTCTTTGATAGCTCTTTTATAATTAAATGCAGCTGGATGAAAAATCAACCACAAAGGGAACTCAAGTTTGTTTATCATTACTCCTGATTTTGCAAGCAGATGTTTCGTGAGTACCTTCGTAGCCTACTTAATTTGTCTCCGTTTAATATGAAGCAGGTAAACTTTGATGAATAAACCGAAGAGTAAATTCCTTTTAGTTATTTTTGGATATTTTTTTTCTCCTATGTCTACAATCCTGTGATGCTTACTTGGATGTAACACTCACCAGATCTCATGCAACACAGTTCTGTGAGTTTAGAACAGATTATTATGTTGAACTATGTCACAGATGAAACTTTGAGAAAGGTCGAGCGCCTAGAAAAGTTACTCTCTTTTTACTGCAGCTCCCGAAGCCTCCTATCAGCATAGCCAAAGCCTTGGGTATATCTTTATGCATGGGAGGGGACTCTTAATTCTCATTGTTATCTGAGTCACAACTTCAGTGGATTAACAGCCATTTCCTGTGGATCAGCTTTAACTGCTGTAGTAGAAATAACATTTAACCCCATGGCTTCCCTCCTTGCCAAGAGGATAAACGTAGTTTAGTGTCTTCCCACCACTAACCTTGTCTACAGAGCTTAAAAATAGCTGATAAGAAGATGCTGAATAAAAAGTGGATACCCTTGTACCTTTTTAAAATTCCCTTTTAGAATAGCAATTCACATGATAGAAGTCTGGCCAAGAAGTTGAAAGAGAAGTCTTCGTGAAGCAGTGGGGTTTATTGAAAAGGGCCTTAGTATATTCTTACTGGGACATTTGTCATCTTGTGCTCTCTCTCCCTTTCTTTGGCTCTGTCTCTTTCTAAGATCCAAACACTTGATCCTATGTACCCACGTGGTGCCACATAACATTCCAGCTAAGATCTGTGATAGGCCATAGTGTCTAGACCAGTCAAGTGTGTGTGTGTGTGTGTGTGTGTGTGTGTGTGTGTGTGTGTGTGTGTGTGTGTGTGTGTGTGTGTGTGTGTGTGTGTGTGTGTGTGTGTGTGTGTGTGTGTGTGTGTGTGTTTCCAAAGGACCACAGACAGCTGATGCCATCTATGATAGATTCAAGTTTCAGAGAAGGGAAACAAGGTGAGGGAAGGAACTCAGAAGAAGAAACCAAGTTCAAAGCAACAATTCTAAGGACTAGCTAAGCTTCTGGTTCCTCAGCATACTTGGGCTGAAGAGTGGCTGTCCTATCAGTGGCCATCACATAGGTAGATCTACTGTGCAGTAGAGATCTGTTTGCAAACTTCCTAGACTGCCTGCATGAAATTGAAGTTCCTGGGCTTTAATTTCAGAACCCCTGGTTTACTTTGCTGTGCTTGGGCTGTTGAAATGTCACCTCCTCCATCAGTGCCTGAATTCTGCCTGAAACAAGCCACTCTCTTCTCAGCATCATCTACTCTCATCTGAAATGTGGCAATAATAATATCAGTATATTAGAAGGTGAGGTAAGGATTGCTGAAACTTGATTCAAATGTTTTTCAGGCATGTTAAATAAATGTGCAAGGAGAGGGAGTGGGGCTCACCTTATTGTTTTGTCTCCCATCCCTCTCTCTCTCTCTCTCTATGTGTAGAAGACAACTTCCTGCATCCATAGAGAGTTAATATCCATAGAGAGTTTATATATATATATATATATATATGTAAAGTGGAGCAAGTGTGGAGAAAATATATATGAGACATGGGGGCAAGGGCTCATTTGCTCCACTCCCTTGTGTTTATTCAAGATGTCCACTAGTGCTTTAGAAAATATATGGAATGATGTGGTGTAATGGAGATTTTGTGTGCTGTACATGCTGGGTGCACATGAGCAGCAAGGTATCTTCTTCTCCTTTCAACTCCTGGGTAAGTGTCCATTCCATAGACTCTGGAGGGCAACTATATTTATGATCCAAAAGGTTTGCATTCTTTTATGCTTAACATATGCTTAACAATGTTTTTCTGCAACTGGAGAATTGAGGGATTTCCATGCCAGCAATGAGGTATAGATTTCTTAACAGAACCAACCTTTTGCCACCAAAAAAATAAATTAAAAAATGTGTTGCATTTGTACGTCTCAAATCTTTAGTGGGGCCATCTTTATGTTGGAAGATATTTTCATACTGACTACCCACAAAAGACAAAGCAAGGCTGGAAGGGGTGGGACCTACATTTTAATTGTAGGACCTACATTTTAAAATTCTGAAATGTATTGTGTTCCTTCAGTAATGTTTGCAAATTTGGCCGCTTTGCCAAGAAATGAAAACATTAGTGGCAGTTTCTCTGAATCTCCATCTTCAGGGGAAGGGAGAGGGAGAGGTTGCACAATACTGGACGGACTTATAGAACTAAAATTTGGCAGGCATAATAACCCTTCTAAGAAATGACTAGGCACACAGATGTCATCCAATACCAATAAACAAACAACATGCTAACACCTTTGGTGGGTTCCCAGTGGCAGTCAATGGGATTTAGAAAGATGTGGATATCTGAACTGAAATTATTCTTCAAACCAGAGTTGAAGCAAGTGTCAATCATTCTGAGACGAATTGTCTGGAACCCAATCCAAACTCAACATTGTGCTCAGTATACACTGCTACTTGAAAATCTGCATTTTTTACTCTTGTCAACGTGTACATGGGTGCTTCCAGACAGAGGATTCCTAGCCCTCCTGAGTGAAAGGTACTGTGGAGTGTATTCCATTTCCCCCCACCTTAATGGGGGGATTTTTTGTGTGTGTGAGAGAAGAATTAAAGCAGAACAATGGGGTTTTTTTGTGAGAAAAATTAAGGCAGAACAATTGGTATGAAAACATGGGGAGATGATAACTGTCTGGAAACACACAGAACGGCTCAATAAAAGCCTCATCTGGAAGCACCCACATAGCACAGATGAAAGACCATCTTCTTGAAGAAGAACTTCGATATTCATGTTACAACTTTCCCAAATACTGTAGCTGTTTTACCATATTTATGTAGATCTAAGCTTATAAGTACTGGACTCCCTGCACTGCACAAGCATCCACGTCTCAAGCACTGTCTGCCAGTTGCACAGAAGTCTGGAAAATGAATTTAAAGATAGGAACAACTTCCTACAGAAATGCTTCAGATTAGCAGCTGGGGTAAATAAAGACTCAAGTTATATAGAGGAAACAGGTAGTCAGCAATGGCTCCGGGTTAGAGCCAAATTGTGTCTGTCTTATCTTCCTCACATGAATGTATTTTCCCACTTCCTCCCTTTCTATATATTCTCTTTTCATATGTTCTTGATTTGCTCCTTAATAACATCTGCCTACCACTGGCCCCTTTTCTTAACCTGGAGGTATCTCAGACCATCTTCTTTAGTGTTGTTTTCCCTCTTTCCCCTTACTATAATATGTTATATGGCTAGTTGAGTTAGAGGCAGTTTGTGACATTCAGAACTCTAGAGGGAAATGGGGAAGGCAGGTGATGCAGAATTTCTGGTTGGATATAACTATATATTTTTAGGGATTTCCACTCTCTTCTGCCACATGGAATATTATGATGCCACACCTTCTGGAAAAGGAAGGGTGTTTGGGTGGAATTAGATATAGCAAGTCCCATCTGTAAAATATAGCTGTGATACACTGCAAAGGGGTTCCTGAGGGTCCCAGGACTGGACCATTCCCCTACCTTCTACCACATCATTCCCTGGATGATCTTCCCATGGTCCTTGAAGGCAATGCACCTGAGTTCCCAGTGGAGGTTCAGGAAGAGAAGATTTACATCGTGATTGCAGATTTATATAGTCCTTTTAAATCTGTTGTTTCATCTGTTGTGAGCCACATTAGGCCCAGTAACATACAGCTCTGCTCTCACCTGTCCGTCACAGCTGGGCAGGGGAACATCAGCCAATGAGAGGACGGAGGGTGGTGCAGAAGGGGGAGGAGCTGGAATATATAAGGGGTGTGTGTGATGTGTGAGGGAGAGTTTGGGAGTTTGGGAAGATGAGAGAAGTTGTTTGAGAGGGTGAGACAGATTTGTGAGAGCTAGTCAGTGAGGGAAAAGTCTGTGTGATTTAGTAATTGAAAACCGTGATTAACAACTTGGGATCTGCCACACGTTAACTAAGCTGCCACCAACCATTCCCTGTAAGAAGTCACACAGACCAGGGATGGATTTTCAACAAATAAAAGAATAAGGTTTATTTAAAACACACACAGGGAAAATAAAATGATCAGGTGAATAAGATATAGTAACGTGGCTTAGTTTCACTCATACATACACACAGGTTGGTTCACACAGAACCCTTAACTTGAAGCACAGACCCTGAACCTATCAGTTCTGGCTAACCAACAGACACCTGAACCTATCAGGTTGGTACTCTGACACACAGTAGTACCCTGTCTGACACACAGACTCCCACACCAGCTTCTTCTTCCCAGCTGCTGCTTCGTCACATCCCAGCGTCTGCTCACTTCACCACACACGCTTCACATATATATACAGTACAGCCCCTCCTCCTGATGTCCCGCCTTCCACTCCCCATAGGATGGAACTTTCCCTCCAAACCCATGACAGACAGGTAACATCAGTGCTGTATGTAACACCTCCCCTCTTTATAAGTTGTTTTGTAGGGGGAAAGCTAAGGTGCTTTTTCCCAAAAAACAACCTGGATAAAACACACAACAACAGTTATACATACCATATCATACTTACTTATACTTACATTCTAAGTTAACCATAGCAATTAGGCATTTAAACATTTACCATATACATTACATCAATTTACCTTTATTCATACAAACCAAGTTCAAAAAACAGGTACATTTAACTTTTTGTCATCAATATATATACATAGTCCATGTTTCTTTCGCCGTCTTCATTCTTCAGGTCTTCTTGACAAGGCGTCAGCAACACAGTTCACTGACCCTCTGACCACCTTCACTTCAAAGTCATAGTCCTGTAGGTTTAAAGCCCACCTCATAAGTTTGCTATTGTGGGTTTTCATTGTCTTTAACCATTGCAGTGGTGAATGGTCAGTGCACAGAACAAAATGTCTTCCCCAGATGTAAGGCTTGGCCTTCTGGATCGCGTAGACTATGGCCAAACACTCCTTCTCCACGGTTGCCAAATGTCTCTCACCTTTTTGAAGTTTCCTACTCAGGTAGGACACTGGATGCTGGTCACCATTCTCATCCTCCTGGCAAAGAACTGCTCCTACCCCGCTGTTAGACGCATCGGTGTAGATGATGAACTCCCGGTCGAAGTCTGGAGCACGCAGCACTGGATAGTTGATGAGCGCCTGCTTCAACCTCTGGAACGCCTCCTCACAGTCGCTGGCCCACGGGATGCGGTCATCAGCCTTCTTCCTCGTCAGATCGGTCAGCGGAGCCGCAATCTCGCTAAACCTCGGGATGAACTTTCTGTCGTAGCCCACCAACCCAAGAAATGATTTGACTTTTTTCTTGGTGTTGGGTCTGGGCCAATCACGAACGGCTTCTATTTTGGCCTCCAGGGGTTTTATCACGCCTCCCCCTACCATGTGACCCAAGCACTTTACTTCTGGGCTACCCAGCTGCAGTTTGTTCCCTCTGCAAGGCCTAGGCCAAAGCACTTCCTCCCCTGGGTTTAAGTGCCTCTCCCTGGCGTTCTGGTCATCCCAAGCTTTCTTTCTGACCTTTTGAGCTTGCAGGGTCTCTGCTGCTAGCTCTAGGTTTCTCTTTAGGTCATTCCTCAAGGTGTCTATGTATGTCACAACACCTTGTGGGTCATCCTGGGTGATCTGCTCCCCATTTTGTTTGATCAAATCAAGGGGCCCTTTCACCCTTCTCCCAAATAAAAGTTCAAATGGACTGAACCCGGTACTGGCTTGTGGCACTGATCGATAAGCAAACAAAAGGGATTGCAGCTTCTGGTCCCAATTGTTTGGATTCTCTGCCAAGTAAGCCCTAATCATGCGCATTAGAGTCCCATTGAACTTCTCAGTTAACCCATTACTTTCAGGATGATAGGCAGTGGTTTCCTTGTGCTTAATTCCACAGATTTGCCATAAGCGTTTCATGAGCTTCGATGTGAACGATGCGCCCAAATCTGTGATTATTTCTGAGGCAAATCCCATCCTGGACATATACCCCACCAAGGCATCTGCCACTATGTTAGTTTCAATGTTAGTCAAGGGTATGGCTTCAGGGTACCTCGTGGCATGGTCCACAATGGTGAGAATGAACCTGTTCCCCCTCTTTGTGGCCTTGGGCAAAGGTCCCACAATATCCACCCCTATGCATTTGAACGGAGTGTCAATCACAGGCAAAGGGCACAACTTTGCTTTGGTCCTGTCACGGCTATTCCCCTGCCTTTGACACACATCACATTGTTTACCGAACTCCCTGATCTGCTTCCCTATGTCAGGCCAGTAAAAATTCTGTGTGATTCTCTGCTGTGTTTTGTTCACCCCTAAGTGCGCAGCAAACATGTCAGAGTGCCCCCTTTGTAAGATCATGGGGCGATACTTTTCAGGTACCACCAGCTGACTCCTGATCCCATCTCCCCCTTTTGAGATATTCCTCAGGGTCTCTCTATACAAAATCCCCTTTTTCTCCAGAAATCTCACTGGGGTTTCAGGTGTTAGCTGGGCGTCAGTCACCTGTTCAAAACACTTCTGGAGAGTGGCGTCTGCCTTTTGCTCTTGTCCAAATCTGCTGTCTGTGGTTAAGGTTTCCACCACAGCTTCTGAACTCCCCCCACCTGCTTCCGTCTCTGGCTCATCATTACCCCCCTGAACTGTCCCCGTGGTGGCTTGTGAACGTGTAATCACTAGCACCCTTTTCACATGTTCAGCCAGGTCATTTCCCACGAGCACGGCTGCTGGCAGGGTCGATGAAATTGCTAGCCGCCAAACTCCCCTCCAGCCTTGAAAGTTCACCGGTACCTCCGCTACTGGCAGAGAGATCACCTGCCCCTCAATCCCTGCCACCTTCATGCTCTCATTTGGGATTACATACTCCCTAGGAATAATATCTGGATGGCACAGGGTCACCTGGGAACAAGTGTCCCGCAGCCCCCGATACTGGCGGTCAAGTATTCCTACGTCCACCCCTGCTGTTTCAAACAACTGAGAATCTGTTCTCACCAACAGGCAGCGCCTGACCTCTACAAGAGGACCATTTTCCTCAGCCTGATCAGCAGATGTAGCTGTTCCAGATTGAGTAGCCATGGCAACAGGCTCCCTCAGTGACAATGAGCCTTGCTCTTTCTGGACACAGAACACAGCTTTTGGCTTGGTTCCACTCGAATCCTGAGGCACCATTCCTTTTAGCTGCTTTAATTTCTCACACTCTGAGATTAGATGGCCCTTTCCCTGACAGAAATAACATTTTCTGGTGTATTTTGAGTCTTTCTCATCTTGTTTTGGTTTTCCCTCCAAAATCTGAGGTCTTGGTTTCATGTCTGAGGGCTTCCCTTCACCATGGGCCCCTCCCCCTTGCTGGCTTTTCCCTGGTCCCTGAGAGTACTTGCTGTAGGTTTCTTTAGGTTTCCCCACAGATTTCTCCTCACCTAAGGGCTTTCTTATCTGGTAAATAAAATCTGCGATCTCGGCTGCTTCTGCCACAGATTTTGGTTTCCTTTCCCTCACCTGGAATTTCAGTTCCCCATGCAGGACTGAATAGAACTGTTCCAGCGCTATCAAATCTTTAAGCTGCTGAAATGTCTCTGTCCCCTCCTGAGATAGCCATTTCTCAAGCAGCCTCACCAATTGGGCCCCCACTTGGGTAAAAGTCTGCTCTGGTTTCTTTGTGAGGGACCTGAATCTTTGCCTCAGCTGTTCCGCATTTATCCCATGTCTTGCAAACACCAGTTTTTTAAACTCTGCAAAATCTCTCATCAGTTCCTGTGGCATCTCTGAATAAACCTCAGCCAGGCTACCACTGATTAAAGATCGCATGATGGTCATCTTCTCAGTTTCCCTCACTGAGAAGTCCACAAACGCTCTTTCCACTAAGGAAAAGAACACCTCAGGACAATCTCCCTTGTGGTACACAGGGAATTTCTTCAGGTCAGCTTTAGACAATTGGCCTCCCTCAGAATCCCTATTGTTATTATTGTTCTGGTTCATCATTTCCAGTTTTCTTAATTCAAACGCCATTTTCTCTCTCTCCAATCTTTCTGCTCTTTCCATTCTCTCTATCTCAAATTGCCTTCTTTCTCTCTCTAATCTTTCCTCCATTTCCCTCACCCTCAGTTCATGCTGTTGGGCTAGGAGTATCTTTCTGAGTTCTGGGTTCTGCTCTCCTGTGCTGTCACCCTGCACTGAGCCAAATTCATCCTCAGAACCTTGGTCTACCTGGGGGTCTTTCACTTCACCCATTTCTGCCATCTGGCTTCGAGTCAAGGGCATAATCCCCCCTCAGAACAGGCTGCTTTAAAAAGTCAAGCCTCAAAATAAAACAACCACTTTTTTTTTCTTTTGCCTCAGAACCAGCTTTCCCTATAGATTGCTGCTGTCCTTTCAGCACTAACTTGCAACAGTTGCGAGTTAGAGTCTACCCCCCTCTGCTGGGCCTCTCAGCAGGCAGGCTAGATCACTGCTACTACACAGTTTTGCCTCAGCTTCTTCCCGCCAAAAACAGGCTGCCTCAGAGCACCCTAATCTAGTCTCCCCAGTTGGCACGTTCTTCTACTAGCGCACCTCCCCGTGAGGTACACCTAGAAGATTACCTACGCGCCTCAGATTGTCCCTGACTAGACCCCCCTTGCTCTGGGCACACGTGCCAAGGCTTTGCTGGACCACTGGACAACTGGACCAGTCGTATCCCACACGCTGGACACCAATCAATGTGACAAACCCAGACCTACTGGGATCTGCCACACGTTAACTAAGCTGCCACCAACCATTCCCTGTAAGAAGTCACACAGACCAGGGATGGATTTTCAACAAATAAAAGAATAAGGTTTATTTAAAACACACACAGGGAAAATAAAATGATCAGGTGAATAAGATATAGTAACGTGGCTTAGTTTCACTCATACATACACACAGGTTGGTTCACACAGAACCCTTAACTTGAAGCACAGACCCTGAACCTATCAGTTCTGGCTAACCAACAGACACCTGAACCTATCAGGTTGGTACTCTGACACACAGTAGTACCCTGTCTGACACACAGACTCCCACACCAGCTTCTTCTTCCCAGCTGCTGCTTCGTCACATCCCAGCGTCTGCTCACTTCACCACACACGCTTCACATATATATACAGTACAGCCCCTCCTCCTGATGTCCCGCCTTCCACTCCCCATAGGATGGAACTTTCCCTCCAAACCCATGACAGACAGGTAACATCAGTGCTGTATGTAACACTAGTCAGTGAGGGAAAAGTCTGTGTGATTTAGTAATTGAAAACCGTGATTAACAACTTGATTTACTACCTATGATTTACTCCTTTTTATTTTATCAAATCAATAAACACAGTTTTTGTTTTAAAAGAAACACTTGTCCTTTTTGAGTATTAAGGATAAGTTGGTGGCAGCAGTTTGAAGAAGAGTAGTGAGCACTCTGGGAGGCCTCAGTTGACAGAGGCTTCAGAGTGGCCCGCTACAGGCCCCCTCGGGTGAGAAAGGCAGCATATAAATAATATAAATAAAATATATAAAAGAATAAAATGACAGGAGGGGTTAGCCCAGACAGTCCAAAGGGCAGGAATCCTTCTAGAAAGAGCAAGGTTCAAGGAACAGAGCAAGAGTGCAAAGGATCTAAGAGGAAGGATGGAGATCCTGAGGGAATAAATAAGAAGAGAGAAGGCAGTGAGACTAGTGGCAGTAGGCAGTGGTGGAGGAAGAGAGGGTGAGAGATGAAGACGAAGGGTGGGTGTGCCAGAGCGGCTTCAGCCCAAGCCACCAAAGGAAGAGATACATGTCTTAGAGGAGGTGACAGCAGTAGTCAGCTGAATTTGTCCAAAAGACTCCCACTCTCACACAGTCTGGACAAACAAACAAAACCCAGTAATGTTCTTTCCACTAGTGATCTTATTTTTGAAGTTGGCCACATTAAAGAAGGGGGGAGGGGAGGGGAGGCAAAATGCTGTGGCACTTCAAAGACTAGCAGGTTTATTTCAGTGTGAATTTTCAGGGATGAACAACAAGTGCAAATACTATGTTGCCTGATTACCAAAACAGACAAATTAAACCAACAACTTGCAGATAACTGGGCTATTTAAACCCTAACTTAGACTTCCTGATCAAGGACATTGTTTTCCCTCGCTTTTGCTCACTGCTCAGCAGTGGAAGCTGTTCCATGTTTTCTCCATCCCACCTCACTGATCACCACTGGATAGTGTTATTAAAATTAGCACGGGCTCTGCATTTCTATGCATTCCTGATGGCAGTTTAGAGGATGTGTTGGGAGCCTTAACAGGAGATACACATTCTTCCTTTTATTCATTTCCAGGCAGCCCATTTGTTGTTCCTTTCTCCGTGCCTCCTGTTTCTAGTTTTTAATAATTGCTTTTCCACATTTTTCTAAATGGGTTTAATGAGTCAGAAATTGAATTAACAACAAAGTCTTGCTTTTTTGTATGAGCATATTCAAATCACACGTTCATAACTTCAGATCTATGTCTGATGATCTGCTGCAAATGTTACATTCATTCTTATTAGCTTGTCCATGCTTTGCATGATTTTTGAGGCTTTTGTTGTGACTGATGTTGGAACTGTTTTTTGAAACAGAACAAGCTTGAGCACTATTTACACAAATCCCAAAGAGTTTAGGGTGGAATGAATAATAGCTCAGTGGGTTTAAATTTTAGCAGTGGGAAATAAAACAAATCTAATTATGAGGATGATAACATTTTGGAAGGTGTGATGTTCATGACAGTTGTGGCCTACAAAAAATAAGTGGACTGAAGTTGCAAGACCATCAAACTTTTCCCCAGAAAAAAGTCTGAAAAACATTTGTGGGTTTTGATGGCTGTTGTAGGTTTTTCAGGCTATTTGGCCATGTTCTGGACATTTTTCTTCCTAATGTTTCAGTCTCTGTGGCCGGCATTGTCAGAGGACAGGAGTTAGAACTCTGTCTGTATTCTGGTATAGTGTGTGGGATAGAAAATGGTAGGAAGAAAAACATCCAGAACACAGCCAAACAGCCCAAAAAACCCTACAAGAACCATCGGATCCCAGCCGTGAAAGCCTTCAAGAATACATTTGTGGGTTCTCTTTCAAATGAAACAATGGAGGAATTTTGAGAAACACCAAAAATATTTTTAGAGAACTAGCAAAATGTCTTGGTGGTGGAAGCAACAACAACAAAAAAATACACCCCAAAATCAGCGTCCAAGACTCAAAGTTGCCTTTCTAGTGGATTTATTTTTAAGTGAGAGATCTTCCCACCCACCCCAAACATATTTTGAAAGAACAAAAACCAACTCAGCCCATGACTTGCGATATTCCAGGAAATACAGGCCTGTTGACACTTGAGTGGGTGACTGAGAGCCCATCAGGCACTGCTTGCAGAGAAGTTTTTGCTACAATTATTTTCACACATATTTATTCAAATAAAGCTTTTGCTTTATCATCACAGGAAAACACTACCCTGAATTATGCTGCAGTTTCAAAGTGACAGCACAGAGGCAACTGCTGTAGAAGAACTGAAACTGAGTCTGAAAACCAGAATTTTGTTCTTGCTTTGATTATTCTGGAGTCCAGCTTACATAAAGTAGGGGCTCACCCTTCCAATAATCTCATGTCAATGCTACATTTTGAATTTTTACATGCAGTCATTTCATTTCCAGAAAACACCCTGTTTTGGGGGGGTTAATTTAGATAAAAATCCCACTTTCCATATGTTTACAGAACATCAACCACCTTGACTGGTATAGTTTAATGGTGTGTGAGTGTGTGTACAGAACAGCTAAAACAGCTGTTTATTTCTAAACCCAGGCACTCAAAAGTACGTCTTACTATCCTAGGTGCTATTAAAAATGGATTAGATGTGGAAGATAGGCCAATTATTGGATATCACACATGGCAACCCGTGATCGGACCACTGTACTTCTGGTTGCTTGATGCTGGGAGCAAAGAAAAGGCCAAGTTTATGACATCATGGCCTGCTGGTCAGTATTCCATGGCTTTTTGCTGTCCACGGAGACAGAATATTGACCTTGATCCATCCCTGCCCTGCTACAGAATGGCAATTATGTTCTCAGGAGTTCAGTATATTTAGAACTGCAGATTAAAAGGCACTGCTGACTGCAAATCAAGTACTGTCAAAGCTAAGTCCTATGGGTATCAATGAGGATGGAGCCTCTCTGATTACAGACCATAGGACTCAGAAGTGCTCAGCTTTGGCTATTTCCTTCCTTCCTTCCTTCCTTCCTTCCTTCCTTCCTTCCTTCCTTCCTTCCTTCCTTCCTTCCTTCCTTCCTTCCTTCCTTCCTTCCTTCCTTCCTTCCTTCCTTCCTTCCTTCCTTCCTTCCTTCCTTTATTAATCAGATGGAGCCCTATTTAGGCATCATGACTTGAAAGGATGTAGAAGATTAAATAGGGATGTGGGAAGGCAAGACACAGAAACCCCACCAGAAATGTTCCTCAATGCCACTAGGAAGTCAACAAGACATGAACAGCATGATAGTCTGTAAAAGAGACTGCAAGCATTTTGGCTGAATGTGCTTACAAAGCTCCTGTGACTGGGAACTTGGATAAGGCAGGGCTCCTGGTCACAGGAGTTGTATTAGCATGTTCAGCCAAATTTGCTTATAGACTCTCCTACAGATATTTGAACTGGACGCATGGAGATTTGGGTGATATCTGGAGAAGCGTCAATTCTAGATACGTTCAGGTATAATGCCTCAATAGGACTTAGCTCTTCTGTTAATGCTAATAATATGAGAATCACTTCTTTAGCAATGCATAAATGATTTTTTTAAAAAAACCATGTATTTTCCTATACAAGAAAATATTTTAACACTTCTGTCAGCCGTGCCTATATGAGTGCCTTGAGAGTTATGTTTCATTGAGTTCTGTGGAACTTATTTTCAGTTAAATGGGTATAGGACTGCAGTCTGATCATTGTACCAATATTATGCTCATATCTCTGGTTCAGGTCTTTAAGTAGAAGTATGGGCAGCTGTATTTGGGCTTACTAAGACTAATCCTTAGGAGATTTGTTGGGGAATATGCTCCACTGAACTCATTGAGACTCATTTTTAAGTGAAGATGTTTGTGGGGGCCATCAAATCCAATATCTTAATATTACCTAGATACTAGAGTGTGGACTTGTTGGACAACAGCTTCCTCCATCCTTACCCAACATAGCCAACATTGAGAGATGATGAGATCTGTAGTCTAGCAACTTCTTAGAGGGACCCAAGGTGCTCAGTGCTGCCCTACACAGTGGTAGGTGATCAGTCCGATGATTAGCACAACTGCTGTGAGAATTCAACCAATTTGAAATAGTGGTTTTGAGGCTTAATCCTCTTGGGGGATATACCATAACAAACCTTTAAGGGGTTATTAGCCCTCCAGTGCAGCGAAAAAAGGGTTTTATGACAGTAATGAAATTCAAAATGTCTCATGAGAGCCTTCTTGCCCCCCTCACCCATCTACAATTCCTCCTTTTAACCACCATTGTGATAGCGGTTGCATTGTTCAGCAGAAAGAACCAATACTTTAGTCTAGGTTTGAGAGATTCTGGAGAGCCCCCCTATTAAGGGCATGGGAAGACTGTAAAGAGAGAGAGAGAAAAAATTACACTGAGACTCCAGCTCATCACGATGAAGTTGCTGTGCAAAGATCAAGAGTAGGAAACTGGAATATTTTGGGCACTTTTTTGAACGGGAGATGGAGACCATCTGGGGAAGAGGATGCTACAAGGAAGAGTGCCAGGAGAGAGATAAAAGTGACGGCAAAGGAAACAGTGGCTTGGAAACATCAAAGAGCAGGACTGAATACACAGCCGAGATGAAAAAGGAATCTTGAACCGTAACAGGCAAATTCATGATAATATCAGGATCCACAGGCAGAGTTTTGATCAAGGTGGTCAAGCTGGAACCAGATCAAGCATCAGGAGTCTGGGTACAAAGTCCTATTTTGGAAACCAGAAATTCAAAAGCCTAGTCAGGAAGCCAAATCAAGTTGAAAAGTTGGTTATTGGAGCCAAGAGCTCATTGCTGGAGCTTTGGAACGGCATCGTCTTAAATACCACCAGGCAGTCAAGCAAAAGCTAAAAGCATCCAGGCACAGGCATTGGAATCTGTCAGTGTCCAACCAAGCAGTGACTGGATTGTAAGGGCATTTTAAACAGTTTTTCATCACCTTTAGGGAATGGGCTTGCGTGATGGAGTCCACTAATAAGACACAGTGGGCCATGACAATCTGGTACCAGCCACTAAACCCAGTTTAAGAGAACTTCAAATGTGCTACTTCAAAGACTTGTAGCAAATACTGACTATGACCCTCTGAGTTAAAACTCTATTCAGATCCAAAGACTTTTAAACTTCAGGACCGTGACATGTGGGTATTGCACAATTCACAATTTCAAAGGGTGAATCCTTAAAGACTTGAAATCCAGCGTTCTGAGAGTTCTGAAACTTTGAAACAAACATTTCAGGACATCAAATTGTTGGTCAAGAGTTCCCTCCAAGAGTTGAGATGGGAAATCCCTACCCACAGAAGTGGGTCGGCCATTACTTATGCAAGAAGACAATCCAGATGCTGCATCTACATCTCAGTCAATATCTATGTGGGGAAAAAAGGTATTCAGTCATGTAACCTGGCCTCAGGTGGGTGAATCTTTCCATAATTCAGAATTTTATGGCCTCTACTGTTCCCATCTTGGAGACTGGGAAATTCCAGCACAAAGAAAGAAGCACATCAGTTATGTGACCCTTGTGATTCCTTGGAAGTTCCTGAATTAACATGAAATCCAGCCACAAGAATTTCAGCTCCCAAACTATTCTGGTAATGTATGAATCAGCTGTCAGTTTAATGACTTCAGTGTGTGTTTAGCTAGAGGTGGAAGTGTAAAAACAGGGCCAGAGAGGTATCAAGCCCACAGAACACAGTTCATAACCCTCTGAACTCCTTATGTTCAGGGCTATCCTTATGTTCAGTGACCATTTTCTAACTGCTAAAGACATTTTGCCTATAAAACTCCAAGCAGCAGATTGCATCAGTCTCCTGAGTCTTCGTGTTGCCTGTTTTAAATGACCTCATGTATATAACAGGTTTAACTCAGAGAACTCTGACATCAATAAATGCTTGCTCAAAAGGCTTTGTGAATGTTCATAACATGTTCAGTGCAACATGTGATGTCACATGTTTTTCCTTCTTTGTTTTCACTTTGTCTGATCTTTTTGTTGGCTATTTGAGTTGGGCACAAACATGAAAAACGATGGACCAATTAGAAAACGGAACCGTGAACCAAAGATCATGTAGGGAATAAAATCACATCATATTGCATAAACAATCAATCACATACATTTGGCTACATCATGATGTCACAAAGCCAATTTAGAATGAGGGCAACACTTTTTCTTCTCATCCCAAACTGTTTTCATTATGACACTGCAGAGCCAATCAGAGTCAGCTGTCTGACTGTATCATAAATGCCGATCCAGAGTGAACATTGCTGGAGATATGAAGAATCATTGTCTCGTTTATGGTTGAGACAGGCTATCCTGATGGAGTCTGTCAAATTTGTCTTGGAAATAAACAATTTATTCTCCAGCACTAACCCTCCCCCCGTTTTCCCCCCCTCCAGGCAGCACTTTTTCCCCTCTCTATTCTTTAGTTCATGAGCATGAAAGAGGTCAAAATTCACATCCCTACTCCACTGCTTTTCTCAACAATTTTTTGAAAGCGGTGGTACAGCTGCTGCACCTTGAGCAGTTCTTTGCTGTTCTTTGCTGTTTGTGGTTTCTTATACTCTTTGATTATGTTGTGCAGTCAAGTTGCTTCTGACTTATGGAGACCCTAATAGAGTTTTCAAGGTATGTGAGACTCACTTCCCAATGATTTTCTAAGGCCAAGAATGGATTTGATCTCTTCTGAGTCCCACTATCACACTCTAAAGTAAAAGCTAAACTAAGCTGCAGTTTACAGTAGGGAAATTTGAATCAATGGAACTTACAGAGGAGTCGACTCACCAAATCTCTGTTGATTCAATGGGCTTGCTTTAGTGCAACTTACTATGTTAAGCCACATGATTTTGGCCAATGTATTATTGCAATATTTAATTGTCTGGGGATTTTTTGGATTTCTGTTCTTACGTTATCAACTGCTTTAAGCATGTTGCATGGACAGATGGCATACAAATTCTAACCAATATGATGAAGCAGAACACTAGTGCACTCCCACCCTCCCACTTGCATTTGCAATCAACTGGCATCCAGAACCTGATAGACCTCTTTCCTGACTGGTTGTTGTGAGCATAAGCAATCATATGGTTGTAAAGAACCCCAGTGTGGCCACTTGGAAGAAATTTGGCAGAACTGCTCCACAATCTTCTCAACATCTTGGCATGAGAGCTCCATCTGCTAAGATCTTGGCCCCTCAAGCCTCTCAAGGATGCTTCTAATATTTGATGGCATTTTTACAGTTTCATAAGGACATGCAAGATACACACACAGACACCCAGAGTGTGGGAGGAGAGATTGGTTAGACTGGTGTCTATTGACAGAGTTTCATTACTAAACAGAATAATGCCATGGATTTCACATCCTCTACATTATATGTCTCCAGAGGCCTGCTAAGTCACTAGGGCAGTGGTTCCCCACCTTGAGACTACAACTCCCAGAAATTCTAGCCAACACAGCTCGTGGTGAAGGCTTCTGGGAGTTTCCATCTAGTCACTAAATGCTGCCCACATCATCCCAAGACACTGATAATTTTTTATCCTGATCTTGCACCTTCCCTCTTTTCCAGCTAAAGAAAAATGTTGCCAACGCCCTCACTCACTTCATAATACTGTTTTTACACACGTCGCCCTCTTGCTTTCCTATGAAGCAAAAAACAAAAATAAAAAACCCTGAAACCAGCCATGGGATTTAGCCCCACCCAGGCTTTCATCAGCCCTGGCAGATGCAGATGATCGGGTCATTGCTTTCCTAACAACAGCCTCCCTACTCCTGTTGGAAAATAGGCCAGCGGAAGGTGACGCACCATTATTGTTTCTTTGCCCACTTCCCTGCTTGGGAGCCACTTGTGGTTTAGGAATGTGGTCAGTCTGTTCTCTTCAGTTTCTTTCGCCCCCATGGACACACCCACACCCTTTCACTTGTTATGCCCGCTTCTAGAGATGGGAGTATTTGGATATGAATGCGAATATCTCCACACAGGTGGACATAACTGTCCACTCACCTTCTGCTATTGCTGTGGGCTCTCCACTCCCTTCCTATCACTCTAGAACTCACGGACTGTGAGTCACTCCTGGCAGGAGACAGGAGGACGAGCCTCGCTGCAAGGTTGAAGAGAATGCAGAATGCGAGCTCTGGAGCAATAGGAAAGGATCGCGGAGCTCGCAGCAACAGTGGAAGGTGAGTGGACGGTCCAGCCCCAGGAGGATGGACCCTCGTTATGTCCACCTGTGCGGGGGTGTTCGTATACGAATACGATACATGCCCCCATATCTACCTTCTTCCTATTCTCTCAGGCAATCTGCAGATATGGTAAGGGTGGGGAGGTCATGACTGAGATTGGTGTGGCCGTTGCAGAAGTGTGATAGGTACTGGTAAGGATTTCTGGGAGCTGTAGTCCAAGAACATCTGGTGACCCAAGGTTGGGAACCACTGCTCTATGGTATGGACCCCTTGTCGGTTGCTGGAATGGGGGCAGAAATTTGTTAGGTTTGCATTTTAATACAAACTCACCTAATTTGCATTTCTGGCACCAATAGACAAACCAGAACCCAATTATTCTTCCATTTTTGCACTTGTTCCGTTTTTATGATACCATTTTTAACAATGTACGCATAGAGGTAATAATATGCACAAATGAGTACATTTGGGGATGTCATGACCAATGTAGCATAATTTGGAGGGAAATGTTTGGGGGAAATGTGGACACCACGGGGAAGTTGTGTCCAATCCTGCATGCAAATTCTCATTCATGTAAAAATGTGCACCAATTTTGGTGTGGCTTTTTAAGAACACTGCAAACTGAGAAGGAAGCTGGAAGGAGCAGGCTTCAATTCGGGACAAATGCAAACATTCTATAAATAAAATTTATAGATTTTTTTCCCCAACAACAAAAACTGAAGTTTCCAAAGAAACATTACCTAAATGAAGCTTCAAAGAGAATTTCACCACCACCCCATCCTTAGGCAAAACATCTGAGAAATTCTTATGTCAGTCAAACACTTTCTACAAGTTTAGTGAAACTTGCACAATGTGAAATTAGTTTCATAATTAGCTACCAAACTGCAAAACCTCTGGAAGAGTGTATAAAATTTTTGAGAAGGTCAAGGTCATTTGCCAGCAGCATACCTTTATCAAAGGTTCATTCACAGAACAAGAAGTGAATGTCAGTGCAATCCAGTATATGCCTAATCAGCAGTAGGTCCCATGGAGTTCAATGAGGGTTCCTTCCACAGAAGTGAGTATCAGATGGCAGCATGTACTATTCTTGCCTTATTAGCACAGATCTTTTTTTTTCTTGGATGCATTCCATAACTGTAACATTTAGAGCTGTCATCATTTTTCTCTGCCCCTCAATTCCATGCCTTTATCTCCAGCCCCTCATGATCAAGTAGGTAATATTTTCCTAATCCTCCATCTCTTGCTTAATTCTCACAAATCAAATTCTTAAAAACAGAGCAACAGAGGTAGAAAAAGTTGGCAACTTGAATAGCTGTGGTCGGGGAGAGGTAAAGTAGATCTGATTGCACACAAACAAACAGCAGTTCTGTAGTGTTGTGTCACTTCATTCTATTCCTCGCTAGACTCATCTTTTTTTTACCTCTGGAAGAAAACCTGGACTGTACAGGACAGCCTCCTTGAATTTATTTTTCCAGAAAAAAAAAATCAGGAACTCTAAATTTAGCCTGTTTAATTGGATATGATAGTTTGAGAAGCTGGAAGCAAGAAGGGTTTCGATGGAGGGAGTAAAATAAAACAGAAAAAGAACAGAGGCAGTAATAACTGCAGATGGTTAACATTTCCATTTGCGCCCTTCATTCCCTCCCTGGAAATATTGTTTTTATTCTGCTGTTAAATCTTCCCAGACTAGGTCTTGTTTGATCTGAAGAATAAAAGGTTGCCACTGCTTTGGTGAGAGCACAAGCTGCTGAAAACACTGGTAGGATTAAGTAGCAAACTGTCCCATTCCTATGTAGGGTTGTTAATCCTCAAAAAGAGAGAGAGAGAGAATTTGCAAGACATTTGGAAGGTTACTTTTGTGTGGCCAATTCTTTATTTGGGATACATCTCTTTTATTTTGTAAATGATGTTCCCACCCAGATGCCTGACATTGTCAGTTTGCAAGATTTGGCTTAGTGTGAATCACATGGTCGGATCACATGCTTTCAGTCATGTTGAAAGAACCCCAAAAATGCCATTTAGGAATATTAATCATCTTAGCTGCTCCCAGAGGATTGTGTTGTGTAACTAGACATGGGCCTGTGATCTGTACTGTGAGGCCCCAGCAGAGAAACTTTTACCCCCACCTATCCACAAGAAGTCCCATTGCTTTGAATTATAGAGTCAGCTGCTCTTGCCGTTCCCTCCCTAGGAACAAAAGATGCAGGCACTACAATTGATGCTATAAAATCTGTGTCCTCTAGAGTGAATTTTTCCCTAACCAGAATCCACACAATGGGGCAGCAGCTTTCGCAAGGCCAAAGAAAAAGTATACTAGCCTCAATGTGCATGGCACGGTGTGTGTTTAACCAAATACTCATATTCAGGGGGCCCCTTGTGACAAAAGGTAGGATAGCTACAGTGGAATGTGTAGGGCATTTCATCCAAGAATAGCATGCCTTTTAGGGGCAGAACAAAAATTGTGCAACAAATGTATAAAAGCCACTGAGATTTATGGAAGTCTTCATCCGCCTAGGTCAGTGGTTTCCCAACCTGGCGATCTTGAATTGTTTTCTAGGGACTCACAGGTAGCCTTATCTAGATTGCACAGTATCTAGGTAGGGCTATTGGGTGAATGTTTGCATTACACACGAACTGAGTGGAGGTGATGACTTTTTAATAGGTCTGATTTTTTTTGCAGAGGAGGAGACTGCACCTTTTGCAGTTTTATTCCTCTTTAATCTCTGACAAGGCAAGTTGCACTTCCTCAATTTCTTCAACAAACAAGAGGAAAAAATATAGATACGTATTTGCAAAGGTAATGTCTTCTATTTATTCTCTTGCTAGGGCCAATAGCTATTTGGCTTCTTCTAGCCACATGAATTTGACCCAACTCCGGGAGGCAGTGGAAGACAGGGGGGCTGGCGTGCTCTGACCCATGGGGTCACAAACCAAACAGCAACAACTAAACAGCAACAAAGACACAGTCTATTAGTGGATAGTACCTCTGTGTAGATGGCAGGGACTGAGATCTGCCTTCTAAACAAGGTAACTTTGTTGTATTTTCGGGCTTTTCTACCACACCGGGCCACAGTGCAGCATGGTTCCTGAATCTTCTATGCTAGAAATCTGAAATAGTTGACATAAGGAGTGGGAACAGGGGGGGTCCTATTTTATTAGCTCAGATTTGTGTGCCTAAATTTGAATCAAATTAAATTGCTCGGATCCATACAGACTGGCTTGTGGGCCAAGATTATTCTTCTTGGCCATTCTATCTGAGAAACTGAGAAATATGGTCCAAAAATTAACTTTGCCAAGCTCTGGATACAGCCCTTGAGGTTCTTTTAATTTGAAAGGTGCGTGTGCATAGGTGTGGGCAGGGAGACAACACATAGCCCAACAGTTCACTATTTCAGGTACTCATCAAATTAGAAGACGGGCTTGGATTGAAAGACTTAATTCAGAGTTAAAGTCAAGGTATCCTCAGGACAGCTTTGTGCTGGACAAAGTAAAAATGGATGGAGGTATATACGATTCTATCCAAGGTTTATTTTAAAAACAGGAAATTTGGAAAATGCCTTGGCTGAATTTATATTCCCTTTGTGATCCATCAGGGAGGATTCATCTCGTATTCAAATGACTAGTCAATATGTTAGTTGGATCAAATGCCATTAATAAGATGCTAAAAATGCTTTGGAGGAACAAAGGGATTTCTTTAACAAGTCATAAAGTGCTTTTTAATCCATTTCTGACTTGTTAAATTCTTGCAGATTGTTCCATCATGATGCGGTTTCAATGACACTTGCTGTGAAGGGAAGGAAAAAGAGAAGGGACCAGGTTTAAACCAAGGACAATCTGGAGATAACATCTCTCTCTCTCTCTCTCTCTCTCTCTCTCTGTGTGTGTGTGTGTGTGTGTGTGTGTTTTTCTCCAACTCCCAAACTTTTGGTCGAACCATTTCAGGTGGGATGGTTTTACAAATATTTTCTCTTTAAAGTTCCACAGGACTGCTTAAGGGTTGGGTTTTTTTTTTTTTTTTGGTGCAACAATGTGTTCACATAATGGCTTTCCTGATCCTCCAAACACATACTCCAAACACATGGATGTTCACAGGCACATCCTTGTAAATCAGCATGTCCAAAGGATCTCTTAGAATTGTGGAGATGGAAAGTACCCTATGGTTCACTGAATGCATGAAAGAGGGATGTGGGCCAGTGTCTATAATCAGCCCTAAGCCCCCCTCCCCCACTTAACATCTGAGATTGCAAAGGTTAGTCATTCTTCTGATAAGGGTAATGATGATAAGGAAGTGGGAATGCCACTTCAGGCTGCAAGAGTGGACTGTGGTCTCCATCACTATCAAAGGCCATTGTTGAAAGGATAACCAAATAGAACATCCATGATCAGAGGCAATATTTTTCCTAATATACTGGCAACTGGAGTAAAACAATAAGGTGCCTTTGTGCCCTGCTTCTGGGCTTGCCAAGATGCATCTGGCTGGCTGATTCTGGACAGAAGTAGGATTCAGGAGAACATGAAATTTGGTCTGATTCAAAAGCAGCTTCATGTAATCTTTGGTTCATGGGAATATTCCTCTTGGCTCCCGGAAGCTCTAGGTCAGCATGGCTAGCATCATTCTGGCTGGGGGATTTTGAAAGTTGAACTTTTCTGACCTCTGCTGCTGGAGCAGATATGTGTCCCTGATTGCTACAGAAAGTTAATACCCATAAAATACACGTGCACGCATATGGATGTGTTGTTGTTGTTGTGGTGGTGGTGGTGGTGGTGGTTGCTGTTGCTGCTGCAATTGACTTCTGAACATTTCCAAGAGCAGGCCTTTGAGATTTACCATAAAACATATTCCCAACACTGGAACATCTTCCTTATCTCCTCCCTCATCTGTCCCTCCCACGTCTTGATATTGTTTCTCTGGAAGAAAACAAAGGAAGCAGATCATAAATGGGATGGAGAGGATTTTTGCCTCTTGGGTACTGAAAATATAGGCATTCATGCCAGGAGTCTGCTTAGCTAAACATCCAGACTTGAAAAGAGTGCTAAAACTAGAGATTGCTCAGTATTGTTTATCTGAATTCCTTCAACCATTTATTTTTATTTTTATTTTTGTTTAAGGGTGGTGGTTTGTTGAGAGGGAGAATCAACTGAAAGTATAGCCATGCTCCCTGCGTATGAAAGTTTGGCCTGGGCATTGTGTAGCATTCCTTCTGACGTTTTTATCTGAGCGCTCTAAAGTTATCTTTGGAACTGGGACAGCAGCGGCACAGGTAAACTTCCTCCCTTTAGAAAAGAAATCTGGGATTTACTTCATGGGAACTGAGCCTAAGCAGATGTGAAAAGTTCAAATAAAGGAAGGCCAGATTAAATGCACTTCTGTGGTCCAAAAATCAAAACAGATGTTATTATCGAACCACAAAAAAATCTACACACATTTAAAGTACAATTAGGTGACTGACCATCTGACATTCTTAGGTGCTAGGATAATGAAGTTCTTTTTTAAAAAGATTGTAACAGCTGAAGAAAACATATTGTGAATCACAGTTAGGAACAAGAACATCTTCAATATTTTAACATCATATGACAATGCATGTGTGTGTATCAAAACTTGAAAAGGTCTCTCTTTTTAGCTGTTAATTTTAAGAATTAGTGGCCATGCTGACTAGAAGTTCTGGAAATTGTAACCTGCCAAAAGTAACTTTTCTTTGGTGTGTATGGGATTCCTGAACAGCAGATACTATGGGTTCATGGGATATCCAAGAAACTAGAGAAGTAGATTAACTGTATATATAAAGTTTAATGTTATGCAGAGGCTTGAAAAATGCCACACTCTCCTCCTCATCTCCACCCCAAAAGTCAATTTTCATAAAAGTATTTAAGCAAATCTATGATAAAGCATAGTAAAAGTTCCTCTGTTCCACAGAGAAATGAATGTGCATTAGCTATATACAAGAGCAATGAAATGTCACTACATGTGAATTCTACACAATCTGTTTTTCAAAGTTCTGTTAACTCTTTGTTAAATTTTTGCTGTGGCAGAGAAATCCTAAATGTACAGACCGTTTCATGCAGTCTTATCTGGATGACAAAAGGCTTGGGGGCTAGTGTTTGATTTTAAAACGTCATACATGTGAATAATTTCTGCAGTCATATCGAAAGATGTCCTGGTGGAGTGGTGCACTAGCTTCTGCCCAAATGCAAATTTCTAACACAATTGGGCTGATTTAGACCTAATTATATGAGGTCTGGATTAAAGGAGAATGACTAGAAGTTAACCAAATGTGTAAGTTAATTTGGATCCAGAGCAAAGATTGTGCCTAATGGGAGACAGATCACTTCAGGTTTCTTTTGAAAGCTAATTTAAAAAGTGTTGGGTACACAAATCTCCACAGTTCACTGCCTGAAACTTAGCAGGTTTATTTCTCTCTTTACCATCTACCGTGTCCCCAAACTTCATGTACGTCAGTGGAAAAAGACTGGCCATTTTGATTTTCTCATTCAGATCAATTGGGCGGGGGGGGGCTGTTGATCCAAATTTAGAAATCAATTTGGATTGGGAGGCATAATCAGAATTGGATGGGGGCATATATCACTGTGGACCAAACCACAATCCATGCTGGAATTCCAAAATGACCTCCAAAACCAGAATGAAGGATCCATGCACAGCCCTAATTTCAGGGTTGCTACCTTTCCCCTCGATCCCTGCTCTTGCGCACATATCACAGAGGAGTGACAGAAATATATTCAAGCAAAGTATACTGTGCAACTTATACATCACCCCATAGCACTTGAAGCACTTTCTGTGCTGTTTACAATTTAATTATGCAGGCCACACAATGCCCCCCCACCCCCTGTGAGCTGGGTACTCAATTAACCAACTTCAGAAGGATGGAAGGCTGAGTCAGCTAGCTACCTGAGAACATTGGTATCAGGGTGTGAGGAGAGTCTTGACTGCAGTACTGCAGTTTAACTCCTGTGCCATGAAGTATTATTCCCCATGTTGTCTATGTTAGGGAAAATGGAAATCAGCATTGGTACACCCAGTTTCTGGCACCAAAGGTGCAGGTAAATGACACTGAACCTCCCTTAAGTCAAAGAGCTTCCTGGGACACTACAAGCACAGAGCCATGCACTCCCTGTGCCAGCTGTTTCACTGACCTGGAAGGCAAAGATTCACATCATTGCTTAGGTAGCCTTTTTGCATTCTGCCGCAGTGTTTGTCTTTTCTCATTCAGCTTAGTTTAAAACAACTTTCTTAATATTAGTAGACTGGTACAATTGGGAAGGTGATTGATTGGAGAATCAATATACAGGCTTTGACTGGATTGGCTAACAATTATGCCACTATGATCTGTTTTCCCTCTCTTCAGCCATTTATATTCTCTCTCTCTCTCTCTCTCTCTCTCTCTCTCTGGTGTGTGTAGGTCAGTCGCAAACTCTATGCCCGTTATTTAGGAACAGAGTAGGTTTGGATCTTCCACACATATCTGTCTGGGAGGCATTTTTTTTAAGGGAGAAAAATGCACTGGGAAGTCCTTCTTTTAAAAATGTATCAGTAACTACTGCTGTAAACTTAATCCTGCACTTCTCAAGGTGGCGAAAGGACCACCTTGCCCTATAGAGACATAGGTAACAAACATCTCATGTAAATGGTCAAGGAGGAAACCAGTATGACCAAAAAAAGAAAGGAACAGCAGCAAGCATTATTACCTGGTGTGACAAAAGGGAGATTCCCATTTTCTTCCTTTCGTGGAAATGACTAGAACCTACTGAGTCATAAGAACAGGTGTCAGTGGGCTCTGATATGAGTAAATAACTATCTCCTGCTACATTACGAATATCTGCTTATTCCTGTCATAGGCTGAGCTCAGATTCCATTAAGACCAGGGAAAGCATATTTGTACCCAATAAATTAGATACAGATTGCCTTGTGGATGTTTTCACTTCTCTCTCTCTCTCTCTCTCTCTCTCTCTGATGATCATGTGTGCATGATTAGGCTACTTTTGTGAGGGGGTGGGATGAATATAGTGTGCCAGTTTTTCATTCTCTCACATTTGCCAATCTTTTCAGTCACCTGAATTTTGTTGAAAATGTGTACATTTTGGTAAAGTCTTGACACAAATGGCATTCCCAATAATCTGCTTAGGAGAAATCCAGTATGTCCACTATTCCCAGTCTAGAGAGGACCATGTTGTTCCTGCCTCCCATATAGATGCTCAAAATAAAAAAAAAATGTTAACAGAAGAAAATAGTGGCAATCCTTACTCATCACCACAAACTCTGCTGAATATGTACAGGTTCAAACTAACACTGGGGCAAATCCCCAGCCAGCCTTTTTCATGCTATTTCTCTCCCTGCAAAAAAGTTTCAGTCACCCCCACCAAAAGGGTGAAAAATCATTGCTTTTCGCAAGCCCCATTTGCACTTCTGTGCATGGGACAGGCCTTGTAAGAGCAGGTCTGCAAAACTCACATGATATGGCTCTTGTATTTCCATGCTGCTTTTAAATGGTTCTCCACGTGCGGTTTAGTTTAATGAGAAATTTAAATGGCATTTTAATTGCATAGTATTTTATTGCATAGCAGCTGAGTAGATATAAGATGTAGCATTCGGATTAAATAGATAGATCAATAGAAGGGTGGATGGATAGGCAGGCCACATTAAGAAACCTATAAGACACATTACCAATTCTAGGTAACCAGGTTTTGCCCGGTTACCTAGAAATATTTTTTCCATCTGCCTCTGGGTTGGCACATTACCTGGTTAGCTAGATTTCTGGGTCCTTTCATCTGAATTCCTCTCCTGTCTGTTTCTACAATCAGCTGGTCCAGAAGCAAGCATGCCCTGCGCTCCCTGCTCTTCTCTCTTCCCCATAAGATTGCAAAGATCTCTCTGCCCCACCCCCAATGCCAGATTTTGGTGCTGAAATATCAATTAATGAAGTGATGCTGGCCTGGAAATTTTAGCCAATTGCAGTTGAGTCACCAGCTCTACTCACTTGGGAGATCCTATATGGAAGCATAGCTCACCTCCTTCTGTTTTGATTCTGTTGTGTGAGTTGGATGTTCCACACATTTAGAAAGCTAAAATGTCTCTCTCCCCATTTCTAAGGCATAAATGGTTTTTAGCCTTTAATTATTTCAGATTTTAATTATTATAATACATGCTTTTTTTCTCCCTGATTTTCCTTTCTTCACTGCTGATGATCCTTTGATGTATTTCTACTATGATCTGTCCCACCACTGACTGCCACTGTTAATTCAGTTTGCATTTCTGGAAGTCATTCCAGACATTCAGTTTGCTCCCTCCTTATCTTCCCTTTTTTGATTTCTCATCTAAACTAGGTTCATCTGATTTCTCCCTCTCTCCCTCTCTTTTTGTAGTTAAGAGACTGAGAAAATATAAAATATATTAAGTCCCCACCACCACCACTTCCGCTGCCTGAATAGTCTTTCCAAACATTTTATAAAGGTTCTCCTAGTCACTCAGTCACTTTCCTCTTAAAATAAATAGATGAAGCTGTTTTCCTCTTTTAAACATTTTATTTCTCTTCTCATGCTTAAAAAAATCTTAATTTTTTAAACTGAGTATTTTGACAGCTCTGTTGTTCACCTTGATCCAGTTGGAGTTGGGGCTGAACAAATAAGTGCAGTGTTACTATTTCATAATGTGTAAAACCTTGTTCCAAAACTGGAACTATACTCACTGGGTGAAATCCCGCTTAGTCATTTATGCAATTATAAGGCAATTGTGAAAAGAATTACCCAGGAACCTCAATGAAAGCCTCAGGAGAGTAGCAGAAAATACTTACTTTCTGGAAAATTGTCCCTCCTGATGACACCATCAGCCTTACAAAAATGTGAATTATGGAACAGGAGGATTTCAGCCTTTGGATTACATCAGGCTTCAAGGAGGAGGTGCATTCATTGAGAGTTACTCATTTTCCCTCCCACAACACAATGCCATCAGGGATACATGTTTTGGGAAGCTGACTTTAAAACTTAAGTACCTCTTTACATTCCAGTGATCAGTCTGAAGGTAAAGCACATTAAATGCAAAAAAGTGTAGGTCGGTTAAAACACAGGCAATGATACTCAGATATTGTAACTGCACAGTAGTAAAGCTGTTTTGTTGTGCAGCACAGCAACTCAACATTCTACAGCAGGGGTCTCAAACATGCGGCCCGTGGGCCATTTGCAGCCCGGCGGGTGATAGTTTGTGGTCCCCGCCTTGCCTGCCCCCCCGAAGCACCCATGCGTCCTCTGCTGTCAAGAGTCAAAAAAGCCTCACCTCGCTCGCCAGCTCTCTCCCAAGACAGTGCCTCTTGCACCCTCCATCCAGAACTGCAGCCTGCCAGCCAGCCTGCCTGTCTGCGGGCTGGCAGGCTGCAGTTCCAGATGGAGGGTGCAAGAGGCGCTGTCTTGGGGGAGAACTGGTGAGCGAGGCATGCTTCCAGCCGTTTTCCCCCGAGCAGCCACTGAGCGATGCCTGAGAGTGGAGCTCACTCCCGCCCTTAAAGAGCATCTCCAAGCCACCAACAGCAGTTGCCGCCGCCACCTCTTCCAGGATAGCAGCTCTCTAGCTCTCTTTCTCTCTTGGCACCCCCAGCATCAGCCTGGCCAGCAGCTGCCTCAGAGTCCAGTGGTGCTTCCTCCTCCTCCTCCTCTTCGTCCTGCTTTAGCCGCCTCGGCTCTGGAGGCTGCCTGGGCTTTCCTCACAAAGTTTGCTCCTCTGTTGTGGTGGGGGTAGCTGCTGCTGCTGAGTGTGCCTTTTTTGAGGGGGGCCCTCAGAGGAAGGTTGCAAGACCTCCATGTTTCTGTATGTGTTTGTGTGTATGTGCGTGCATGTGCACACCCGAGGGGGGCCCTGCCTCATTCTATTTAATTTCACGGGTACCGGTGGGGGCTTTTCTCCTTTCACAAGGCGAATTCTGTGAAGGTTTTTTTTAAATTTTATGTCGTGCCCTTCTCCCCTTGGCTAGCCGGTCACCGGCGCGCCATCCCTTCTTCATCCTGCTGCTGGTGGTGGTGGTGGTAGTGAAGAAGGAGCCGGAGGGGGTCGTGGCCAGCGACAGGGGCTTGTGCGTCCCCCTCCTCCTCCTCCTCGGAGCCCCAGCCAGGCTAAGGAAATTCCTGGGCGGCTTCCTCGGGCTCTTGCTCCGCTTGGTGGAAAATCTGATGCGGCCCAGCCTCACCCAGACTCTGCCTCCAGCAGCCCCCAGGTAAATTGAGTTTGAGACCCCTGTTCTATAGGGTAATTCTAAATATGGGAGTAGTCCCAACAAAAGCATTATAGCTTTGAAACTGGACTTTGGATCAACACCAAATTTGTCACAGATGTAACTGGTCATCTGCTCTTGCACTGTGCCAAATTTTGGGGAAGTTTAGGCAAAGGCCATTTAAGCTATGTTTTTTAAGAAGTAAAACTGTTTTATCTCCATTCCCTGTTCAGAAATAGGCAACCCTAAAATGCCCAGATTTAAAAACCTCATATAAATTGAAAAAGCCACTCTTGCTTATCTTGAAAGATAATGCCCCCCTTTTCAATTTGGAAATAATTCAACCTGCAGCGGCTGAAATAGTGATCCTCAGAAAAGGACTTTCAAAAAGGAAAAACAATGATTTTGTTGTAAGTGGAGCATGTATGGAAAAGGCTTAAAATCAAGAGTATTCTAAAATAGATACAATGTTACAGCTTCATGGGGGAAGCTGTAGGGCAATGAAAGGCCATGAAAACAGACTCAAAAGACAGGCTTTCTTTAAAAAGTTAAAAAAAATCAGGCTTACTTTAAAGAAAGTAATGGATTGACTCCTCCAGAAAGGGGAGCATTTTGCCACATATTACTAGTGAATTAGCATACAATTTTGTAAGTCATATTTCTGCATTACAAATGCACAGAGCAGTTTGTTCCAGCCATGAGTGCTTTCTGTAAACATTATCTCTAGCTTTCCAAGATCAGGCTCTTGATACAAGTCTTCAAAGGGGAAATCAGCTGTAGGTTTGGGGCAATCTGAACTTTTGATCCTGTCAATCAGGAGTTAATTAGCTGACTCTCAGGAAGAGAATTTTTAACTCCTTCCTGGACAAACAGGCATTTGTGCTTACAAGGGGAGTCTGTGTCTCTCTGTGTAAAAATATTGTAGAAAATATTTATAAAAGAATAGAGAATAAATAATCAGAAGCTTATTAATTTAAGCTGTGAAATTACTTTTTTTGCTTTGTGGCTGGGATGGCCTTCCTCAATGTTAGCAGAGTTTTGATGCCTATATCGTGTCATAATTTCAACCATTCCACCTATCTTGCCACTATACCATTGTTTGATAATTAAGAAAAAATCTGAAACATATCTGCCATCAAATTACCTCTGATCTGTGGGGACTATATGAGTTAATGACCTTCAAAATGTCGTATAAGTAACAGTTCTGCTTAGATCTTGCAAACCAACGACATCTCATATTAGATTGTTCTCTCTTTCTACTGCCTCCCTTTCCTAGCAATATTGACTCTTCAAGTAAGTTCTTCTCAAGTTTTACAAACAGGTGGAGGCAGGGCTTTGTTGCGGTGCTGCCAGTAGCTCCAGAGAAGAGCTCTCTCTGGAAAAACTGGAACCATCCGGTCCGGGATCCCCCTTTTGAAATGGGGATCGAAGGAGAGTCTAGGAGAAGTCTCTCTGAAGCAGATGGTGAGCAGCAGAAGGAGAAGAATGGGAGGCAAACCCGGACTTCTTCCCTCTGAAGAAATCATCTAGCATGGATCAGAGCAGGAGCCATATTTGGCATGGAGTTGTGAGTAACCCTTTATCGAGGGAGAGGAGAACAACCAATATAAGCTTAAAATATATAACAACTAAGTAAGATGAAGCCTTTGATTTATGAAACAGCCCCATAAAGCTGAAAATAAGAATGAAAATATTTGGCTGAAAGAAGAAAAGCAGCGGCGAACCTATCAGTCTGCTTCAAAAGCGAAACTAACTCTCCTCCCCAAGTGAACTCTTAATATAGCAGGCTGGTTTTAAAGCCGAGAGAGTGAGACGGAAAAATAAATCTTATGTTTCTGGAAAAGAATCCCAGATGGTAATACCATCGGACAGGATTTAAGAGACGTGAGTTTTGTGAATGCAGTTTGGCTGGGAAATGTTTCTCTTTGCCTTTTCCTGGACTCTGTGAACTGTTAATAACAGAATCTGGTTGTTTTCTGGAGAAGAAAGAAGGAGCTGACGTGGTCAACTGGACTGAGGAGCATCAAGGGGTTAATGGAAAGATCATAAGACGGGCTTCAAGGACAACTACTGGACAGTTTGAGACTCTGTGATTGTTGTTTTGTTTGCCAGACTGCGTGTGAGACTGATAATAGAAGCTTGCTAAACTTGGGAGAAGAAGAAATAATTGTGCCACTGTTCTATTTGATTTTGAATTTGCTGGGTTAAAAGTTGATTTTTATATTATAATGTTTGGATAAAGATTGGAGGGAGATCTAAGGGGCGGTTTATGACTAGGGGTTTGGATTGTTGATAAAATTGTGGAAATTGTTGAAGGATATATAAGGGGCGATCATTGTGGTTAAGGGAATAGTATTATTTATACAAACCCCATTCATTGGAAAGCCTAAGATGGCCTCCAAAAATTTAAGACAACAAATGGAGACTTGGTCTGTTCAATCCCAAAGTTCTGGAGCAGTGGTACAAGAAATAGAAAAGGAATGGCAGATTACTATGCAAAAGACAATAATAACAGGGTTTCAGCAAGTGAATGAAAGTCTCAGCAAAATAGATCTGATGAAAGAGGGGACATTAGATGCCAAACAAAACTTAAATGAAGCTGCACAAACTTTAGAACCGTCTTTATTGGGCATGACACCAGGTAACATAGATGGGATAGGAGTGACCTATGCAGCTTCCAAAATTAAAAAGCATTATGTTAAAAATCTCAAGAAAGCAGAGATACTGAAACAAGAGAATCTTATTGTGAAAATATAGGAAGTGACAAAAATGGATATTCTGTCAGATGGGTTCAATTCAAAAGGAAACTGAATGATGGGATGTATTGTATAAATGGCTGCAGTTACCAGATAGTGTTGGAGTAACATAGAATTAAACTAAAATTAAATGATAAGATGAAAGCAGGAGGGTAATCAAACTGTGAAAAAGCAAAAAGATTATTTGTTATTGTAATATGAATTGATTGGATGATGGTATACTCTGTGTTCTCCTATCCCCCTAACCCTTTTTCCCTCTTTCCTACTTCCCCTTACTTTTCATATTCCCTACCCTGTCCTTAAATAAATACTTTAAAAAAAGTTTTACAAACAAACAGCTATGGCTTCCTTTATCCATCTCATGATAGCTCTTCCTCTCTTCCTACCACCAACTTCCTTTTTTCCAACAATATTGTCTTTTCTGGTCAGGTCTGTACTTTTATTATGTATGCATGATAGGATAGACTCGATTTACTTGTTTTTGCTCTAGTGAGAGTTCAGGCCTGACTTGATTGCACACCCACTTTATTGCCTTTCTGGCTTTCTTTTTGTATCTGTATGGCTGTCTTCCAACAGCATATTTCAAATGAGTTGATTTTTTTACCTGTCTCTCTTCACTGTCTTTCTTTTACATAATATGGATGATTTTGACCTTTCCTAACTGCAGCCTGCCCCCCCTTATTTATTTAAAAAAAAAGCAAAGGAAGATACTTTGGAAAGCATGCACACAACATGTCCATAGGGTTTGGAAATTGGAACATAGCCTACGGAGCAGGCATGGCAACATTCATTTACCCGAGAGTTTAAAATATTTTGGCACAGAGGGACTACAGGTACTTCCCAGCTGTTCTTGCTTCTGTCATCTCCCAGCAACTATAGTACAGATAATGTGCTCATCTTCTGGGATCATCTAGTACTGGGTAATTCTATATGAAGGACATTTCTGTGGGAATTTGTGTGGAATGTATGTATTATTAAGCTCCTGTTTTAAAAGGCCAGGAAATTCAATTCTTCCAAGTTTGTGAATGTGAGATATTGTAGTTCTGCATTGACAATTCAAAATGCTAGGAAATTGCCTGGTATTGCTGCACAACATCTTGCCTACATTGCCTGCAGGAAAAAGGATGCCAAGCTTTACATATAGTAAAGAGCATCCTGAATGTTGACAACACCAATGGCAGCGGACAGGATGGTCTACAAGATGCCCTCTTGTGCTCAAAAGTGACATTTGTATTGTCTGCGTTGATCCTCATAGTCCCTTTAACATTGTAGAATATAGTATGAACCCACTGTTCAGAAGGGTGTGACTTGTAGTCCTCTTGCTCCATCTCCCTCATGAGTAGCTGGGAGTGTTGGCAACAATCTGACTGAGACTATACAGAAAGAGCCTTGGCTTAGAGATGGCTTCTTTCACGGAGAAACAAGCATAGAGCAGCTACTGCATTATCCCAGTGGAGATAGTATACTGAAATTTGGAGCCCTTTGCTTTAAACATTGAAACATTTATAGATCATTTAAGAGATAGAGCTTTGAAAATATACTTTTCGGGGGCTACAACTCCAAGAAGTATCTTTTCCAAGTTCAGCTGAGGATGTCTTCAAAAGGAAGGAAGGAAGGAAGGAAGGAAGGAAGGAAGGAAGGAAGGAAGGAAGGAAGGAAGGAAGGAAGGAAGGAAGGAAGGAAGGAAGGAAGGAAGGAAGAAAGAAAGAAAGAAAGAAAGAAAGAAAGAAAGAAAGAAAGCGGAAAGACTTGAATCTGCTATTACTACATCAGGATCTTTTGGTTTATTCCACACTCCCACAGCTGAGTCAGTCTAATGAGGCACCACTGAGAATACCTAGGTCTGCTGATGGCGTCACTCAAGACAGAAAGAACACTTGAAGGCTGCTGGCCAGCTGTTAGCTACTCATGAAAGCTATGTGGGAGTAACACTTTTTGAAAAGGAAAAAAAAAGATTCATGCCAGAATTGTGGAAGGAACTCAAATCCCCCCTTTTCCAGTGAAGAGCAGAAGAAGAAGAGGAAGAAAAGAAAAGCCGTTCCAGAAATATCAGCATTAAATAACTACGACAGTAACAATGAAAAAGGTCAATCATGCCAACTAGTAACGAGAACTCAGCTGCTAAGGAAAAAACAAAAACACTCTTTGCTTAGGAGAGATAGCAACAACATTTTCTGCCCCTATGTGGCATCGAATTCGGTTAGAAATGCTTGGTCGCATGAAATATCCTCTCCCGTCCATGAGGAATGCTGTGGCTCAGCCTCCATGCTCCTGGCAACCCAAAATGCTCACAAAAGCTGTGTGCCTTCTTCATGCAGCAAGGAGATGGGTAAGAAAAGCACAGGAATTCCCTGCTTGCTGCTTCTTCCAGACCTCTTGACAGGATGAAGCTGCCAATCTTGACAAATGAAAAAAATGATCTGCTCTTGTTTCCCCCCTATTTTCTTTTTAGCAAACAAATAAATACACACACTCTCTCACACAGATAGACTCCTTGCCCACTCCCAGCCATTTTGAAAGGAAACCAGTTGTGGTTATATGACTCGGTCAGTTCTTCAGGGATTTTTCCAAAGTTTCCTATAAAAAGAAATCTGTGGGAAACGAATGATTGCATAATAGGGAACACATGCCAATTCACATATAATCGTATTATCTTTTATGGCGTTTGGGTCTCAATTGTCTTGACTCTGGTGAACTGCCGTCGTACAACACTTCTCCCTGTTAAATTATTGACATGGATAGAAATGTTTGCTATCTGCACTAGGAAAAACAAAAAGAAAAAAGGCAAAGGGATGCTTCAAAAAAGTATTTAATTTTGTTTATTTACTTAATGGGAAACAAACTGGAGCAACAATTTTTTTTAAAAAAATAGAAAGTTTGTCTTAAAAAAAAGAGAGACGAACACAGTTTTATGTACTGAGAAAACTGGAAACAGGAGAGGACATACAAGATCCTGTAATAAATTACTGCAGCAGTCACTGCTGTCATAGAACTATTGATCCTGATGATGCGATTGATTTAACCATTGTCTGTCAGTGCACCAACAATGCTTTTAAGTAGATGACAAATAGGAAATCAGCTTATAAAGCCTATGCGTGTTTACTAAAAGCAAAAACATAAGCTGCTATCAGAACAATCCTAGACATGCCTGCTTGGTTGTAAGTCTGATTGAGTTCAATGTAATGTATTCACAAATAGGTGTAAGTATTCTGGCTCTGGAACCAGAGGTTGGGAGTTCAGTTCCACACTGTGCAATCCAGAAAAGCCAGCCTGTGTGGCCTTGGGCAAGCTGCCCCAGGGCACTGCCAGAAGAAGGGAATACTAAAACACTTCTGAGTACTCTCTGCCTAGAAAACCTTGAAAAGGGTCACCATAAATCAAAATAGACTTCGTGCATGTGTGCGCGCACACGCACACACACACACACACAAGTTAGTTGAAATAGAGATAGTTGCAATCTAGCAAATTGGGATGAATCATCAATGGAGACAAATACCACCATGACAGAAGAACAGTGTACAACTTACATCTCCCCCCCCTTTTTTTTTTTTTGCAATTTTGTTTGGTTGCTTGCACTCAGAGGTCACAAAAGTTACTTTCATGGACTAAAATACCGGTTGTCAAAAAGTAACCTTTGTAATCTCTGCTTTCACTTGGTCAGTCTGTTCCTATTTTGTTCCTATTCTGTAGTTCATGTGGATGGCTCTTCTTTGCAATGAACTTGTTCATAAGATAAGAAGACAAAAGATGGACAGCATTTTAAAAAAAGAACAGAAGAGCATAAATGAAATTAAATCAAATCAAATTACAGTCAACCCTCGACTTACAAACTTAATCCGTTCCGGAAGGAAGTTTGTAAGTCGAAAAGTTCGTAAGTTGAATCAGCATTTCCCATAGGAATGCAATGAAAACTAATTAATCTGTTCCGGCTGTTTTTGGTTCTTAGGTCGAGGGGTGGTTTGTAACTCAAATCATTAGTTCCCATAGGAACTAATGCAAAGCCAGTTAATCCATTCATACCACTAGGGGCAGAATTTTTTCTTTTTTTCCTTTTAACCTAAGATGACTTAGGCTAAAAAAAGAGGAAAGAAAAGAGTGAGGGAAGGAGTGAACAGACATCTTTTCAACAGAACACCTTGAAAACCACCTTTTCAGTCAAGACAAGCACCTTCTGGGAAAAACCAAGCACCTTTCAGACAACAGATCACCTTGAAAAGCACCTTTTCAATCAAGACAAGCCAATACAACCACCTTTTGAGGAAAAAGGGGGCAGCAAAGGAGGGAGGGAACACCTTTTAAAATCCAAAAATCAAAAAAATTTTACAAGCCAAAAAATAAAACTACTGTCCGAACAGCACTGTACCAGGCAGTCTGAAGACTGCCTCCAAATCCATTCTCAAAATGCTGGGAAGAGTGAGGAAGCAGACAGGCACCCTCTTCACTGGCCAACGGTTAACTGAAAGTTCAAATTTCGCGCTTTCCCCACCTCCTCTGTGTTTTTTTTCTGATTCGTAACTCGAATCTAAGTTTGCAAGTCGAGTCAATATTTTTCTATCAGAGTGGTTTGTAAGTCGAAATGTTTGTAACTAGGGCTGTTTGTAAGTCGAGGGTTGACCGTAAATTAAGTTAAATTAAAATGGCAAACCTTAAATTGATGTGGAAAAAATATCATTAGTTAAAATACACTGATAATAAAATGCATACAACATCTCTGGAGTTATATTTTTATAACCAAGGATATATAACAGGAGACTCTGCCAAGATATAGGCACCAAAGCACTGTTAACATTAAGTGAGACCATACCAGTCACAAAACAAAAACAGTAATTCCATAGCTTAAATGAGCGAGCTTCTGAATATTTGTTCTTTATTCTTTCTAAATATATTTTAAAAAATATTTTCAATATCTATATTTTCTTATCTCTCCATTTTTTTCAATGAGATATAGAAACCCCTTGCAAGGATGATTCTAATAAGCCTGTTTGGTCAGGAAACAGTTAAAAGTTAGCTAAGTGACGTGGCTAAGGGACGTGGTGGCGCTGCAGGCTAAACCGCAGAATGCCTTTGTGTGCTGCAGGGTCAGAAGACCAACAGTCGTAAGATCGAATCCATGCAACGGAGTGAGCTCCCGTTGCTTTGTCCCAGCTCCTCGCCAAACTAGCAGTTTGAAAGCATGCAAATGCAAGTAGATAAATAGGTACCACCTCGGTGGGAAGGTAAATAGCATTCCGTGTATAGCTGCGCTGGCCACGTGACAACGGAAACAGTCTGCTGGCTCTACGGCTTGGAAACGGGGATGAGCACCACCCCCTAGAGTCGGACACGACTGACTAAATGTCAAGGGGAACCTTTACCTTTTACCTAAGTGTCAGCTAGCTGCATCCTGATTAACAGGATCAAAAGTTCAAGAACTAATTTCCTAATTTCCTAATTTTCAGCAATCCTGTGAGAACATTTACTGAAACTGCATGGCAAAATATTCCTCTTTCTAGATGACTGTCATTTCATTACTTTCTTAAAAGCAAAGCTGTTTTTTTTTTAACTCTTTGAAGAAATCCTGACCGCCGAAGAATTGATGCTTTTGAATTGTGGTGCTGGAGGAGACTCTTGAGAGTCCCCTGGACTGCAAGGAGAACAAACTTATCCATTCTGAAGGAAATCAACCCTGAGTGCTCTTTGGAAGGACAGATTCTGGAGCTGAGGCTCCAATACTTTGGCCATCTGATGAGAAGAGAAAACTCCCTGGAAAAGACCCTGATGTTGGGAAAGTGTGAAAGCAAGAGGAGAAGGGGATGACAGAGGACGAGATGGTTGGACAGTGTCACCGAAGCAACCAATATGAATTTGACAATAGTGGAAGACAGGAGGGCCTGGTGTGCTCTGGTCCATGGGGTCATGAAGAGCTGGACACAACTGAACAACTAAACAACAACAAACAAACCCTATCTTTCAGTCTGTTTCTGTGCCCTTTCTCTCTAAATATCCACCTCCATCACCAATAAATGTATACAATGTTTCATTTCATGAGGCTCTAGCTGGCTAACCTGTTTCATGGACGCTCAGTCTCATAACAAAGTACATATTTTCCCTTTTGAAAGGTCTTTTTTGAGTATTGATATTTTAGCCTCTGCAGCCTGGATTCTTACACAGACTTTGGGAAATCAAGGTTCCATATGTGGATTACCTTGCAAAGTGATGAAACTCAGGGTACCTTTGGGAATATTTTTAATAACATGTATTGAAAAATAGCTTCATTTCTGTAAGTTACCACATTATACCTGGAGAGAACTACCTGAGGAAAATTATCTGGACACATTTAGATTTGCTTGGAAGCTACACTTCGTAATCTCAAGACCCTTTTGGTGTGAGAGTTTAAGTGGTAAGAAAAATGCACTCTTCCCCCACCAATCAATGAGTTAGATTTGCTGTTTCTTCTGCACCCTGAATTTCATACATCTCCTGATTTTACATCTTCCTTGCCAGAGAGGTAGACTTCTGTGCTGTCAGGACATGAAAAAACTGAAGGTGCAAGAAAACGGTTTTTGCATAATCTGCCTCTTCCATCTTGCATTCCGACTACAGTGGACAGTGAAAATCCTAGGAATACATACATTGTGAGAAATTTGACAGCAGCTTGGATATGGACAGGATGTGTAAATGGAAAATTGGGGTTCTACTTCATGAGAGGAGACCACATGAGTAGAGCAGGCTCTCTAAAAGAAACAATCACCCTCCAATCTGTGAAGGGGAGTGATGTCCAGTTGTCTTGCTTGTTCCCAGCCCCTTCCAATATATATCTGATCTTTCCCTATCGCTACTTATTCTGAAAGTTTTAGTCACAGCTGTAAGTAAGTTTTTGGCACCCAGGCAAGCATCACAAAATGCACCATGAAATGAACCCTGTGGTTTATGACATGAAAAATAGTAGAAGTAATTACAGTTCAGTATTGAATAACTTGCCAGCAACTCCCCTCCTCCACAGGGGATCAGCAGCGCTGTCAGAGCTACAAACACAAAAACAAACAAGTGTTTCTATATGTACACATGTATTTATCTAAAGACAATACATGTACATTGTTTATCATACTATATATGAATAGGTTGGCCTTCTGTCCTGTCTGACCCAGTTGCCTGATCTGGCACGCCAAAGTTAGACCTGCTTTCCATCTGCTGCTGCCTCTAGTTCATTCATGTCTAGGTGAGATCCTTGTTCTACTGAGCTTTTCGGTAGACCCGCCCTCCAGCAGGGGTCACCTGGGTGTCTCTGTGATCTGGACAGACCAGCTGCCTGTCTTGGCATTTACACCACTGATCTTTTGCTCCCCCTGGTGGCTTACCAAAATCCAGCATCTTCCTGGAGGTCCGGTCTACTTCCACCTGATCCTACCACCAGGCCAGTCTACTTAGAGATGTTTCGCAGTGGGGCATTAGAGAAGAGGCACACCCTGTAGAGTCTAGAGCAAAGCCTCTATCTCCCCAACCTGGAGGTCCAACCTATAGTTTTTGTCCATTACATTCCACCTCCCCTTGTCACTTTAAATGCAAATAGCCATTTGAAGAGAGGGAGACTACTTTGCCCATATAGACACCCCACATGAGCCATAACTCCAAAATAAATCAGTTTGTAGCTCATGTGGGGAGCTTACACAGTTTTCTATTCATTCATTTGTTCATCCACCCTTTCCTTTAAGGACGTTCAAGGTGGTATACATGGTTCTTTTCCTCCCTGTCATATCTGGACCACAACCCCGCGAGTTAAGGCAAGCTGAGAGTGTGTGACAGGCCAAAGGCCAAGGCTCACGACAAGCAGGGATTTGAACCTGGGTCACATGCACATTCGGAACATTGTGTTCTCTTCAGAGTATTGCTTTTGCATGATAAAATTGAGGACAGATGGACAAGGCTGTCAGGTTCCCCTCATGGCGTGTGGTAAACAGGCGCTTTCTGAATGACTGAATAGAGCTCATGTGGTCTCAATTGCAGGAAGACGAGAAACAAAGACAGAGAGGGCTGTCTGTGGTGCTTCTATGTGCCAGTAACGTTCTTACTTTATTCTTGGGCAGAAAGAAAATATGCAAACTGACAAGACATCACTTCACAAAGCAATTTCTTGGGAACACAAAGTATTCAGGTCTGGTTCTAATTGCTACCATGAGTGGTGGACCTTTTTCATGTGGCTGAGGAATAGGTATACATAGCGTAATAGATGAGACCATGCAGAGTTCCATCACACGTAAGCCAAATTCATCCTGAGATTTATTTTTTTTTTGTTTCATTTGGGAGGAATGTGAGCCTTGCTAATAAAGAACTCACTCCACTGGTTATACCAAGTGTGTGATGTGAGAAAGGGATGCACCTGCAGCATCATGTCGAAATGACTGCCAGCCAGATAAACAGGCACCAATTTACTTTGACAGCTATGAAAAACGAATACTCCCCCTGCTGCTGCTGTTGGATTGTTGCTCCCATGGTCCCCCACCTGCTATGCTAACTAGGGATTGTGGAGGTTGCAATCCAACAAGGCACAGAGGGCCAGATGTTTGTTACCTCTGTCATATATGATACAGTGGAAATCAATACCATCCTTACCTTCTGTAACGCAACAGGGTTGGGTGGGGTAGAATTTCTCCTGATTTATCTACTACGTTTATGGGCAGTTATCGGTTGTAGGCAACACATTGATAACACATTGAAAAAGCAATGGCAATACCAATACCCAAGCAAAAGAAACTTTTCATAATGCATTAATATGTATCAGGGTGAACTGTGATGTTGTCCTTCCAGTTGTCAATCTACCATCCTTCCAAGTATCTAGAAAGTAAGCCTGTTGACATCTCTGGTTTACTTCCTGACTTCATGAGTGTCTTCATCTCTGTTGTTTTTAAGTTATGCTTTACGGAGGGCAATGAGTTTGGAAAAATGTTTATCGACTGTATTTAATGACTTGTCCGTTTTCTCAAATACAAGCTGGAATATTTTAGAACTCACTTAGTAAATGTAACTTTAATTCCTCTGCCTTATTCATGGGCTGCTACTTCCTTTTTTTAAAAAAAAGAAAAACAGATGTTTACATAGTTCAGAGTGAGAGAAGAAAACTGCCGTGCTAATCTGCAGGTATTTCTCTTCTTGATGTGCCACTAATGTCTGATCTTAGCCACAGAGGCCAAATCATTGCATTTTTCATTAAAGCTCCAAAAAGAATGATTTGCCAGGGGTTTGAACTGGAGTGAGCAAACTCCTCCAATCTGCCAGCTATTGTATCAAACGCCTTGCGTCGGTGCCAAGCAAAGCGTAAGCCAAGAAACAATAATCGCACCACTGAAGAACTCATGGAAATATTGAAATGATAACAGTAAAATGGATTGAAAACTCTAGCTGGAAACTAATCCTCAGTAGGAATATGATGATCATGAACTAGGCGAAAGTGAAAATTGGGAGGTGTAAAGGCACGTATCCTCTTGCCAAAAAGTTCACTTAAATCATCATCCGTTGTTCATTCATCTGCCCACACACAGCTGACGTATACCACTAATCCTGTCCATGTTTACTTGAGTGCAAGTCCTGCTGAGTTCTGAATGGTTCCATATACTTTGGGGGCCTTCTACAAACAGTGGACCATCTTTTTAACCCTATGATTGCCCAATAGAAAAATGATACATCAGTTGTGGTTTTCCTCTGCACCTGGGTGGACATCAGTTCCTTGCTCTACCCTGAATTTCCCCATCCCTCCCCCCCCCCGGCTGCCATTTGAAAGTTGCATGCAAAGGATTTTGAAAAGGATTGGCTTTCGAAAATGAAAGGGACAAGATGACCTCACCCTCGGATATATGCCATTTTTTTAAAAAAGTCCTTTGTTTTTGGTGGCAGAAAAGACCATAGTTCAGCTTGGAATCATCTGCCTCCCTCAATCCAGCCTCTCTCTATATTCTTCTCTGAAGGAACTTACACAAATGTAATAGTGAAACATAGACAGCTTTAAAACAAATAAGCAAATACAATACTATACGTCTTACAATCTGTTGGGTCAGTGAGGTGCCTTCTGTACGTTCTCAGCCTAAGATAATTTGCTTTTTAGCACATCTGTTTCTAAAGAAGAGACACAAGCAGAGAAATGCAAACTCATACACTATCTTCTTTTCCCTCTCACCTGCTCCTGGCTCAAGTCTCTCTACTACTGGAATGAACTGTGAGCAAAGCTGCTGTCAGGATCAAAACAAGCAAGCATGCCATGACACACTAGCAAACCATGTCCTTCCCTTTCCTTCCCTGTCAGTGGATTAGATGGGAAGGCAAGAATGGAGAGCGAGTAACAGGAGAGTGAGTAACAGTAACAGGAAATGGAGATGACAATAATAGAAATAAAGGGAGAGAGAAGGATCTATATGGAGGATGACTCTGAGATTGATTAATCACATTTGCCACAAAAACAAGTGGCTGCAAGAGTGACTGCTTGCTTGGAGTTACATCTCCATTTCTATAAGGACTAGAAACCTAATTAAAGGAAGGAAGGAAGGAAGGAAGGAAGGAAGGAAGGAAGGAAGGAAGGAAGGAAGGAAGGAAGGAAGGAAGGAAGGAAGAAAGAAAGAAAGAAAGAAAGAAAGAAAGAAAGAAAGAAAGAAAGAAAGAAAGAAAGAAAGAAAGCTTGGAATCTGGGGCAACTTTTGGGCCGAGCAATCACTGGGTGGCATGCCTAGTATCTGTGTAAAAACTTGTCACTTGAGCAACAGGGCAACTCTGTTGGGGAGTTATCTCCAGCAATCTTCCCTTGGAAGCACACAGTCTTATATTCAGTACTTTAACTGAAGTGTGGGAAGCCTGGGAGGCTATAGACTGCTTGAGAGATTATGGTACAATGAAAGGCAGGACGTTCAAACACACCACTTGTCCATCAGAATGCCCGTACACCAACTTGAAATCTTCTTTGGGGGAAAAATGATAAAATGTGGCAGAAATTTGAAGTGCAGGACTGGGAAATATAAGCCTAGCACACAGCCATATATTCAGTACATAATTATTCAAAAAGTCTGGTTAAAAGAAACAACACTACAAACAAGGTCTATTTTCCTGCATGAGGACATAGCGTTACATGCTGCTTGCATTGGTCCATATAAGCTCTGTTTTGGGAGCTGAGATTATGTAAAGTACTCATTAATGTGAACAAAGAGGTACTGAATTCTGCTGTTTGGAAGCTCTGTTACTGTCCAACCATTTTCTACAGTGGAAAGTTGTGTGAATAGGAAAGACACAATGGCATACTGGCCAGCGTCTTTAACTCATAGTCATTTACTAAAATCTCCTAGAACTCAGAGGCACATCTAGCTGTAAAGAAACTTCACTGAATTAGGCCCAGGACTGAACTGACCATTGAGGAGATGGTAGGGTTCCCAACAGATCCTCCTAGCTAACCTGAAAGCGAGCATGGCCTTCTAGCAATGATGCCTTCGGCTATGCCTCTTAAAAGGGTAACCCATAAAACAAGGACACTGAAGCCGGGACAACTATGGCCTCTGGGCCTGCTATTTCTTATTTCACAGATATTTTAAAAAAGAAGAGAGTGTAAATGCCCAGAAATCACCGAGCTTCGTGAAAGTGGCATTATAATGTTTCAGAGCACTTCTGGGCCTCACCTGCAGAAGTTCCAGATTAGTTCTCGGATCTTGAGTAGCATCACAGCACACAAAGGATGATGGCCAAAGAAAATAAATATTTGAAACCCCAGATTTCTAGCTCCAGATTTGGACTGATTATGCCTAAAAGTGCTAGAGTTGCTCAGAGCTGAATATATATATATAACTAACCAGTTCCTAAGCACCGGCAGCCGGGCTCCTAAAATTACCCCCTCCCCACCACACACACAACATGTCCTGTCTAGGCCTTAGCCATGTATTTTGTGTATGTGTGTAATTTTCACTGGGCTGGTTGCCATCTGTCTCCATGTCACAACAGTGATTCCCTCTGACAAGAGTCTTGCTTACCCTTAGTGGTTCACCTTTTGCCATATATCTAAGAGCTAATTAAAACAAAAAATGATGGCCACATGGAAGCTGTTGAAAGGCACTTGCATATGTAGGTGCACCACATGGCTAGCATCATATTTAATAGGGTCTTACCCCCATGCCTCATTTGCATGCCAACCATCCATGTCCCAGCAGATACAGAGCTAGTGTACAGATGTTGTGTGCATATGGGGCAGTACACAGAGTGAGGACCTTTGCTGCCAGCCACATGGAGCCCTGACATGGGTAAGTGGTTTTTGGCATCATCTATGTGGCTGTCATCTCATTTAGAAGACTAACCATGAGGTGCAAATATAGTACACTGAACACATGACAAATCTTTTTTTTTCATTCCTCCCTCTCTGACTTAGAGTTACTTTCTCCCTTGCCTCTACTTGGGTACATATTCAGGCATATCTTCCCAAGGAAGGCTGATGAAATCCCTGCCCGAAACACGTGTGAGTCAGCAATTATGGCATGCTTTAAAAGCTGTTTGGAGCCCCACCTCTTCAACCAAGTTTTGTGATCTGACTCTATGGCTCAGCTGGGCAATTATACCTTTATACTGTGATTTTCAACATTTTAATCAATCATCATTTTGATGACTCAGTGTTTTGTGTGTTGCTGTTTGTAATTTAATATATTTGCATTTTTTTAAAAAAAGTTATACATAATTTTGATAGGTACCCATTGTGACGTCATGGATAGAGTAATAGACGAGGACTCAGGAGTGTGGAACTGGTTAATACCTCTCCCTAAATACCTCACTTACCTTGAAAACCCTATTAAAGGTCAGTATAAGTCAGTTCTGACTTGAGAGCACATAACAACTTCATTTTCACATATCATCCGCTACAGGAAGTGTTAAGGAAAGTGCTGCTCCTGCTCCTGCTCCTGCTCCTGCTACTACCACAAATTAACAATACAAGCAAGCACTTTATACAATAATTTTGCTCATTTTTCCCCTGTAAAAAAAAAAAGAATATTTATCTCCTCTACAAAGGTGGATGAGATTACAGTCAAAATTAAAGGATGAGATAGTATGGATGTATTAAAATAAGCCCAATAATATAGCAGCAAATAGCAATAACCTTTTGGAATTAGCTTCCATTAGGGCTTCCATCAGGCCCATTCTTTACAGGTTTTCATGAAAGTTCAGAAGACTTGCCAGTTTTTAGGGCAGGGTGTTCTTTTATTTTGGCCTTCTGTTGAATTGTGTCTTTCAGCTAATGGTTTTAATTGTTATTTGTGGAGTTTATTTCTTTTCTTTTCTTTTCTTTTCTTTTCTTTCTTTTTTTGGTGGCACATAGTGTTTTCCACTGTTTGCCACTGTTAAGTGGATAAAATAAACTTTCCCCTTAGCAAATAATAGCAATCATATCAAAACACAGAGACAGTTATGTAGGGAAATGTTGTAAACTTTTAAACTTGTATGAACACCCAAAGTGCAGTTGGTCTCTGGACCTTGTGGAGCAGTGAATCCCACAACTTAGGCCAGGGCTGGACAGCTGTGGCTTTCAAAATGTTGTCAGACTGCCAGTCCCAGCATGCCTGACCTCTGACTACACTGGTTAAACCTGATGGCAGTTGTTGGCTAAACATCTGGAGGGCCACAGTTGTTCACTCAAGATTCCAGCATGGTAACATCCTTGCATCCCCAGCACCTGCAGTTTAAACATAGTAGGGCTTGTTATGGGGTTGCTTCTTATAACTCAGCTGTGCATATAGGTCAAGAAATTCTTCCAGATAGTGACATTTCAAATCATTTAGAGCTGCATTGCTATTAAACTACCTCAGTGGTTCTTAACCTTTGTCACTCAGATGCTTTTGAACTGCAACTCCCAGAAACCCCAGTCAGCACAGCTGGTGGTGAAGGCTTCTGGGAGTTGCAGTCCAAAACTCCTGAGTAACCCCAGGTTAAGAACCAGTGAACTACCTTATGGTGCAGTGGTTAAAGTGCTGTACTGCAGCCAAAACTGTGCTCACGACCCGGGGTTCAATCCCAGGTAGCCGGCTCAAGGTTGACCCAGCCGTCTATCCTTCCCAGGTCGGTAAAATGAGTACCCAGCTTGCTTGGGGGGGGGCAATGTGTTGCCTGCATAATTAACTTGTAAACCTCCCAGAGAGTGCTTGAAGCACTATGCGGCAGTATATAAACAACACACTTTGCTTATCAGGCTCAGAAGCAAAAACTGCCATTTCCACTTGCATAACTACAACTGAACAATTAAACCTTCTTGGAAAATAAGTGTTGGTGGGCATCTAGCCTGCTAGACTCTGGTCCAACAGGAAATCTCAAACATTTCTTTTGGTTTCTTAGGGTATGACTCGTGTGCTCACATGTACTTCTCCTAAAGAATGCTTCCTTTCATTTCTCATGATGAATGGCATGTACTTAACATCACTAGAGTCAGTCAGCATTATTGATTCGTTACCCATCAATGTCTGAAAGGTATCCGAGAAAGGAACATACGATAACCCATGGATCTAGGGCATTATTGCACACTTCTTTTTCCCAAGGGCAGGGATGTGTACTGCACCAACTTCCTTGAAGTTGCCCAGCTATTTGGCCTATTTCTAGCTCATTTGTGTGGAGATTTGACTTCTCCCTGTAAAGCCACCCAAAGTCCTAGCAGTCCTCTCTCTCTCTCTCTCTCTCTCTCTCTCGCTCGCTCGCTCGCTCGCTGTCTCTCTCTTTCTTTGTATGAAATGCCAGATAGTCTGAAACCTGGGCACTGCCCTTCCTGCTGGTTGAACAAATGTGCATATTCTGAGGTTAATCATGAAAAGGGAGCGCGACCCATGAAACCACACCATTATTTTGGATATTGTATAACTGCAGTTGGCCTTCATCTTCTGACAAATGAGATGAGAGCCTCTCTTTCGGGGATGCTGTGGGGCACAAGAGCTGCTCAGGTGCTGCCCGTTGGCTTAATAAAAGGATAGGATTTCCATTAACTTCAGGCAGGCTTAATGTATTGTTCTTGTAGAGAGACAGTCAGAATGAGTCAGGAGCCAAAGAATACACTTTATAGACACAAATAATCGTAAATTCAGAATGTCACCTTTAGGCAGAGGCATTTTTATTATTGTTAGTGGAGCTGCTGAGTAGGTTTGATGTTTTATTCTCTGGGGGACTAAATGTTCCAGAGTACCTAAGCCCTATCTTTATCAGGCTCACAAGAAGGGATCACAGCCAAACTTGCTTCCTATACTTCTCTATGATTGATAGCAGATGGCACGCTTTAAAATAAACCTATCCATTAGCAGTCCTCAGTGTTTTTACTCAAGGCATTTACAACTGTCTGCACTAGAACACACACACACACACACACACACACACACACACACACACACACACACACACACACACACACACACACACACACACAGAGAGAGAGAGCTTGTTTCAGCCTAACAGCAGCTGTACAGGTGCAAATGCTTCATTAAGTCTTCAACAGAAGTGAAACAGCAGTTATATTTTAATTTATATAGGCAGAGGGATGGTATTTCAAAATGGGGGAGAAGGTGTGGAGTGTGTGAAGCCTGTGGTTCACTGCTGTGGGACTGGACTTTGCTTTACTCGTATCGATACTAAGCGATAATGTATATTTCTCTTGTAACCCTACAGGTCATGTGGGAATTCTTGCTATTTGAATTTGCTTCTAAAGAGGTCATAGAAGTGGTGAATGGCCAATCTCTAAGGGACATTTACAGAGAGACAGATGGACAGCCATGGAGGAAAAGGGTCTGTGTTCAGTGGCATAAGCAGAATTGTTCCCATTGTATTTTAATACCAAAGACTACTCATAAAACCAGCTCATTTTGGTTAATTTTCAGTTTAATATACATTCACATGTTCGCCATTAGATGGGCTATCTCTGAAATTCAATACATAAATTAAAATAAAATAAAATCCCAACAAAACTCTGCATTTTTAATAAAATACCAGCATGGCAACAGCAAGAGCTTCCAAGTGTTGATATACATGTGACTCCGTCCCTTTTAAACGTTGGAGGGAAATGTTCACTAAAATATTAGTGCTTGAGAAAACTGCATTAGGCAGGGCAGAAGAGTCATTAAGCAAAAACATCCACGGCTTGACTAAATAAATCTCCGGGTTTTTAGAGGCAAAGCCCCCACAGATGACAGGGGCTCCTCAGAGACAAGGGCTCTTTTCATTTAAAGGGATGCTAGAGAGACTAAGAGGTTAGGGGCTTTTGAGCTGGTAAATAAAATAACACAGTAAAAAAAAAGGGAAATGGAAAATGCCATCTCATTAGTGACTATCATGTCCACTGCAAAGATAAAAGGAGACAAACAGTATTTTGTGATAAATAAGTGAAAATTGGGGCATTTTTTTTCAAATAAGTTCAAATCAACAGGATGTGTATGTGTGCGAGGGGGGGACAGAGAGATGAACATTTCCACTAGCGTGAAGGGTAGTGGAGCAGCAAAAGGGATTTAGCATTACTGTATTAGATACACACATGGGGGCACCCTACTTATGACAGCTTAGCCACTCAAAAGTTTTAATTGCTGGGCACCTTCGGCGACTTGTCTGTAGCAGACCTACTTTTAAATATGACAAATACTTTTCAGTGTGATACATAAAGCTCACACAAACATGACAAAGAGCTGGAGCCATAGGGAAGAGAGGCGGGTGGCAGCAGCTGGTTATCTAGAAGCATGGAGAGGGGAGGGATATGTACATATATAGTACTTAAGATAAATAGCTGTGGGGATGAGCAACTTGGAAGACATGGTAGCTGATATGTCAAGAAAACATGCTAAGTGATTTCAAATGAAATGGAATGAAATGAAAAATGAGTGAATGAAAAATGAATGAATGAATGAATGAATGAATGAATGAATGAATGAATGAATGAATGAATGAATAAACAAATAAACAAACAAATAAATAAATAAATAAATGTAATTCCTAGCTGTATATGTAAATTTCTGCTACTCTTAGGAATGCAACATGTAGTTCCAAGCTCATATAGTTCTCACTGAAGTCAGACGACTATTAGTTGTTCCTTTTCCAAAAATTTTGCCACGACAAAGAGGTATAGCTTGGCACTAGCAGGAAGAGCTACATTTTTTTTCTTCTTCCCTGACTTCTGAAAATACTTTTTCCTATGGAAGAGTGAACATCCCATGCCGAGGGTACAGAGTCCAAGGACTGCTTTTCTTTCTGTAGAAACTCGGAAATGTGGAAACTCAGGTTCTTAATACATGACCAGGTATGATGTGATGCTACACTCCAGGGTTCTCTTCAGCCATCTCACTCAATTGGACATGCCTTCACTTTGTGAGTCCTCAAGAACAGCTTGAGGACTGTGCAGATCAGTACCTCACCCCTAGACATGAAGGTGGTCGTGCTCCTCTCCTTTTGCTTTAGTTACAAGCCATCTCTGTGGTACCACAGTCAGACTCTGGAGTCCCAGCTCCAATCATGCAGCCTATATGGGCTTCAGTGGAATGTTACAGCACACTGAAAAAGTTTATTTATATATGAGTGTCCCAGTTGTATGGGGCTGAACATTAGGAAGTGATTCCCACACTGTTGGAGGTACCCAAATGTGAGCATGAAATGATTTCATGATTTCAAATGGTCTGTAACTCTGAAAGGTCTTGTGATCTGAATCTATTTCTTCTACTTAGCATACTCAGTCACTTGTCCATATCCTCTTGTACTCAATCACTCTTTTCAAGTCTCTCCTGCCTCATATTTCTTTCATCTTCACCTTCATTCTCTTTGTTTGTTGACTTGCATAAGAATTCCAGTTCCAGACCGTTCAGAAAATATTTTCTCATAGGTTTGGTCTGTTTCCTCAGCAAGCAGATCATTTCTTGAGACACCTTTGTGTGGCTATTGAGAATGTACTGTGATGGGAGAGATCCAGCTGTCAGATGGAATTTGGGTGTCTCAGAGCACAAGCTGATATATATGTTTACTCAGAAATAAGTCCTACTGAGTTCAGTGAGCTTATTGCCAGGTAAGTGGGTATAGGATGGCAATCCAAACTGTCTTTTCTATACATTTCACTGATATATGTTTCAATCAAAATATTATTTTTTTTCTCAACAAAGCTCTCAATATGTCTTGAAAAGAACGACTGTTATATCAGCTTACAGTGTAGATTTTCAGTGAGGAAAAGTATCAGAAGAATTTTGGAAAAGGTTATATGAGATGGCCACATGACATGGTTTCCAACCATCACGTCACAACAATGAATTTAATCAGTGGTCAATAGCTGACAGAATTATCCAAATATAATTTAAAAAAAATCAAGATGGGAGTTGTTTTAGTGATTATTCCCAAAAATTCCTCAGGGGCCTCCTTAAATTTAAGGACACGACAGGTCCAAGATCATGGTAAACTGGACACAAGATCTAGGCAACACTGTCCCATTAGTCAGTTTGCAACTCACCGTAAACGAAAGTAAATGTGAGATTGCAGCAGCATTATCCAAAAGTTACCTAGACTTTTGAATAGCACCCAGTTTCACAGAAGGACCTTGAATTTAGAGCTGCTGCATGTTAATATTGAAAGGAACCTGTGAGCAACTTAAGGTCATATAAAGCAGCTCTTACAAGATCTTTGTGCATCTTGGCAAAGATAATTTGAAGGGCTAATCTGTTTCTAATGTAAGTTTTGGATTTAGGTAAATTTAAGTGAATATTTACATAGTTACTAGAAGTGCAAATTGTCATTATAATGTTGTCATCCCTGCGTTGACTTATCCTATGATTTGAGAAGGCCTTTTATACCGAAAAAGTTATTGGCATTTATTTGCCAACTGTATTTACTTGTGTACTGCCCTGTGTGTGTCTGTGTTCTCATTCGGGATATTAAGACAGCAGTCATATGTCTACTTACCTGGAAGTAAGGATCAATTAAGTGAATGGGATTTCTTTCTTAGTATAATAAGCATCATATGCTGTCAAGTCTGTTCTGACGTGGTGACCCTTTTCCATGGTTTTCTAGGCAGAGAAGACACTGAAGTGATTTACCATTCCCTTCTTCTGGAGGCACCCTGGGATTGTGTAGTTTGCACAAAGCCACACAGACTAACTTCACTTGCAGGAGGCACAGCAGGGAATTGAACTCCTGACTTCTGGTTCTGCAGGCAGATACCTAAACTACTGAGCTATCCAGCCAGCTCTTTCTTAGTATAGGATTTCCCCAATTCAGCATTGCTCTCCAGGTTGCTTCCTTTTGCTTCAACGGAATACGGCCATGGGTATTTAGTAGAAGAAAACATCATGGCCATCCCCCATCTCTAGGCAGAGGGTTGTTGTTGTTGTTGTTGTGGGTTTTTTTTTTTTTGCAGCCCTAGCAGAGCTACAAATAAGTCACAGTCTTTGTACAGCAGAGCTAGAGATTCTTTTTAGTTGTAAAGACAGGCATTTCATTTTATCTTAGTTGCTTTATGTTTGTAGGGTTTTACAAATGATCAAATTGTGTGAGATCATGATGCCAGTGTACAGAACTGACCTACAGTTGTTGCGGAGACTTGCATATCCAGAGGATAGTTCCTTTGCACTCCAAACGCTCTAGATTTGGAAAGGTGCGGGGTTTTTTTTTTTGGCTGGGTTGTGTTTGGATGGCCTTGTAAGAACTCACAGCTTCTATTGCACTACAGTTTCAAAGAGGAAGTGGATTAAATACTGAGTCCAACTGGAACATCAGGGGGAAATGAAAGGGCTAGTTAAATCTTCTTCTGAAATCAACCAAAAGGCAGTTGGTGAGTAATGGAGAGCTGGAGGGATGCTGCTCATACTAAGTAGACTGAAGTCATCTAGATGCTTCCCACAAGGTAGACTGAGTTGCATAATCTGGAATTTATCTGGATGCTTCAGAACTTTGAATTCCTGCTTCCCTGGCTATGAAGTGAGTAGCGTGGCCTTCAATATCATCTACAAAACATTCTGTGGTACAATCATGACTCCTTGATCTCTTTGTTCACATTCAGTATTGATTCAGAGGGGAAAATACTACTTTTTGAATCACCAACCCCATAACCTATAACAACCAGGGTTTTGATGGAGGGCTCTCAGCTCTGCAATAACCCGGCACAATCCAGGGGGCTTTAGGAGTAAAAAAAAGATTGCCTCCTATACTCCTATGCTTTTTATGATACAAGGATGCATTGTGATTTCCACCCATTGAAGTCTTTCTCCCATGGATTTCAAAAAGGAGGGCATTTCTTGTGGCTGGGTGGTACTGCCACTTGTACTGGCAGGTACAACATAAACAGTAACAATCCACTAAGGATGAAGGGAGAATAAACCTTTTTGGAGAAGATTTCTTAAAGTTTCCTGATGGTTCAGCATCCTTGAGCTTAAGTGTTTCCATATGTACACTGACATTTAAAAATACAAGTCTTAGGGAAAGATAAGAAGGTTGTGCAACATGCAACCTTAAATATTTTGAAGGATAACTTCCTGGATGGTGTGGCAATTGGGAAAACATTGGGGGGGGAGAGAGAGAAGCATTCAGCTGCCCGGTAAGTTGTAATATACTTTTTTGAACACAGTGTTTGGTTCTCAGCATTGATACATATTGATACATGCACACATGCACACATGCACACATGCACACATGCACACATGCACACATGCACGCACGCACGCACGCATGCATGCATACATGCATGCATACATACATACATACATACATACATACATACATACATACATACATACATACATACATACATACAGAGAGAGAGAGAGAGAGAGAGAGAGAGAGAGAGAGAGAGAGAGAGAGAGTGTTTACTAATACTTCTGTACCTCTCTATGCTAGATTTCAATGTGGTTTTTCTGATATTAGTTGACATATGTTTCGGATCAGTCATCCAGAAGGTGGGAGTTTAGCCATCAAGAAAACACTGTCAAAAGGATTTGTTCTGCAAAGGGAAAACTGAACCTTTTTTAAAAAATTGTCTTTTATTCACATAAAGATCATGCCTAGCTTAGAAACTACTGCAAACAGGATCCTGAACCTGGCAGACTATGGACTAGCTAGCAACAAAGACAGAGTTGTGCAGTAATCAGACAATACCACTGTGATGAGTGTTGTGTGACTATTACGGCAGAACAATGTAGCACTTGTAGTGTGCCTAACAGGCACATGGCCGATTGAAATTGGGCGATAAGACAGAGAGAAGTCACTGCCAACAGTTCGGGAATCCAATTTTAATACAAGCATTCCTCTGTTGTGGATGTGGTATACAAAAGAGTGAGGAGAAGGAAGCGAAACAATTTCCTGTCTCAGCTGACCTGGCATTTGTCAAGGCAACAAAAAAGTTTAATGCTCTCTGACAACTGGGGTCAATATTGCCTGACTCGAGGAGTGACTCCTCTGTTGATTTCAGCCATCCAAATGCAAATGGAGCACATGACTCCTTCAAAAATAGCAACCAGAAAACCCATGTAGTCAATTAATACCATCATCTCCAATGCTATCAGGGAAATTCCCTCTCCCAGATGAGAGAATTTACTTTGCCTTCTTTGTTATCCTATCTGGAGCACTGTTATATGGCTTTTTTTAAATTAAACAAAACAAAACCCAAATCCCTTGAAGTGAAGCTGGGCTACCCTTTGTACATACTGTACAGAATACTGTTCTTCGTGGAAGTTCCTATCATCATCATCATCATCTGACCAAGCCAGACAGGTCTCAGCTGAGAAGCCTGAACAACTGTGTTCACCAACTATTGCCTGGGTCAACAAGGACTACATCAGATGTTATAGCCCCTGGGCATCTGGTGACAAATGGTCTATAGGGCCCAGCAGACCTTGTTGAAGAACCAGGACAGGCTGCTGCAAAGCTACTGGAGCAACATAAATGCAAAACTTGGACTTTTGCTAAAAATTGAGAAATTATGAAATGTTATTACAAGGCAAACCTAACAGCCCATAGGTAAAGGTAAAGGTTCCCCTTGACAATTTGTCCAGTCTTTTCCGACTCTACAGGGCGGTGCTCATCTCTGTTTCCAACCCATTGGGTTAGCGTTTGTCTGAAGACAATCTTCCATGGTCACGTGGCCAGCACGACTAGACACGTAACACCTCTACCTTCCCACCGTGGTGATACCTATTTATCTACTTGCATTTGCATGCTTTCAAACTGCTAAGTTGGCAGGAGCTGAGACTAGTGACGGGAGCTCACTCCGTCACATGGATTTGATCTTACAACCGCAGGTCTTCTGACCTTGCAGCACAGAAGCTTCTGCAGTTTAACCCACAGCGCCACCACGTTTTAGCCCACAGATTTTCAAAAAAAAGAATGATGGAAATTTGGAAAAGGAAACACACAAGTAGTGGCATAACTGAACAATGATTATTGGACCAGAGAAGGTTTATCATCGGGAGTAAAGTGTTTTCAGAACTGGAACTGCAATAACTAGAAAAAGTGGCAAAATAAGAATCGACATATGACAATGACCAATGTATGGGAGACAAATGGAGGGTAGAGGTAGATGCAATGGTGGAAGAAAATATATCAATTGAGGAACAATGTATGGAACAACCCAGAAATTATGAGTTGACAGAACAGCAGACATCACTGAGGGAAAAAAAATAGTAACCTGTATTAGCTGGAACACAGAAAGAAAAAGGCTCCTCAATTTGCACCAATTACAAACCAGGTAAAGATTTACTGAATGATGCAAATGTAGTCATCAGAACAATCCCAACCAACACGCTAAAGGAAACAAACCAGCTCATGTATAGCACATAATAACCATGGAACTTAGTTATAAGCTGCAAAAAAACCAGAAAACTCCCGGCACTCCAAAATGGAAAATTCAGCTGGAAAGAAAAATAAACACCTACAGCAAAGAAAATTGAAAGATATGATGGACGCTTGAAGCAATATAGGGAAAACATGCAAATTCAAAATAACCAACAATTGTTCTATACATCACTAGGAGAAAATGCAGAGCAAAAGAAATTAGGCCCATGTAAACCTGATGCTCTAAAATTTTGGAAAAAATATGGGAAAGCCCAACTGGACATAACAAACATGCCTCATGGATTAAAGACATTTTTAAAGAAACTCAAAGAAAAGAAATGGATGATATTGTAATAACAACTGAAATTTTCTGGATCCATTTCAATCGGGTTTCAGGCCTGGTTTTGGTACAGAAACTGCCTTGGTTGCCCTGTATGATGACCTTTGCAGGGAGAGAGACAGGGGGAGTGTGACCCTGTTGATACTCCTGGACCTCTCAGCAGCTTTCGACACCATTGACCATGGTGTTCTTCTGGATAGGCTGGCTGGGTTGGGAGTTGGGGGCACTGTTTTACGGTGGTTCCGCTTCTTCCTGGCTGACTGTGTCCAGAGGGTGGTGCTGGGGGACAGTTGCTATGTCCCATGGCGTTTATGTCATGGGGTTCCTCAGGGCTCAATACTGTCCCCCATGCTGTTTAACATCTACATGAAACCGCTGGGAGAGGTCATCAGGAGGTTTGGGCTGAGAAGTCAGCAATATGCTGACAATACTCAGCTCTGCCTCTCATTTTCCACCAATCCAGGTGAGGCAGTTTCTGTGCTGAACTCATGTCTAGACCTGATAATGGACTGGATGAGGGTTAATAAATTGAAACTCAGTCCAGACAAGACGGAAGTGCTGTTAGTGGGTGCTTCGCCGGACAGGCTGGAGGGCCATTTCCCTGCCCTGAATGGGGTTACACTCACCCTAAGGGACAGGGTCCGCAGCTTGGGGGTGCTCCTGGACCCCAGTCTAACACTGGAAGCCCAGGTGGACTCGGTGGCCAGGGGCACCTTCCTTCAGCTGCGGAAATTATACCAGCTATGGCCCTACCTGGACGAGCGGAGTCTCATGACAGTTACACATGCACTGGTAACATCTCACATAGATTACTGCAATGTGCTCTACGTGGGGCTGCCTTTGAAGACAGTCCAGCGACTGCAGCTGGTCCAGAATCGAGCTGCGCGGCTGGTGAGTAGTGGGGCCACTAGGGAACATATCAAGCCGATTCTGTATAAGTTACATTGGCTACCAGTTGCTGCCTGAGCCCAATTCAAAATGCTTGTTTTGACATATAAAGCTCTAAACGGCTTGGGCCCTGGATACCTGAAGGACCGCCTCCTTCCATATGAACCTATTCGGCAATTAAGATCTAACCAGGGGGCCCTTTTGAAAGAGCCATCCCTTAAGGAGATAAGAGGGAAGGCTTGTAGAGAAAGGGCCTTTTCAGTAGCTGCCCCCAGACTATGGAATGCCCTCCTGACTGAGATTCGTCTGGTGCTGACACTGATGACATTTCGGCGCCAGGTCAAAACCTTCCTGTTCCAAAAGGCTTTTAATTGAAATAATATCAGCAGTGGGTCTCATGGCAATTTTTAGAGTATATATTTTTAATTGCATTTTAATTATTTTGTCCTTTTATTTTGCCTTTTTATTATATTTTAAATGTTGTAAGCCGCCAGGAGACTTTCAGGTAGTGTGGGCAGCATATAAGTTAAACAAACAAACAAACAAACAAACTAAATAAATAAATAAATAAATAAATAAATAAATAAATGAATGAATGATTAAGAGGCAAGTAAAGGCTGTAAAAAATTGAACTGCACCTGGTCCAGATGAGCTGCATGGATTTTAGTTAAAGCATCTAACAGTCTCCATCAGCATATAGCAGTGCAATTTAACCACTTACTTCAAAATTCTACAAATGAAGATGCAATGACAACAGGCCACACATTTCTGATAATAAAAGATAATCAAAAAAGCAATGAACCCAGTAATTATCGACCAATTAATTACTTAACTCCAAACTCCCTATACTCAACTGAACAGAAAGGAAACTTTAAAAAGTCAAGAGGCATGAAAGATCAGCTGCTGATTGATAAAATGACACTGAAGAATGCAAAAAATATGAAAAGAAACCTTAACATGGCCTGGCTATACTATAAAAAGGCATTTGACTCATTGCCACACAGGTGGATTAACACCTGCCTATTTTTTTTTGGGCGGGGGGTAGATTAGTAAAAACATTCAGAAGTTCCTCAAGAAAAACATGAAAAAATGCAAGACTGTCTTAATGGCCCATGGTGAAGAAATTGGGGAATTTAGCATTAAAAAAAATGAACATTTCAAAGGTATTATTTGTCATTACTATTGTTTAATATCTCACTAATCCCCATGCCAATAATTTTAAATAAAACTGGATTGGGCTACCATATTTCACAACAAGCTGGAAAAATCAATCATATCTTATATGTGGATGACCTAAAACTATACGCAAAAAGTTCCACGAAGATAGAATCACTGCTAAACACAGTGCAAATATTCAGTGAAGATAACCAAATGAAATTTGGACTCGACAAATGTGCAGCTCTGTCTATACACCGTGGCAAGATCCAAAAACTGTGTGTTGTGTTTAGTCGTTTAGTCGTGTCCGACTCTTCGTGACCCCATGGACCAGAGCACGCCAGGCCCTCCTGTCTTCTACTGCCTGCCGGAGTTGTGTCAGGTTCATGTTGGTTGCTTCGCAGACACTGTCCAGCCATCTCATCCTCGGTCGTCCCCTTCTCCTCTTGCCATCACACCTTCCTAACATCAAGGTTTTTTCCAAGGACTCTTTTCTTCTCATGAGATGGCCAAAGTACTGGAGCCTCAGCTTCAGGATCTGTCCTTCAAGTGAGCATTCAGGGTTGATTTCCTTTAGAACTGATAGGTTTGTTCTCCTTGCAGTCCAGGGGATTCTCAAGAGTCTCCTCCAGCACCACAATTCAAAGGCATCAATTCTTCGGCGGTCTGCTTTCTTTATGGTCCAGCTCTCACTTCCATACATCACGACAGGAAAAACCATAGCTTTGACTATTCGGACTTTTGTTGGCAAGGTGATGTCTCTGCTTTTCAAGATGCTGTCAAGATTTGTCATCGCTTTCCTCCCAAGAAGAAGGCGCCTTTTAATTTCAGGGCTGCTGTCTCCATCTGCAGTGATCATGGAGCCCAGGAAGATAAAATTTGACACTGCCTCCATATCTTCCCCTTCTATTTCCCAGGAGGTGATGGGACCAGTGGCCATGATCTTAGTTTTTTTGATGTTGAGTTTCAGACCGTTTTTTGCACTCTCCTCTTTCACTCTCATTACAAGGTTCTTTAATTCCTCCTCACTTTCTGCCATCAGAGTGGTATCATCTGCATATCGGAGGTTGTTGATATTTCTTCCGGCAATCTTAATTCCGGCTTGGGTTTCTTCCAGTCCAGCCTTCCGCATGATGTATTCTGCATATAAGTTAAATAAGCTGGGGGACAATATACAGCCTTGCCGTACTCCTTTCCCAATTTTGAACCACTCAGTTGTTCCATGACCAGTTCTAACTCTTGCTTACTGTCCCACATATAGGTTTCCCAGGAGATAGACAAGGTGGTCAGGCACTCCCATTTCTTTAAGGACTTGCCAGATTTTACTGTGGTCCACACAGTCAAAGGCTTTTGCATAGTCAATGAAGCAGAAGTAGATATTTTTCTGGAACTCTCTGGCTTTCTCCATAATCCAGCGCAAGTTAGCAATTTGGTCTCGAGTTCCTCTGCCTCTTCGGAATCCAGCTTGTACTTCTGGGAGTTCTCGGTCCACATACTGCTGAAGCCTACCTTGTAGGATTTTGAGCATAACCTTGCTAGCGTGCGAAATGAGTGCAATTGTATGGTAGTTGGAGCATTCTTTGGCACTGCCTTTCTTTGGGATTGGGATGTAGACTGATCTTTTCCAATCCTCTGGCCACTGTTGAGTTTTCCAAACTTGCTGGCATATTGAATGTAGCACCTTAACAGCATCTTCTTTCAAGATTTTAAATAGTTCAACTGGAATGCCATCACCTCCACTGGCCTTGTTGTTAGCCAGGCTTTCTAAGGCCCACTTGACTTCGCTCTCCAGGATGTCTGGCTCAAGGTCAGCAACTACATTGTCTGGGTTGTCCGGGATATCCAAATCTTTCTGATATAATTCCTCTGTGTATTCTTGCCACCTCTTCTTCACGTCTTCTGCTTCTGTTAGGTCCCTTCCATTTTTGTCTTTTATCATGTTCATCTTTGCGCAAAATGTTCCTCTAATATGTCCAATTTTCCTGAACAGATCTCTGGTCTTTCCTTTTCTGTTATCTTCCTCTATTTCTTTGCATTGTTCATTTAAGAAGGCCCTCTTGTCTCTCCTTGCTATTCTTTGGAAGTCTGCATTCAAGTTTCTGTAGCTTTCCCTATCTCCCTTGCATTTTGCTTCTCTTCTCCTCTCTGCTATTTCTAAGGCCTCGTTGGTCAGCCACTTTGCTTTCTTGCATTTCCTTTTCTTTGGGATGGTTTTCGTTGCTGCCTCCTGGACAATGTTACGAGCCTCTATCCAAAGTTCTTCAGGCACTCTGTCCACCAAATCTAGTTCCTTAAATCTGTTCTTTACTTCTACTGTGTATTCATAAGGGATTTGGTGTAGATTATACCTGAGTGGCCCAGTGGTTTTTCCTAATCTCTTCAGTCTAAGCTTGAATTTTGCTATGAGAAGCTGATGATCAGAACCGCAGTCAGCTCCAGGTCTTGTTTTTGCTGACTGTATAGAGCTTCTCCATCTTTGGCTGCAGAGAATATAATCAATCTGATTTCGATATTGCCCATCTGGTGATTTCCATGTATAGAGTCGCCTCTTGTGTTGTTGGAAAAGAGTGTTTGTGGTGACCAGCTTATTCTCTTGACAAAACTCTATTAGCCTTTGTCCTGCTTCGTTCTGAACTCCAAGGCCAAACTTCCCTGTTGTTCCTTTTATCTCTTGGCTCCCTACTTTAGCATTCCAGTCCCCTAGAATGAGAAGAACATCTTTCTTTGGTGTCAGTTCTAGAAGGTGTTGTAAATCTTCATAGAATTGTTCAATTTCAGTCTCCTCAGCAATGCTGGTTGGTGCATAAACTTGGATTATTGTGATGTTGAATGGTCTGCCTTGGATTCGTATTGACATCATTCTATCATTTTTGAGATTGTATCCCATTACAGCTTTTCCCACTCTTTTGTTGACTATGAGGGCCACTCCATTCCTTGTACGGGATTCTTGCCCACAATAGTAGATATGATAATCATCTGAGCTGAATTCGCCCATTCCTGTCCATTTTAGTTCACTGATGCCCAGGATGTCGATGTTTATTCTTGCCATCTCCTGTTTAACCACCTCCAGCTTCCCAACGTTCATAGATCTTACATTCCAGGTTCCTATGCAGTATTTTTCTTTGCAGCATTGGATTTTCCTTTCACTTCCAGGCACGTCCACAGCTGAGCGTCCTTTCGGCTTTGGCCCAACCACTTCATTAGCTCTGGAGCTACTTGTACTTGTCCTCCACTCTTCCTCAGTAGCATGTTGGACGCCTTCCGACCTGAGGGGCCCATCTTCCAGCGTCATATCTTTTAGCCTTTTGTTTCTGATGATGGGGCGTTCTTGGCAAAGATACTGGAGTGGCTTGCCATTTCCTACTCCAGGTGGATTGCGTTTAGTCGGAACTCTCCACTATGTCCTGTCCGTCTTGGGTGTCCCTGCACGGCATAGCCCATAGCTTCTCTGAGTTACTCAAGCCCCTTCGCCACAACAAGGCAGCAATCCATGAAGGATGAAAAACTAGATGAAATATAAAATAGCAATATTATAAAATTACTCTCAAGTGATGAAAATTATAAATATCTTGGAATACTAGAAGCAGACAACATTGTGCACACAAAAGTTAAAGAACTGACAGAAAGAGAATATATCAAAAGACTGTGGAAAATCTTAAAATCAAAATTAATACAATCAAAGCCATAAACACATGGGCCATTCCAGTAATTAGATACCCAGCTGTCATAATAGATTGGACTCAAAATGAACAAGAAGAATTGGATTGAAAAACACAGAAACTAATGAACATGCATCACACACTACATCCAAAAAGCGATGTGGACAAATTATATTTGCCACAAAAAATCAGAGGCCGTGGATTACTGCAAATACAAGAGGTAGTAGAGGAAGAAAAAAGAATCCTAAATGATTAGCTGTATATCAGTACAAGCAGAGAAAAATTACTGAAAGCAGTGAAAATGGAGAATATTTTGAAAACAGAAGAAACCAAGGCTTGATATAAGAAACAACAATTTGAAAAGAAAAACATCTGGAAAAATAAACCATTACAACACCTGAGAAATATTGCTGAAAAGCATGGTAATGCTTCAACATGGGCATGGCTAAAATTGGGAACCCTAAAGAAAGAAATCGAAGGTTTCAAAGATTGCACAGATTACAAAATTAGATATGAAAGAGTGGCAAAATCCGTGCATTGGTCATTATGCAAAAAATATAACTTTCCAGCCTCCAAAAACCCATGGGAACATCAGGTAGAGAAGGTGCTAGAAAAAGAGGAAGTCAAGATCTTGTAGGATTTCCAGATCGAAACTGATAGACACCTTGAACATAACACAGCAGACATAGTAGTAATAGAATGAAGAAATGTCTGGATCATTGACACTGCAATTCCGGGGGTATGCCAGCATAGAAAATAAAGAATTGGAAAAACTAACAAAATACAGGGACCTAGCAATCAAGACATCTCACCTCTAGAAGAAACACACTTCAGCAGTTCCTGTAGTCATTGAGGCTTTGGGAACAAGGTCAAGAAATTTCACACAGTATTATAAGCAGTTGTAGATCTCAGAAATCACACCATCAGAACTACAAAAAACCCCCCACAAGAATGGCAATATTAGGAACAGCGTACAACAGCGGACAAGACAGAGTTCTAAAGATGGGTGCACCTGTGGTCGGCGGCTTGGGTGACTCTCATTTGGGGGGTGTCCTTGGCCGCTACAAGTGGGGTTCACAGCTTGGGGATCTATCTGGACCCGGCCCTCACCATGGAAACGCAGGTGACATCGGTAGTCCGTACTGCCTTTTTCCATCTCTGGCGGATTGTTCGGCTGCGGCCCTATCTTGATACGGGGGCACTCACCACCTTGGTGCATGCCCTCGTAATCTCAAGGTTAGACCACTGTAACGTGCTCTACGTGGGGCTGCCTTTGAGGCTGATGTGGAAACTTCAGGTGGTGCAAAACATGGCTGCCAGACTCCTTAGTGGAGTGAGAAAATACCAACATATTTCTCCTTCTCTGGCCGCATTGCATTGGCTGCCCATCCATTTCCGCATTGACTTCAAAGTTTTAATGCTTACTTATAAAGCCCTAAACGGTTTAGGACCTCGATATTTGGTGGAACGCCTACTCCCACCAAGCTCTACCCGGATCACCCGTGCAAGTCAGGAGGTGAGACTGAGGGGCCTGATGTTCAGAGAGGCCCGGAAGGAAAAAAACCCACGAAATTGGGCCTTCTCAGCAGTGGCTCCTCGCCTCTGAAACAAACTTCCTCCAGAGATTCGTGTGGTCCCTACGCTGGGTATCTTTAAAAGCCAAGTAAAAACATGGATGTTTATTCAGGCCTTCCCTCCAGTCAATACTTGATTCTCTCTTCTCATTTCTCTTTAATTTATTTTTACTCTATTTTCTTGGTTTCCACATTTTCATTTGTAGATTTATGTAACTATGTGTTTTTATTAATTGCTTGTATTATATTGGAAGCCGCTCAGAATAGTTGCATAGACCAGATGGGCGGGATACAAATCAAATCAAATCAAATCAAATCAAATCAAATCAAATCAAATCAAATCAATCAATCAATCAATAGATAGATAGATAGATAGATAGATAGATAGATAGATAGATAGATAGATAGATAGATAGATAGATAGATAGATAGACAGATAGACAGATAGACAGATAGACAGATAGACAAATGCATACAGACATACAGACATACAGACAGACAGACAGACAGTGCCAATATTTAACAGATACTTAGGGTTTTGGTTAAAACATGTATCTGTTATATAATACCAGTCAATGTTTTTAGAGTTTTGATTGACTGTGCCTGGTGTTTTTAAATAATTGTCAATTTCAATATCCTCTTTCTCTTTTTCTTTCTCTGTATCAATATTTCTTTTTCTTTCCCTCGACCCATGCAGTCTTCTACTGAACTGTGGCATCTCCTTCTTTTTTTCCCCTTGGTAGTGCTATTTTATCTACAAACTTTACAATGCTTTGCAAGCTGAAAACAACCTGTGAAACCTCCTGAATGCAACCCACCAGATTTCCCAATTTTGCTGCCTGCTTCGGATAGCCAAGGCTAGGACTTCATGATTTCCCCGGCAGGCAAACAGCCATAGCTGCTCAGTGGTGTTTAACCTGGGCTTACATACTGGACAGAGTTCTTCAGAGAATTCTAAAGAGGTACCAGCTAAAATCATTTCCACAGGTGGAAGGGTTGTTGCTAAAAGCACTATACTAGAGGTAGGCAAAATGCAGGCTATGAACCTACTATGACTCCCAGCCCTTTTCTTGTGTGCAAAAATGGACTGTCCTCTCTTGGAGGCCTCCAGTAGCAGCGGCTTGGTAATAAAAGAGTTCCTTCAAACTCACAAGACTGGGAACAAAACTGAAAGTGGACATCTCATCATTTCTGGTCTGATTTTTAATTTTTTTCCATATTTCGTGTGTGTGTGTGTGTGTGTGTGTGTGTGTGTGTGTGTGAGTGTGTGTGTGTGTGTGTGTGTGTGAGTGTGTGTGTGCGCACGCGCAGGCTGCAGTAGATCCTGGAGAGTAAAGCTTGTACCCTTGAGGTTTCCAGAATTGCCAGCCCTTGCATTATGCCTGGCATATCTGCCAAGTACAGGGAAAAAAGTGGTCCAGTGTATCTGTATTTGGCAATGTGAGGATTTTCACAATCATTCTTTTGTTACTCTTGTCCTCAAAACACACCTGGCTAATAATATTTTTAATACCTTATTTTAATGATTAGCAGCCCAATGCTCATTCCTTAGAAATAAGTCATACAGAGGCCAGCAGAGCTTTTCCCCTGATAAATTTGCATAGGATTGTGGCTTTAGAGTATTTTTCTCTATCTGCATCTAGTATGCATTTAAGTGACGTGTCTAAATTCATGTTGCAAACGGATGTATACTATTTTTCATTATAGAAAGATTTATTTTACGTAAAGGTTTAAAGTTTTTTCTGCCTTGATTCCTTTATATTTATATGTCCTTTAGCATAGTACTTGGACTTTGAAATATTTACAAAACGATGTGTGGCAGAACAGTTTTAAAAACGAGAAAAGATTTGTCTAGCATTTCTCCCCTTTATTACAATTACTTTTCAATTTCTCAGACTATTTTGAAATAACTCTTTGTTCTGATCATGACCAATAGTTGAGACAATGCAGTTCTCACCCACACAAACGTTGGCTTGCTGTTGAGTGTAAAGTTCAGAATCAAATGCTGAACTAGATATTCAACAAACTCTGAAGAGGAGAAGAGGACTCCTCGCTGATGGCAAAAATCAGAAATAAATGAGCAACCCTGAAAGAATTAGTGCTAGTAAGAAACCTGAGAGACGATAACGGAGAGAATATTAACTGGTGTATTTTGCTACATATGAGTTTCCTGACGGTGAAAGAACTTAATTTACTCTGCATTGGGTATAAAACACACAGTTCAGAATGTGGCGTAGATGAAATCCTGCTACATTCTTCAAACGAATGTGGTAAAGCTGCTTTTGGACTACAATTCCCAGGGTCCCCTAATCATAATGACCATGGCCTGTGCTGTCTGAGAGATTTTGGGTACTGCAGCACGCACACACAAAGCAGCTCTTTGAAGCTCTGCTCTTGCCATGGCGATGCAGTGTTAAATCTCTTGAGAAACCTCTTGGCTCATCCATACAGAAAGTAAAGACTATGGTTGGGTTGCAGACCTTGCTTTCCACAAAGAAAAGGACTTCATGGGAGGCTTTTGATTCAGGTGAGAATAGTTATGAGCAGAACAGAGTAGGAGGTGATTCCCATGGTTAATGAAAACATGCTGCTGGGTGTATGCCTTTAGCATATTCTGTAACAGAACCAACTTACAATGATTGAATAGAGTTTTCAAGGTAAGTGAGATACTCAAGGAGTAGTTTTTACCCATTCCATCCCACTCCCAAGGCTGAGTAGAGATCTGAACTCAAGTCTCCTGAGTACTCATCCATTACCCTTTCACTGTACCACACTGGATGCTACCTAAGTGCCGACAAGCTTGGTGAACATTTGACAGTGGAATGAACTATCTTGGAAGATGGTGAAATTTTCTTCACTTGAGACTATTAAACAGAGATGGTAGAACAATCTGTCGGGAGTGCTTTAGCGGTGGATTCCTAGAAGACCCTTGACTTAGAAGCCCCTTGGGAACCTGTCTAAATTTACAGTTATGTAATTCTGCAATATCTGAATCAAACGATGTGGCTTAGTGAGTTATTGAATGTAACACTTTTCCTGTTTGTAGAGCGCTTTCATCCAGCACTTTGTACCAACAAGGACTCCGAGTGCTTCTATAAGCCTTCAAATAAAGAAGAAGTCATCTTTTGCAATGCTTTCACACAGGGGTGGGCAACTGTAGCTCTCCAGATGCTTTTCTACCTTACAAATCCCATGAGTCCTAGCTAGCACAGCCAATAGGAAGGGACTTTGAGAGCTGTGCCCTAAGGAAATATTTAGAGAGCTGCGAGTTGCTCCTCTGGTTTAAACTCTCCGATCGGGCAAGGAGAATATTGAAACAATAAATGTGTCTAGAGGAAGTGATAGGATGAAATGGTGAGAGATAATTCCAGAAAGTTACTGAATTAGGAAACTAGAAAGAAACAGAGAGATGAAACTGTGGCACTTATTCCTGTTAACCGATTCTAGAATGTGAAGATACTTGCTAAATTCTCCACCCAATCATTATCATTATTAGCTGGTTGAATAGCCCAGGGCTTGATCCTACTGACAATACAATCTGCTATTGTACCTGGATTTGCTTTTAATTTTTTTAAAATTTTAGTGTACACATGATGTACATGCATGCGCAGAGCACTGTACCAAGGGAACGCTTTTTTCTGCTCCTCCATCAGAGGTGTGTTTATTTTGTGGCAGAGGTGGAATCAATTCATTAGATTCAATTCCATATATGTGAATGCCCCATCTGTTTTTTTAAAAAAATCCTGTTATCTGATACAGCACTATACCAGACAGAAGGAACATTTTTTTAAAAAGCACAGTGCTTGCTGAAAAAGCCAGTGGCCACTCAATTGCTCACCCCCTGACCGGCCACTCATCCACCTGTTCACCCCTTTGCTCCTTTGCAGCCTGCTTGCCCAATTGCTCTTCATTCCCAATTGCTCACTTGCCCCCTCAACTCGCCCCCTTGTTTGCTCACCCACCCACCCAATCACTTGCTGGTTTATTCTGCAGTGGAAACAGGCCCTCAGTGGTTTAGGTATCTGGCTGCATAGCCAGAGACCAGGAGTTTGATTCCCCACTATGCCTTTTGTGAGTATAGCCAGCCTGTGTGGCCTTGGGCAAGCTGCACAGTCTCAGGATGCCCCTAGAAGAAGGTAATAGCAAACCACATCTGAGAATTTGCTACCTAGAAAACCTTTAAAAGGGTTTCCATCAGTTGGAATTGACTTGGTAGCACATGATTATTATAATCATTATTAGAAGACTGATTAAGGGAGAGATTGGTGTAGCTATGGACAGGAAATGAAAAAAGATTTCACAATTCATGTTTCTCAGGAAGAAATTAATGGGGTGTTTCTCTTGAAAGGTCATCACAGGTGAAGAAACCAGCAAGGATTAGAAAGACTGGGCTGCATAGGGTTTCCCACCTTCCCTTCTCTTCCCTTTCTGCATATTGAATGGAACTTGTGATAAATTGAGATGGTTTTTGAAAATTCTGCTAAACCTTCATAGTGAAAAATATGTAACCAGCAGAGAAATGTATTTTGTACTTATTTATGTTGTACTTTGCATATCTAGAATATCGAGCACTTTGATTAATATCAAGCACCTTGGTTAGGAATATCTTTTTACTGATGGTCACCTATTTATCTACCTCAGTCTTCTTCTCAGTCCCTCCTCCCCCCCCCCAAAGCAACCTCCGGTGTCTTCTAAAAAGGTCTTCAAATTGTGAAAAAAATTCAGAAGATGGTCCCAGCATGATAGGAAGAGCAAATGTGTGGGAAATGCCAGACAGACCCCCATAGTCCACCTATTGGTTACATTTAGTTCTCACTTGACTTTCAAGGCAACCTATACAATCTTCCTTTTCATTGGCTAGCCACAGAAAAGTTACATATGTTTGGGCAGCCTGCCATGCTGGCTGGGTGCTTTAGTGCAAAGAAGTTTTCCAAGCTGCTGAAAGTGTCTGTCTATTGATGATGGTTGTTGTTGGTTAGGTGCGTCTTCAGTGTACAACTGCACAATGGTAGGATTAGAATGAATCTTGCCGTGACAAAAAGCTGATGCCCACACCCACCCACCAGGAGAAGTTTGTTTTTCTTTCCGCTGAACCTGGACAGCTGCCAATATTAAAATATAAATGGCCAGGGGCTTATTTTGTGGATGCTCTCCAGCTTAGCAGAGAAATCTTGAAAGCAAACAAAGTACTGTGAGAAATGAAGGGAAGATCTGGCCTGTTCGTTACAGCTGGAATGTGGAAACTGTGAAGACATCTATTTTATTACAAGAAGTGGGAAGCGTATTCACTGAGTGGGCTGAAACACAACTTCATATGGATGACAGAGGCAGTCGTTTTTCAAAACTGCAAAATGTGGGTGTTGCCCTGGGATTCAGTACAATTGGCCTTTTACCCCTGATTTGAGATTGGTACAGCTAGCCCAAGAGGGAAATGAGGCTTGGAATGGAGACTGCGTACATTTAATTACGCTTCAAGAACATACTGGGGCTGGCACTCCAAGAAAAGGAAGCATATCTGAAATATACGTTGTTGGCATAGTTAGTCCCCCTTTCCCTTCCCTGATATGTTTGATTACTTTTGGAGAAGGAAAAGTTAGAGCCTGAGCATGCATTGTTATGAAAAATGTGATCTGTCAGGTAGGGTGCCCACATTGTTAGAAAGAAAGAAAAGGAGAAGAAAATCTTCTCACACAGGCTGAGAGTATCAAAGCCGCATGTAGAAAATGTGAAAACACATCCTCTGGATTGCTCAGGGATTTTATTCTTAACACAGGACCTTTCTTCCCTTTTTCTTTGAATCCAAGTTGTTTTGTCTCTGCTGAAAACCATGCAAAACCAGCCTGACACTTCTCCTTGATTTCAAGGGTATCCTGGCCAAATTTATTTTTAGAACTGGGTTTTTTTATTCCCAATCTGGTTATGCAAACACAAGAAACAAGGAGCGAGGGACAGCTTCTAATTTTAAACCCCCAAACGCATGGTAGGTTTAGAATATTTCTTTATTTCTTTTGTGTGTGTGTGTGTGTGTGTATGTGTGTGTGTGTTGTTGTTGTTTTTGTTGTTTTTTACTAAAAAAAGTGTGTGTATGTGTGTAAAAGTTTAGGTTGCTCCACTTATATCAAAGTAGCCAAGTAGGAAGGGGGATAGTTTTCTATGGAGCCTATTTGTTGCCTTGCAAGATTTTACCCATCCTTCCTGACTAAAATCCTGAGCAAGGTTTGGGAGAAGAACACTCAAAAGGTTGCAGCTAAAGGCTAGGGCAACCTACTACCATAGCAGGTTCTGGGAAAGATCATGTTGGAGGTCCTGCCTATACACCCCTCTCACATACCCCCACTTGCCTTCATAGAAGGAATGCCTGAAAAAGACGTTACCTCTCGACTGCATCTGCTTCAAGAGTGAAAAATAGCATTAGGTGGGTGATCATGGAAACTGCCTTGAGATCCTTGGAGGGAAAAGACACAGTATAGATTATATACCTGTTGTCTATATTTTTCTCTAAAAAATGATACTGTATATTCTCTGTGCATGCAAATATTCAGTATCAGGACAGCTAGAGTTTGTTGGTTTACTGTTTTTTTTAAAAAAATAATAATCAACATTTGACATTATTTCACATGTCTCAGTTGAGTGTCCAATTAAAAACGCTAGATGCCAGGGACACATTTTGAATATCAAACAGTTGATGTCCAAGTTGGCAAGTTGAAAATTTGCCAGCATTTAATTCTTCCTGAAACTGTGGGCTGACTCCCGTTATAGCACTATGGAAGAACGGCGGAGGCCCAGGAAGCACTTTACAGATTAAGATTTATGAGTGTGTTTCCTTTGAAAATAACGTGTAACAAAATGAAGATGATAAATATGATTTCAAAGCAGAGAGGCCTCCCCTTGCTTTCACATGGGTCATTAAGGAAGATAAAATGTGCCAATTTAGTTGACAATTTGAGAGTCATGAGGTTGATTGAGTTCTTCCTCAGTGGTAAAAACATGTAAAACCAACGAAAATCAGACATGGAGAATGTTGCTAGAGCATTCCATAAGGCACAGGTAAGAGGTCAGTGGCTCTGCATTCTATAAGGCACAGGTAAGAGGTCAGTTGAGCTCCAACACTCTCTCTTTGTCATAAGCAGTGATTTATGATAGTTGCAGTCCAACCACCTCTAGAAGGTTGCATGTTTCCCACCTTCACTTTACAAGCCCAAGATATTTATATACTGGAAAGCACCATTCTGGAACTGCTGGTTCTAGCCAGTGTGATGGTATTTTTCTTACAGCCAGATCCCACTGACAATAAAAAAAACCACAGTTGTGCCAGATTCTGCTTTTTTAAAAAAATGATTCAAATTTTGGTGTACACACGAGGTACACACATGTGCAGGGGAGCAGGTTATTGTACTCCTCTGCCAGAGGTCTGTTTATTTTGAGGCAGTTTCTAATGAATCAATTCCGCATGTATGAATGAGTGAGTGGACGTTTTCCATGAAGGGGCTTTTTTGAAACACCCACCCGCTTCATCACTTCCTCCACCTCCTGCTTTTTCTTCTTTTTTTAATCATTGTGTCCCGATGTTCTTTCTCGTCCAGCACGGAAGCAAGGCAGCACTTTAAGGAGAACTTGCTCAACCACTGCTTCTTGACAAAGAGGCCAGGTCTTGAGGGTTTCAGCAGTGTGTGGGGTGTGTGTGTGTGTGTGTTTGTGTGTGCTTTGTCCTTAAGGTGGAGAAGCCACTGCAGCAATAAAAGGTGGGAAGGGTTGTTTAAGAACTCTTTCATTTCAGCTTCCCCCCCTCTTTATTGCAGTGACTTTTCCGCCTTAAGAATGAAGCACATACACACATGCTGCACACTGAAGCCCTCTTCATCACTTGTCCTAAATGAAGAAATGTAAACACAATCAGCGAATTAAAACCCATGTGACTCACACTCAATTTAACTCAATCTAGAATACATCAGAACACAAATTGGTAGAAAACAGGAGGATAAACATGTCTTTAGCTTCATTGCCCACCTGTATGGTACAGTTTATTGGGAATCTGGAATCAATAGGTGTTCATGTGGTCAACTAGGCAGTATGATTTTATGCATGGGCATTCAGGACATGGGATTCAGAGAGGGCTGAATCTCACTACTGGTTAATGAGATGTTTTGGGGAGACGGGGATTATAGTTTGGAGATGGCACGAAGCGAGGGGCATGCCTTTGGAAGCATGAGACTCTTGTGTTTTAGAAGTGTAGCATTCCATCTTTTAGATTTAAGCATCAGAAATAAGACTGGGTTCAAAATTTACAAAAAGGGCAAGAAAGATGCTGGCCTGCTTTAGTTGCTTAATGATCCCTAGCTCACTGGGGCATGTGGCCCAGTTGGTAGATTGGTGACCCAGGTGGGATTACAGTGAGGTAATGATTTATAGCCTGGTGCGTCAGCATGTGCATTATCAGTTCTGCTGTTGCCATCACAGATTTTGAGGTGGCTGTTTTACACATTCTTATGTGGAGACACATACAACAGAGGTGCTTATGAAGTTGTGGCCATATGGTAGACACACAAGCAGTGCCACACAGCCCTGGGCACTGAATAACACCAAAGAGCAGAACCAGGTCCTTGTCTCTTTGGTCCGGTTCCACTGTGTTCCTTGTTCCTTCTTGTCATGATGGCTCATGACCATGGTGGGGAGAGGTGCCTCACCCCAATTTTTTGGAGGGAGTTAGCAGATTTACTACTACCAATATTTTCTGATAGCAGGTAATCTGTCAACAACCAACCAACCAACCAACCAACCAACCAACCAACCAACCAACCAACCAACCAACCAACCAACCAACCAAACAACCAAACAACCAAACAAACAAACAAACAAACAAACAAACAAACAAACAAACAAAAATAAACCCATGCCAACAATGTATTTAGGGTAGAGGGAACTCACATGGAGACAGTCTCAACTGGGTGAAGTTGTCTTAAGGGTGATAGGTCAGACTCCTTTTGCTTAGGGGCATTGACACAGTAGAAATGAAATCGGAAGGAAATGAATGAGTGTTTCCAGAGGGAACAGATTTGGAATGTCCTGTACCATTGTAACCAGGAGGAAATCCTGATTCTCCCTTTTGTGAAATAGGCAACTGTTCATAATCACTACAGCTTTCCAAAGTGGGATTCAAACTTAAAGGGAACCTCCTACAGTTTTGCCATGCTAAGATGCTATGAAAATGCTCTCTGCAGGCAGAATCTGGACCTCGGCTCAGCTGATAAGACCACATCCTGATATGAGTTCTGCTCATAGGACACTCCCTTCAGAATAAGGGGGAGGAGATGACTCTCATTCAGCTACATGCCACTCCATCTCCCTCAAAACCTACAGAAGCTATTGGGAGAGGTGGAAGGGGAGGATGAAGGGCAAAAACGACCTCTGCTTTCCTTCTGCTAGTTGGTTCTCCTTTTGGATCTCAATGCCATCCATGACCATTAGAATCCAAACTATTCTGTGATTGCTACCTCTCAGATTCATTTTTTGTATTGTTTATGTATTGCCATTACAAATTATAATACAGAATATGAATAAAAAGTACTGCCCAATGTAGTGCTAAGTCATTATATATAAATATATTTAAAAAAGGATCTACTCAAAATTAGAAGACACTGAATGAAACCCTGGACTGGTCCTTTGGAACTTTCACAGATAATTTTTCTTCCCCATTTGCCAAGCCATATGAGTTCATATGTCTCACAATGACTGCATAACCTGGCGAATCTCAGAGCCTACCAAAGGGAAAGAGTTAAGCTTCTCCTCTTCTAGTTGGCAGAAAGTTTGCAGTTTAAAATTACACACTGACTCTGGTGTAGAGACACAAGAAATTATAGAGCAGACACTGTCCAGGACAACGTATAATTTAAAATGTACTAAAGAATGTATACCGCATGGCAAAATAAGTGAAGTGCTTCTTCAAATATAAGTGTTTTGGATAGAAAAGCTGTAATTATCCACTCCTAGGGAAATGTTTGCATTCATTCTAAATCAATATTTACTATTCATCTCTTGTGTTCAACAAAACAGGGATTTAACTTTTTTTTAATTTTAATGAGGTACTAAGACTACAATAATTCTACAATGTAATTGTCTCGATACAAAATATTGCTAAATTGTGTTGCTATTCTGGGAAAGAGCCATTTATACAAAGGAAAAATGGGGGAGTGCGGGGGGGGGAACATCCCTATTTGTGAATTGTTACTGCAGTAACATACAATTCAGACTCAGCCAAGCAGGAAGATTCACCAATTCAAAAGCTGTTAAGCTGTCTTTCTGTTAAGGCCCTTAACTGGGATCAGTCGGGTGAGTCTTCCCTCCCCTCCCACCCTACTAAAAAAAAAAAAAAAAAATATGGACCGCTTCATAATGATGCCTTTTCAGCTGAAGCTTCAACAAAAAGGCAAGGAACAAGGATTATTTTATTTTATTTTCTTGATTTGGGTTAAACCACAACAAAAAACCCGTCCCCTTTTTCCTCTTAAACTCAGATAAAAAGACCATGAGCAATTAATCTTAACAGAAGCAGATTTCTGCTTTTAGTCATCATGGTGGAAATCCAAAGCAATCCCAATGAGACATACAGAATGGCTAAGATCCGATAGGAAGATATACTTTTCTTTTAACAATCAGGGCTTTCACTGTGCAAAGAACTTGACTGTTTCTCAATAGCCACTCAGTCTTTTCCTCCCCATAGCCACATGCAACAAATTGTGTGGACCGGACCAGAGCTTCTCTTTCAAGTCAGTAACTCCCAGCCTTAATGAGACAATTGCCTTGTTCTCAAAGAGTGAAAGAAAACCTTTCCATCAACCCACCCCCTGCTCCAATCCCAAAACATTCGTTCATTGCTAGCCTCTTTCCTCCAAACATTTCCCCCTTTTCCTCTGGCTAGACAGCTGTGATGGAAATAGTAAGACTGTGCTTAAAGCAGTGGATTCCAACCTTGGGTTCTTGGACTACCACTCCCAGAAATCCTGGCCATCACAGCTAGTGGTGAAGGCTTTTCGAAGTTTTAGTCCAAGAACATCTGGAGACCCAAGATGGGAAACCATTGGCTTAGAGAGATGGACACTGCGAGATGTCCCCACCGCCTGCTCAGCATTTTGGGTGCATTGGTACACTGCAAACTGGTGATTTCAGTGACTTAGATGGGATGAATTCCCCCAAATATTACATAGCCCTCAGGTCAACTCCATTCCCCATATGTCACATGATACTTTGCTTCACTGTATGTTGGTATTAAGGACATAAATTATTGCCTTTTTCATTCATGCACACAGAAGCAAGGAATTGCAACATTCCTCTTTTTCCTGGCAGAAGAATGTCTGGACTGTGAGTTTTGTTGTTTTGGTTTTTGTGAATGCTCCTTTTCTTCCCCTAGACAAAATGGTGCAATGAATTGGGAAAAATGAAGAGCACTGCTTCTTTAAGAATTAGAACTATTGAATCAGCTGTTTGCATCTTTTTGAACAGTCAGCAAGTCCTTCTGGGTACTTGTGTTATTTTTTTTTCAAAAGGAAAACAATACTAGGGATGTTGTATACAAAAAAGTTCTTGTCATTCCTTTTGTGGCTAGGGGATAGGAATCTTGTAGGGTCTTACTGTTGCTCAGGGTGGTGTGTCATCATGTCAAGACAACCTAACTGACCAAATTCCACCCCGTTCCAGATATTTACTTAATATACTTTCCATTTTTGACCAACATGCTAGGACACTTCCTGTCTCCTTCTGCATCACAAGTGCTTCTAACTCCATACCAAATCATGTAAGACTTGAAATAGGAAGCAGATTAATTACTTGGAGGCATTTTGATCGGGCTTGTATTTTCACATGAGTTGGAGGAGAGTTTTGAGGTTTCAAAAGTTTGCTGCTTCTTTGGGGTGAAGCTTTTGATTATCCCCAGAGTTTCTGAGCCTGAGCTTGAACTTAGTTCACCAGCAACCATGGTTCATTCTTTAAGAGGTCAAAGAAGGAGGGGTAAAATGAAATGCAGACCCAGCGCAAGCAACTTCAGACAGATCTGGGTCTAAAAATGGACCTTCCTCATTTTGATTTATTTAGAAATCTTGTCTCTGTGTCATTTGCATGCCAAGGTCCAATAAGATGGAAATGAAAATGGTTGTGATACAAAATCTTCAAAAAATGAAATAAAATAAAATACTAGAACCAGTAATTGACCTTAACTACCACTGGCTCAGAAATATGATAGCGTAACTCCAGAAAGCTGGTCACTTTGGATCTCATCTTTGGTTTTAACCTTGAGTTGGCAGACTAACACCTGACCACAAAGCCAAGCAATGTTTATCCTTGAATATTTTTTCCTGCAATACAGAAAGAAGAAAAAGAGTGAGAGGAAAATATCACCACAGCTTGCATATCCTTCACCTTCTGATTTTTTCTTGAAGTTTCCTTTTGTTATCTGTCTTTACTGGAAAACATGGAGGCGAATCCCAAACAGAATATGCTTAAGGTGAACAAAGTTTGGAATTTTAGACTCGAAACCGCTGACTTTCTGTTTCTTGTTGGTATGGAAATCTTGGTATGTAAGGTCTTGATGTAGGCATAATTCGTTGCTAAAAAAAGAAGACAGCACTGTGTACAGTTTGCATACGTCAGTTCATTAGAAATAGTTACCATAATTTGAATAGGGAAAAAATATTACCGTAGTTGGATAGGCTGATCTGTTGGCTTGTTCAGACTGCTGTCTAGATGTTGCTAACTGTTGAAACCTGAACCATGCTTTGGCTGGACAGGCCTACAAACAGAGGACACATTGAAACAGGTTTATCTTATGTAAAGCAGGGCACATGACTGCCCTCACTGAAACTAGGCAAGACAGGGGGACTTGGGATGCAGGATGACGTGCAAATGTTCTGGTGCAAATGCACACCACTTGTACACATGCTCCCTTTCCCCATATATAATATTGTCTCTATGCGATTTTGGTGTTGAGTGTGACAGTTGCCAAATGGAATTGAAATTAAATGGATTTGGATGCTCTTACACTTCCTGCGAAAACACTGCTTCAGGCAGGATTCTGGCATCAAACTGATATAACAATGCACTACAGATACACCTTTATACTCTGACATTACTGGGCTCATTAATGTCTCTTTACCTGAAAGTGATCCTCAAATTGGAAAAGATCTACCTTCTTAATTTCTACCTGTAACATAAAGTTATAGAAAAATTGCTAGAAAAAGAATTAGCACCCTTGTTTCATATTACTTAAGAAGACTGGCTGACCTAGGACTTAAGCTCTTAAATGTTACAGACCCATGAGAACAAAGTTCTCACACTTTTTTATATCACAAATGCAATATTTACACATTAAATTAAGAATATTTGTATTCAGCCTTTAATGAATCATGCCAAAGACCACATTAACCACAGTAAGTACATAGAACTGAGATAATTAAAAACAGCAAAGTATTAAATCTAAACATTAAAAATTTAGACACGTTTGTTCGCTTCTGCTTTTAAATTTTATTTTGCCTCCCAGTTTTCTCTCAAGAATGGCACTCAAGGTGCCTTAACATTAAAATGAAACAAGCAATGAATAAAGGTATTTCAAATGTGATTTTAAAACACCCGAATATAGGAAGAATAACAAGGTCACATTGTTGGAAGCAAAGATGGGGGAACTTACTTTTCTGGGAGAAATCTGGGCAAAACAGAAACAAATAACTTTCCTCATGTCTGGTTAGAAGCACCTCAGACAGCAAGCAAGGTTAGATGCCAAAGATTTGCTTGAATGAAAAAAGGCTCTTCTTTCTAATTAAAAATGATGGTACTGAGGAATGAAATTGGTACTGATAATCCACCAAAGGTATTAGATTTAAAAATCCCAATATTAGTTTGCTACTATGAAGCACTTACACTGGTCAGGCCAATGAAAGAATGACTATCCTTCAAAACAAAAATAGATGCCTATCTGATCCAGCTCTCATTTCTCTTTTACTTCAAAAGTTTTTTTTTAAAAAAACACAGAACAGAACAGAACCCTCTGAATCCCTGTGTCAAGCAAAAGCCCATTTGCTAAATTAGCAAATTAGATTTCCAGAATTTAGCCTTTTGTAGAAGTCTGTTGCTCTTCTTAAAATCCCACTATATTTGGCATTCATTGCTGGAGATTGGATATTGCTGAGGTAATCAACAAACCTTTATTAAAATAAATGTTGTAAACCTAGTTCTGACAGCTCATTCAAAGGCAGGAACAAAATCTGTGGAAACATTAACATTTCTAAAGTAATCACTGGTGTAATAAACCTCAAAATCTATGTGCAAACTAAAAGGAAGCTACTCTCTCTGACTGTATTTTATGGTTCACAGTACCCTATCCTTTTGCCAGGTGGTTTCCCTGCCCCCAGCCCAGCTGCTATGCCTTAAAAAGGGAAAATAAGAGAATGCAGACATTATTTTGTTGCCTGCATTGGCCACTTATAAGGCACTTTAATGCTTGTACTCAATTTTTCCAATTTACCATTTGTAAAAAAAGCGGTCAGCTTCGCTTGATGCAAAAAACTACCATGTCCGTGAACGGAGCTCACCAAAACTATATGCACCGCCAGGTTGAAAATAATCAAAATAAGAATAATTAATGAAATGAAAAAGCTCCTGTTTTTTTTTTTTTTTCCCCTCGCTTCCTTGGGAGATGTTTCTTAATCTCTGGCTCAAAGCCTTGTCAAATGTTACAGGAAAGAACTGGCAAGCACGGTGCTGTTAATGGAGACATATCTCAACCAACTTGTTCATGCCTTCCTATTTCTCATTCCCCAACATCCTCCACTGAAGGCTTCAGCAACACCCTTACCAAAGAGTTCATTGACCTTTGCCATCTATCCTCTAAGGAGATACAATTTTGTAATATATACATATATATTAAATGCACATATATACAATATTATTCAATATATATGCAATACACACACACATACACACACACATATGTTTGCTATACATATATAGGAAAATCAGGATATTTATTTATTTATTTATTTATTTATTTATTTATTTATTTATTTATTTTATTTGTACCCCGCCCATCTGGTGGCTTCCAATACGACACAAACAGCATATAAAAATGACACAAGAATTATTACATAAAATATCTTCCAATAACAATTTACAAGACAGGAAGATAGAGTGAAAAATAAATTAAGAAAAATAAAGAAAAAGATCAGGTATTGGCTGGAGATATGTGCACTATCTTCAGACAGATATGCAAAAAAGGAAGGAAACAGGCGTATTTGTGCAATTTCAGGATGACTGTGGAACAGATTAAGGATACCCAAAGATGGTGGCTCATACCTTGAGATGTTTGCAGTCCATGAGAACTCAAAAAAAACAGGGGGTCACTGTTCACCAGCAGAGCAAAACAACACCTCGGTGGATCATTTGTGTCCTGCTCAGTATGCATAAGGCTAAAAAGTAGTCAGGAGTCTGGAAGCAGAAATGCAGAGTAATACAGTACACTAAGCTTCTAGTGCAAAAGGAGAAGGCAACTGCCAGCTGAAAGAGGACACAAGATGTGCCCAGAGACTTTTCTGACTGAGATAACTGTATAATATAACTGCCAGACTGTAAGAGAAAGACTTATGGCTTTTTGCATTCTGTAATATTCTTTTTTTTTCTGTGTTCTCTCATCCAGCCTAGTTTAATGAAATGTTCTGAAATACAGTGGTGCCTCGCATAACGTTTGCTTCGTTTAACGTTTTTTTCGCTTAACGTTTATTTTTTCAGAGTCAGATTGTGCTTCGTATAACGTTTTTCCCTATGGGCGATTTTCGCATAGCGTTTTTGGGACCATGCTTCGCTTAACGTTTTTTGTTTTAGGTCCCCTGCTTCACTTAACGATGTTTTTGTTTTCAATTTAAAAAGTGTCTTAGAAGGGTCCAAAACGGTTCTAAATGCTTGGATTCGTTAGAGGACCCCTTAAGTCATGTGCAAACCTGATTTGGCTTTGATCTGACATTTCATTAATTTTTTGTGAATTTTTGTTTTTTGGCCCATAGGAACCAATGGACCTGTCAAAATCTGACAGCTCCATGCTTTCCTATGGGGGAGAAAACAATTTACAAAAAATTAACGAAAGTTCAGATCAAAGCCAAATCAGGTTTGCACACAACTTAGGGGGTCCTCTAACGAACCCAAGAATTTAGAACAGTTGCTGAGTCTTCATTAATTTTTTGTGAATTTTTTCTTCCCCCATAGGAAATAATGGAGCTGTCAGATTTTGACAGCTGTCAAAAGTTGGGGGAAAAAAATTCACCATTAATTAACGAAAAGTCAGATCAAAGCCAAATTAACTTTTGCATCCGTTTTAGAGGGTGCAGAAGCTAATCCAAGCATTTAAAACCATTTTTGACCCTTTTATGACACACTTAATTTTGCAAAAATTGACTTCGCAAAGCCATTGAAACGTATTGAGTCAGCTACAATACATTCCAATGGAGGATACATTGTATCGTATAACGATGTTTCCTATGGGTTTTTTCGCTTAAGGACGGCAATCCGTGCCTATTGGAACGGATTAACCGGTTTCCAATGCATCTTTATGGGAAATGGTGTTTCGCATAACGATGTTTCGCATAACGTTTTTTTTTTTGGAACCAATTAAAAACGTTATGCGAGGCACCACTGTACTTATTACAGTACTAGAATTGTGTTTGAGATTATGGAAGGATGATTGTTGAATTCTTTTTTAGGTAATTGATCCAAAGCGGACTACAAATAAATGAGAAAAACATTAAATCAGAAAATGCTGATTTCAACCATAGTCTGTTAAATTCATTGTCTACTTCATTCAGTTTTGACTGTGCTCAGTACTAGCCATGCTGACTGGGAAGTCCTGCTTTTTTTTTTAAAAAAGTATCAGTCCCTGTTCCAGTTCTGGTCCTATAGATGCTGGAAGTGAACGTTGGCCACTGTATGAAAATCAGTAGCTCCATTACTAAGTTAAGCACCATCTCCTTTTTAACAAGTTAAAACAATAAGCCTGAAATATTGTTGACAGTAAATTAGGGTTATGCCCTATGGAACAAAGTGGAGCTCACTTTTAAATAAGTGGCACAATAAGATGGATCGATGGCAAAATATCCTTTGCTACAAGCATAATGGTGGCCACTTTCGGTTGTCTGCATTTTTGTTGGTTTTAAAAGGACATGGGTGCACCCAGTGACTACAAAATGGCACACATTTATTTTCTTACTGTAATCAGTGGGATTTAAGTGCTCAATTAAGAAGTCATTCTTCACTGATTTGATTGGTATATGCTCATATTATTCTTAAGAACAGCATAGCTCTGCTGGATCAGACACAAGGTTCAGCTAGACCACAGATCTGTCTCCCAGAATTGTCAGCCTGGAGACTCTGAGAAGCTTCCAGAGACATGAAGGCAACAGCTCTCTTTCTGATTTGTTCCTGACAGGATCTCAGTATATGTTCATTTTCCCCCTTCTCAAAGGGAAGGTTTTCGATACAAATACAGGAGCAACATGGCTGCTGCCAGATGTCTAAGAATAAAAGATGAACCTGTCAGTTTCGTTTCCTCTCATGTTCAAATGTTTTAAATCTTATTTCCCTCCTAAATACAAAGAAACGTGCCAGCTTTCATTTCGTTCTTATTGATATCGAACTAAAACAAAAGCCTCATCATTCCTTACTTAGAAATTAATTTCTCCTTGGCTCCATCTACCAGCCCTGGGATTGCGATGACATATTATGAAGGCGAGATGAGACAAATCATTTATTTTTGTGTGGACATGCTCCCCCTCCCCCACTGGTGGTGAAAGACATGCTCTTCCTTACCTATGTTTCATTTATCATGCATTCTTTTGCAGTTGGCCATTGGAAGGTGAATATTGACATAATTTGCTAGTTTGATTCTTCAGACATGCATTTCTGAAGATACCCCAGTGCAGGAGAGAAAACATAAGACATACATTGCCCTTCACACTCAATTGGAGTCTAAGGGGAGTAAGGTGGTCCTTTCAAGATGGGTGGTGGTGAAGCAGACTTGCTAAAACATTGGTAAGATCTCAACTACATATATTCACAATTGTATAGAAAAGGGTAAAAAGGGGAAGTGGCTATGTTTAAAAGAAGGAGGGACAGTGGAGAGAACTACAACAGGAATGGGGCAAGAGAAACACTTCTGAAAGTCTGAACCAAGGTGATTTAATCAAATGTGGAACCAGATGAACCGTTTTTAGAAAGGTCTGGAGTTTAGCTGGAACCTTGGCCAAGACAGATTGCTTTTCTAGTGGCTATACGGATAGAATTAATTTTGAATTGGAAAGGAATTATGCGAACTGCATGGCATTCAGTGGGATTGTCATAGTTTTTCACTTATAAATGTGCAGGCCCTGATTAGTGTTAAAGGCTCAAAGTGACAAAGACAAGTATTAATGTAAGGACTGTGGGTTGTAAATCAATAGTTTAAATAAATGATTTGAACTGTTCATTATGGAAACTTCATTCTGAGAATAATTATATGTCTAAAAGTCAAAGTGAGATTTAAGTCCTCTGTTGATCTACAGAGATTTGGCAGGCATCATACATACTTAATCAGCCACAATGTACCTCTAGGCTTTAGACGGTAACTTCCCTATACTAAGAAATACAGTAAATTATGTGTGTTTGTTCAAATTAGTTCATCCTACTGGCGGTGGACAATATGTGGGTTGAGTCTGTAAAAGTGCCTCTGAGGGTTAATATTTGGGAGCATACTGTAGTGTCATCCTCTTCCAAGTCACAAGAACCCACAATACATGGTATTTTCATATGGGAAGACTTGTTTAATGTTAGGCAGAAGTGTAGATGATAGTTAGAAGATGGTTGTGGAATGGATTTTCCTCACAAAATCTCACACAATATGTCAGGATTTGAACGATTGATTTCAGAGCATGCATCAGAGTATACATTAGTGTTCTTTGCAAGTTTTCCTTCCCTTCCTTTCCTTCACTCATATTTGACAGTGATCAGGGTGCTTTACATTATGCTTGTGTGACTAGAAGGGCTTCTTCTGTTCACAGATAAGACCAAGATTCAGCAGAGTTCTTGACTGTTCTATATTGGGAGCTGATTTTGATGTGTGTAAAATACACATATTATGGGGCTCCTGTATGCTTATTTCAAAATGGAAGAATCCTATTTGGATGCATATTATTAGGATACAATGTTCAAATCACACATTAAGGAAAATGCTTCTTTCTTGCTGCTACAATTCTTTCCCATCAGCCACACAGATCCTTCACAGCTCTGGGCCTAAGTCATTCACTTGAAAATAAAAGCCATGTTTACCTCCCAATGACTAATCACAAAACAAAGACAAATTAGTTTGAAACATGCAGACTGATGCAAACTCATAGCAGGATAAACAGATTTTTTTTCCTCCTAAGAGAACTCTGCTTTTAACGTTGTGGTAACTATCAACCACTTCAGCCTTTCAGGAGTAGTTACTACGGGGCTGAGATCCTGAAGTTGCTCCTGTTGGTGGGAGTGTTCTTTGAGCAGGGGAAGTCACTTGAGCGCATACTTCCATAAGAAAGAGAATTACAGCCACTATTTCTTGCCATAAAATACATACAGGGATTTTTTTCTTTTATCCTTTTGATTATTTCCTTTCTTTCCCTGACATTCCTTTTCCTCTATGTCAAAACATATAGGAAAAATGATTTGTCAGAATTCTATCAGTGATTTATGCGTGTGTGTGGGAAATCACATTAAATCTTAGTAACAAATTGCTGCTCATTAACAAGGTGCTAATTGTGTTTCTGGAATACACCCAGCAATGCCACTGGCACCTCATAAATGACCGATAATTTGCCAGTAAATCTTCTGTGATTTCCCTTATGCAAGTATAAATCCATAACAGGATATTGGCCACCATATGTAAACTTTCCAGAGAGTAAGATAGAATTGCTGCGATCCTGTTGAGTAACCACACAGTAGTGCTCATTATGCCAAGGTGGAAGTGCTATTCATGAAGTACTTCCACAGGCATCTTGCATGATTGGTTCAAACTGGAATCACGTGACTAACTGCACAATTCGATTGCGTAATCCTTGTTGCCTGAGTGAAATGCCAACCACAGGAGTGGCACTACACTGGAAAAGAGGATTCCAGCCATAGTTTCTGTCAAGGAAAATTACAGGCCTGAGCAAAATGGAGTGTATTAATGAGAAGCCATATTGAACAGATGTGTTAAAACTGAGTCATAATGACTCAGCAGTGCTGAGTCATGGATGATGCAACTCATGACTGCTGCAACTCAGGGATGATGCAACCTGTAATCTGATTGGATCTGTAAGTGTATATATGTGTAAGTTGAATAGTCTATGTATTCTTCCTGCTTGGTGATGATTCTACATGTTATGCTGCTGGACTGAACTACTGTAAATACCTTGTAAATATACGTTGGTGGAGGAAAAGCTGCTGGAGTGTGCGTAAGTTATTTCTGGACTGCCCGGACTGCGAATCACTCTGCTAAACCTGCGATTTGCGTTTACAGTTTCCCATTGAGAAATAGCTATATTCTTAACACAGGTTGAGTTAAGAACTGAAGCATTGGGAGTGTATTGATGTTTTTGCTACAGTTTGCTTTAACTCCTTTGTTTTTATAAGTAGTTTTGAATCAATTGATAAGAATTTGCAACTCAGTGGCACGCACATGGTGCGTCAATATTCCCATATTCCTGCCAGCTCTGTAATGTCTTAGCTCCCCAAAGTGCATGGAGAAATCCAAATAGCCATAGGAATCCCCTTCCCAGAAGTGAAGACCAGAAGAAATTTTAGGTTCCATTATCAGGATGGGCACAGGGGTCTTTGTGCAGAAAGGTCTCCTTGTGAGAAATCAATATTTGTGCCCAAGTAATTCATGTTAATTAATGTTCCTTCGCTTAATAATAACAGATTTAATATTGATTAGCCCCATGCTGTAGAATGTTGCCTTGACATGTCTTAACTGGAAATGAAAACTTTTGGCATGACCATCTTACTTTTCATAAGTTATAAAGCATGAAAGAAGATGTTTCTTATAAACGTCGCTGTCAATATCAGTTTGATTGGCTTTAATCTTTTGTCTTGGGTGATTGTAACTTGATCTAAATTCAAGCTACTTCTTTTTCTTTTATCTCCTTTCACAACCGTCTTCTGAAGGGCCAAAACTTTCAGAAATGTTTCAGCACTTCTTGTGAAAAACAGTTCCTTATTTATTGGCTTTGCCCACAGTGATGTAATCAGGTAGCCAAGTCTATTTGCCTGGGTAGGACACAGTGACATTCTTCCCATTCAGTTAGTGTTCCTACTGAGGTGGGATCATATCTATGAATAATTAGGAGAAATTATAAGTTGGGTATTCTTTTCTTAAAAAAAGAAAAGAATGTGCCACATAGTTCTATCGCAACCTTTAAAAAAGCTCCAGGCATGGCTTTGAAACATCAGCCTACATCAGTACATCAGTATGCAGTGTCTCCAATAGGATACACTGGATATTCATACCATCTATGAGACTGATTTTCTTGGTTCTTTATAGTCCATAAATCATGTTCCACTCTCTGATAAATACTTCTTAGTCTTCAATGGCTTAAGCAGGATTTATGCAAGGGTATATAATATATCAGTTCCTAAACCAGGAATGTGGAACCTTTGGCCCCTCAGATATGTTGGGCTACAAATCCCATGATCCTTTACTATTGGCTTTCCTAGATGGAATTTCTGGGAGCTGAAGTCCAGAACCTCTTGAAGCTGAAGGGTTTTAATTTCCTGAGAGTTTTTCAGTAGCCAGAATCCTGCTATGTTATAAGATCCCATAAGATCTATTGCACAAGCAACAGAAAGCACTTTGCTGGCTGCCTGCCACACATCCTATAGCCTCCTAATTGTCTCATGGAGCATGCTACCGGTCACACAAATGGCTGCAAATTGTGAAAATAATACCATTGCACACATGGCATTTCACAATGGGATTTGGGCCTGTTATGTGTTTTAACTTAGTGAAAATTGCTGGCTACTACCTCAAAATCCTCATCGGAGAAAATCCAACTAAAGCTTTTATTCGGCTGATAAAGCAAGCTGGGTTAACATTGGTGAGAACAGTTTCTTGCACAGGGAACAAATTTCTTTCAGGCATAAACAGAAGGGACCTTTAATTTACTTTCAAATTTAAATTTAAAATTGGTTTTGAGATGGGCCCAGCACCCTACGGAGATGGTAACCTCTTTGCCAGCAGCGAATGATGCATTTTCATAAATCATTCTAGAGTCATATTCACTGTACACCTTCAGATCAATAATAAATACTTAGAGCAAGATTGTTAGGCATACGGCTTGGATGCTAGATCTGGCCATAGAAGGAGTTTATGAGACTGCCTCCTTCTGTTGCTGCTATTCTGCCTATCCTTTGTCGATGCCGCACTGGCATTGCTTTAAATATCACCTCCTACCAGTTAGCACAGTGGGGGAATTTAGTCTGGATGAAATATTAAGAGACCTGGGCTGGAACCTGGAAGATCACAAAAGGGATTGCAATCACCAGGGGACAGACATTGGCCAGTGTAGCCATCATCTTAACATAAATGCTATGCTTTTTTTGCTAAAAAGACTCTCTCTCTCTCTCTCTCTCTCTCTCTCTCTCTCTCTCTCTCTCTCTCTCTCTTTAAAAACCAACAACAAATATCATCAGATGTCTGTTTAAATTGAAGACAGAATAATTCATACCAAATAATACACTTCCTACGTAGATTTCTGTATCTGTGCTCCTGGCAACTATGGCCAGTACTTAACCCAGTCTGCTTCTGGTGTGTGTTTTATCATCTGCTTCATTATGACTTTTTTGGCATTGTCCTTAAGATCTTACATGGCACAGAGAGAGGGAGAGAGGGAGGGAGCACATCACAGACTGATAGTGCATGATTCTGGTAGAGCACCATCTTCCCTTCAACTGAAATGGCTTGAGTTTGCAGGGGAGGCTTGAAATGTGACATTTTGTAACTGACACACTTGCTGTTTCACATTTGTGGATGCTGGAACTGAAGGTAAAGTCCCCAAATCACTGTAGATGTTTTGCGCCACTAAACCTGTGAATAGTTTTGAAAGCAACTGATTTTAGCTCAAAAAATAGATGTTCTTCCCTGGACCTATAGCAAGATCCTAAACTGGATCAGTTACTTGGAGAATACGTTGGATGAGCTGTTTGAACTGAAGTAATGTCTCACATATTTCTAGGCCTCATTGTTAAAGGTTTTCAAACGTACCCTGGAGACTCACCTGTTTATCATGGCTTACTACTAGGGCCTCTGGTTTGAATGTTCATTTTTATTTTATAATTGTTTTTCTTGGCTTATTATGTTTTCTCTTTTTAAGCTTTGTTGTGTACCACTTTATCTTAAAAGGCAATCTATATCACTTCTAATTAAACCCACCCATGAGCTGCCACTGCTGAGGACAGCCAAATGCAAAACACGATGGCACATATCCTTTTTCGGACACTAAGGAGACATGCGTGAGGAGGGAGGAAAGTGTCCCCAATCCCTGTGTCCTCATTCTGCTCAAAAGGATTGCATAGAGGCTCTTCTTGAGGCCCAGAACACTGGAAAACCAGTGTTCCAATTGCATAAAGAGCCTCCCTGTGAAGAGGAGATTCAGCTCTCGGAATCACTGCTTTCCACATGTGGAATGTGACAACAGAAAGGGTGGGGCCAGCCTGCTCCCTTTCCCTAGATCTTCATTACGAATAGGGCTCATATTTTAGTCCATTTTCATCCAAAACAGGAAATGGGCAAGTTTTTCAGTTTCTCCCACATTCTGGGAATTTTTTAAGAAATTAATTCTAGAATTAAACAAGAAAAAAAGAGGGGGGAAAACCCATCAGTGTACCTTTCAGTACAGAAGGGGGTAGAGGTGTGCAATGTCATTTTAAATTGCTGCTTGCGTTGGCAGCCCTATGTTATATGTGATGACACCTTCCTTTCTTAGGAGTGCTACTTCACCAGCTGTAGACTTCCTGATGTTCTTCTGACATTTCTAGCTTCCACAAAGCGTAACGTCGTGCTGATTCAAAATCGTTCCAAGTATAGCAGAGCTTTTGACAGGATGTTTTCATCCCGTGCCAGTCATGCTTGAACGTCTTATACATTATGGTGGAACATCTCATAAGAACCTGAAGTTTTGACGGGCACCTGGTGTTGCCTATTTGGGTTGTAAAAACTGAATGTTGACATCAGTGTATCCAATAAATTTTGGTAAGATATACTTTCTATGTCTGAGGTGATATGAAACAAGGACAATTGTCTGACACTTTGCCAAAATCCAGAACTTTGTCTGCATGGGGAGATTACCCAAGATAGATCAAGAATTCTGAAGTCTTCTTCAAAACATGGCAAACCAGTTTACAACCCTTTGCTAGAGCAAACAGCAGCTGCACTTGATTTTCTTCCATACAGAATCATATTCTATTCATAACCCTGAAGTTCATGGATCCGTATCTTCACAGTGAAGTCATCAGAAACTGGCTGCTTATGGTACATGGACACTCCTTGCAAATGCGCTGACTAGCATTGACTACAACTTACCGCTTCCTGTTTTGAACGTGGGAGGTTTTCCAGGATGTGATGAGTTGTCATTATGGTATGTGCTTGAAGAGATACAAGCCCAGTCACCATAATGTTAGCCAAACTTTAACACATAAAATACAACCATGTGAACATGGCTGAAACACTCAGAAAATGGAATGTGAAGGTAAAAGGAAGCCAGGGGAAAATACGTCCCAAATGTAACAATGTCCACAGATGCGCAGAAGGACATCCTGGATTTGGAAGGTTCTTCTTATTATTTAAATATTGAAAGAATTTAGAAGTTGGAACACCATTTGTGCAGTACAGCAAATACTGATAGAAAACCAGAGCACATTTGGAATTGTGGTATTTCCTTTACTATAAGGAGAGTATCGGCTTATGGGTGTCTGGGGAAAAATGAATGTTCTGGCCCCTTTTCTGCATTAGTTTTCCTACTCTAAAGGGGTGACAAATATGCAAATTAAAAACTACAGAAGACTCTGCTTCTATTATCTGCCATTTACTTTTCATAAAACTCATCCTGCTGACTTCTTTTTTTAAAAAAGAAAGGGGTAATTTGAAAACTGCTATTAATAACCAACATTGAATTGTACTACATATACTTATTGCACAAAGGTTGTTATCTATTTTGTATCTGCCATAGGAAGAAAAATACATTTCATCTATGAATTAATGTAAGCCATTTATAGTTTATGAATCCAAAATCCTCTAGGATGTCCCCAAGTGCTGGAGTTTGCTTATGAATCTTTGAGCGGGCTGAAGGAAATGTAAAAGCAAATGTAGACAGACAGCTCCCTATTGAATACATATCCACAGAGACTCGGCAACACTTGTTCTTCTTTCTAGCAAGGGTGTGGAATAAATTACACTTGAAAGAATAATATTCTTCAGATACACCTATTTTGGCTGGCAGTAGGCCTCATGTGCTCTTCAGGGAGCTGCCATGACAACCACAGTAAGACAGGTGGGTCTAGACGTGCACATTCGTTGCAGAATGGCACCAGACCAACAAATCAATATTTAATATGGAAGCTGCTTCAGACCCTCACATGCATAATTTATCTCCACTTTGGGGTACAGATGGGCCAGAATCAAGCCCTGCACTCAAACTACAGGGAACACCACCTGCCCGAAAACCTCTTCAAGTTCCCTTCTCTTTGATATGGCCCAAATTAGCATCTCTGTCAGAGATACCACATTCTGTGAATTGTGTTTCATTTGTATTCAAGCACCCATGTTGCTGTTTATGTCTTTGTTCTATTTTAGAAAATATCTATATAAAGCATTTGAGGATTAACCTGAAGACCAAATCATAATCTGTTAGCAAAGCTGACTATTGCTCACCATTTCTTTTGCTTTTTTTTTTTAAAAATGCCCTTTATACTTCATTCTCTTCTCCATTCTAAAATCTACATTTAAACCAATGATTAATTGATTAGTCATGCTGATGAATGATTTGAGCCTTATCTTGAAAAACAATACCCAATAACATGGGTATTGTGTTTTTGGGTACAGCTAATAACATGGGTGTGGGACGTTGTGGCGCTGCGGGTTAAACTGCTGAAGCCTCTGTGCTGCAGGGTCAGAAGACCAACAGTCGTAAGATCAAGTCCATGTCACAGAATGAGCTCCCGTCGCTTTGTCCCAGCTCCTCGCCAACCTAGCAGTTCGAAAGCATGCAAATGCAAGTAGATGAATAGGTACCACTTTGGTGGGAAGGTAAAACGGTATTCCCTAGTCACGCTGGTCACGTGACAATGGAAACTGTCTTCAGACAAGCACTGGCTCTATGGCTTGAAGACGGGATGAGCATCGCCCCCTAGGGTCGGACACGACTGGACTAAAAATGTCAAGGGGAACCTTTACCTTTACCTTTAATGACATGGGTATTTTGCTAGAAGTATGAAATTATTCAGATTGCACCCTAGATTTTAAGGTGAACTTGAGCAACTCAATATCTTTAATATATGAAGAATACTTAGGCCAGAATCCTGTTTGTTGCTCCCAACAGAGTAATTCTGTTACATTGCATTTCAGTAGCAGATTGCTGTCAGCTAAGAAGTCAGTGTAGGCCTTTGCTCTCATATACCAGATGAGTAACCAAGTGGCTGAAATCCTATTGAGTAGCTACGCTTGTACAACTTGACGTTACACAAACGGTAGCGCTAATTGTGCAATCCTCTTTGCCGGACAACTTTACACAGACATAATTTTATGTTATGCAAAGACAAGCAGGATTCTGGTCAGGGTGTGACAGCAGTTCCCTATGCTGACTTCTTAAATGGCAATATTTTGCTGTGGAAATTTACACTGATGGGGTTATGGGAGTACAAATATTTTATTCCTATGCTGCCTTTTTTCTTATAAAGAGATTTGCCATAATTGAAATACAAGTAAAATTAACAACAAATTATTCAATTAGAAAGCAGCTAAACATGGAATAGTAAAATCATAAACACAGAACAATACTGAAAAACCTTTCTAAACAGTTTTAAATACTTTAATCCCCAAATCTCAAAATCACAGAAGAGTCCAGCTTCAATGCCCAATTTAGTTAAAAGCTTGTTTCAAAAGAAACACCTTTATCTGTAACAGGCTTCTGGTTCTGACCAGCAGGACATGGGGAGAGATGTTCCAGCCCCTGCTTTCCTATGAGAGGATCACCGTCTTCCTCCATATATCTCAAGTAATAAACTGAGATGGGGGGGGCAAAACATGCAGTTTTACATTATTCCACTGTTCCTTCAACAGGTGCTGCCAAATCGTAAGTGCTAATTATGTGGAGTTACATGAAACCACCCAAGAAACTCCATATTACCAGGAAGGGGCCGTTTGGCACAGTAAAAGTGTGCTTTCAGAAACGGAAGTATAGACTTCAGCTTATGTATGTTGGGTCATTTTTCCATCTTAGAAACTGAGAACCATTGCATGAGTTTGCAACTGTAAGTCTACTTACTTGAAAAGATTCTCTTCAACTCAGTGGAACGTGCTCCTGAGTAAACATGCTTAGGATTGAGCTGCAAAGAATTTTGTTCATTAAAATACAACTGTAATTGGTATATAGCTAGATTAATATCAAACATTACAACACTGAAATGTGCGGTATGTAAAATATCAGAGGAAGTTCAGTATTAATTGTGTTAGCTGTTATTTACTTGCTACACAGTAATAATGTTTATAGCACAAGGAAAGAATTGTACAAATATGTATGTTTCCAAAGTTTATAGACCCTACATTTAATGGAGAAGTTCCAGCTCACAGTAGGCATTTCCTTGGGATTAAAAATACACCGTATGTGTAATCTGAAAAACACACTGCCCTGTATGTGAAAAATTATGTTGAGGAAATTTTCCTCCTGTCAGACTTAAATGTAAGTGATATGATAGCACACAACATGAACATAACAAGGTATGAGCAAGAAGGATTTGCTTTTGACTTGTTAAGAAATAGGCTTACCAATTCACCAATTTATTACAAGATTAGCCCTTAATACCTGATAATCACCTTCGTCAGGGAACATTTCATCTCTGTTGAAGGCAAATGAAATGTCGAGATGGGCCTTGAGCCTTGCTGCACATGGGCTGCTACAACGCCCAATATTTTTTTTAGTGATTGAGAGAAAAAGAAATATGTGCCATTTAAATAAGCAGGGTGCCATGGATAACTCAGCTTAACTCTTTCCAGCAGCATTACAACTGGATAGGTGTGGCAAATGTCAAAGGCTCGAAGATTATTATGGCAGAATTTCCAAAGCACAGGACAAAATGTTAACATCGGTTTATATGAAAACCTATTAGTGTATGGTTATTTTATGTGCTGGCCTTAACTATATCAAGTTTGAAACTACATAAAGTTGCACAGAGGTTGCTTTGGCAAGTAGCTATGAAAGTGTATGTGGTTTTTCCTTTTGCTTGTTTTTGTTTCTTTAAGTAAAAAAAATATATCCTAAAATCCTTTTGGGTGGGTTCTACCAGCACAATAGGGAACAATGTTGTCAGTAGTGGTTTGCTCCTCATCAAAGCCTTCCTTTTCTGATTTCTAGGGAAATGCCACTTTCATGACCACGACGTCATTTCCACACCCAGGTAGAGCTGCACCATAGGATTTTGGCCATTATATAATGTACAGAGCAGACCTCCATAAATTAAATCAGATCCTAAAAACTGTGATTCCCATTCAGAAAATTAATAACCTATATTGTAGAATTTCCTGGGGGATTCTGGGACATGTAGTCAGCAGTAACTTTTCCAGGGTCTGGGTGAAACTAACCTAGGTTACACTGATTTAGTGAACTGGAATTCACTGCACTGGAGAAACTGATTTTCACAGAACTGTTTAAAGGGAAAACGTAGAACTGCACAATAACTTGTGATTGTGATTTGAATGCATGCTATAGGTTGTGTGTTTCCTTTCTTGTTTCCACTTGTGTTTCCTTTCTTGTTTTGTTGCTTGGAGTCTTATTGCATGACATTTGGGAGCCTACATAGAGTAACTTAAAATTCTCAGAACTAGGGGATTGAAACCAACAATGTAGCAGATTCTTCAAGCTTTCTAGAAGAGACATCAAGAACTCCAGAGCAACACACACAGAATGTGGTTATTGAAGATTTCTCAAATGTATTTGCTAAAAGCTGTAGGGAACGTGTCACTGTTAAAATCCCTGGATCACTTGCTTTGCTCCTTCATTGTGGCAAAACGTTTGATTACATACAGGTTGGCAAATTAGTTGTTTGGCAAAAACAATGTCCCAAGCTGAGCACCACATATTTTACTGTCTGCTCTATGTTAGCATTTGAACTGGAGAAGTTAATTTAAGGAACTATAATTCTGAGAATCTCCTAATAACCAGTTAGCATGGAAAAACACACCTTTTCAAAGCATTGCTGGGCACAGATTGGGCCAGTGAGTGTGGATGAAGAGAGCTGCTATTGAGTTGTGCTGTTGGGTTTTTTTTTTTAAAAAAAAACAGTAAGATCTCTGCAATTTGTGCAAACTGCAAAACTAGTGTCCTTTCCTTTTGACAACTATGCACACAGATACAAAAGCAAACGCAACAATCACTGATTGCTAAGAGATGCAAATACCTCCCCTTATGCTTCTAATCCCCCAAAGTCCATTTAACTAAGCAGCACCCACTGTTATTATGTGCAGATTGTCTTAGTTTTATTAGAGAAAGTTTTGCAAAATTGTGCTCACTTTGCTTACACACAATTACTTGTTTCTATCATTGAGTGCCAGAAAATATCCACTCTCAGGTGAGAATAATAATTTTTTTTTTGCTTCCTTGTGATCTCCTTTGAGGATAAAATGAGAGAACATGGAGCCACCAAGAGAGCATTGTAACTATGAAAGAACCACTGCAGTCATTAGGGAAGTTTTTGGACTCAAAGATATACAGCCAACATAGACTTCCTTATTACACTACTTTGAGGACCAAAGCAAATTTAAAACCTGAATCACAGAACCATTTCTGACATGGAGTAGTTAAAATGTGTTGGTGTGTGCTCTTGTTCGTTACCTAGCAAGCACACCCACCCTGTAATGAATTCTAGAAGCAAAACCTAATAGTATTGGGAGAGAGTAATTTATAAGCTTCAATAACACCCTGACATTCTCATAAGACTGAGAGTATCTCTGGAGAGTGAAAACTTTTATTTGTTTTCTCATTTTAAAATGTTCTCCCAAAACTTTTGGGACCGACATTTGGCAGTCTTATTCTACAGGAACAAAAAAAAAAAAATGCAAAGTAAAACACATTGGAAGAAAATGTAAGGAGCAAGCATATGGCAAGGAATTTTTTACAGACACATCAGCTGAGTAATGGGTGGGCACCTGTAGCCCTCCATCTTTTGCTGGGTTGTATTTCCCACAGTTCTTCACCACTGGCTAGGAATCCTGGGACTTTCATGTCACTATTTGGAAGGACACAGTTGTCCACCCTCTTATAGGTAAAGGCGGAACTTGGAAAGAGAAGTAAAAATCTAGGGAAGAGTCAATTGATAAGACCATCACAGATGTTTGAGACGTTGTACATAGAGAGATACCAAGCAGGTTCAATCTAGAGAAGTGGCTCTGAAAGTTAAGTCCCCAGATGTTATTGAGCTGTAACTCTCCAAATCTTTCAATAGCATTACAATGACATTTGCAGACTCAAATTTGTGAAGAGGGCTCTCTGAAGAGCTGAGAACTCATCCACGATAGCTCTTTCTCTCTCAGAGCCCCAGAACTCACTAGGTTTTCCAAATCCTGAGGTAAAAAGTTTCCTTTAAGAGTTGGTTCCCTCACTTAAGTTCCCTCAGATTTAGGTTCAGGAGCCCTGCTACTTAAGTTTTTCCACAAACGTAAGCTTTCTTTAGCAAGTGACCCACTTCTTTACTACACATCCTAACTAAATTGATAACCACAACTCCACAAAATTAACTCTTAAAACTTAGGCTTCACTGCATTATGTCGGATCGCACTGCTGTACACCAATTGTCATGACCGGCGTACAAGCCAACACCACTTGTCTCAGTCCCCTGTTGCTCACCACCAATCTCTGTCATGCCTCTTGTGTGTACCTAGATTATGTACCCAGTCTCAGGCACCCACCACATCCGTTACTATGCTGTCACCAGTTGATCTCTTTACCAACTATGTTTACTGTGAAAGAATGAGGTCCATTCAGTACTTAACTTTGAAATAAGAATAAGTTTATTGGTTACAAGTTTTTCCTGAATAGTTCTTAAGCACATTCTTAAAGTTACACAGAGTGTTCAGTATATTCTTTTAACCTCCTCTATACTTGACTAATACAGATAACACTCTGACTCATTAAAATCTCTCTCTGCCACAAAACTCCTAAACTATCTCTCCATCTCTTCAAACTCCCCACTTTCTGCATCTATGTAACTGGCTCCGCCTCCCAACATCTCCCTATTGGTTAATGCAAATACACTGCTGAATATGCATGACAGGGTGACCGCTACACATTGTACTGCATGTTTTCTAGCACAACTGATCTTATCATCAAATTGAGAACTTAATATGACTTATCCAGAAAGCGATTTCCAGTTTCCAATATGTTTTCCCTGATCTTTGAAATATTGGTGAACATGCTGAAATGCATGTGACTGGAGTAGCAATGGAGTCCATAGACAGTATCTTTGCAGGGGAAGAAGAAATGGGCATCCTTGATGAGGACCTGGAGTCTTAAAGGGCCAATTGACTGTTCACTTTATTTTCCCTACCGTTATCAATATTTTTTTTGCACAAGCGAAAATGGAAGGTATATGCCTTTTATTTAAGCTACAGTTTTGAATTCCATGAAAGTTCATTTGGAACTGTGCTCCCTCCCTCCCCCTGCAATGCATATTTTGTGTCTGATTGTACTTTTAGAAAGCTGTGAATCTTTCAGAGGGGAGCAGTCTACCTGTTGGACCCACCTTCCCCCCACTTTAATGGTCTACACCAAATGGTACACGAAAGCATTCTGAAATTTAGCCTGTCATGGAAAGTGGTGTGATAAAAATAATAAAATAGATATGACAAATCTTTAAAAATTCATTCATTCCTCTCTAGACATTATCATTTCCCCAGCTATGTTTTGTTTGCTTGTTTGTTTTAATACCTAAGCAGCCTCTGTGCAGATGTGGAACTAAACAATTGGCCCAACAATCATGCTGGAAGTCTATATGATTCACGTTGCTGGGATAATATTTGAAGGGCATCTGAATGCTTGTAATATTTATCCTTGCACGTCTTCTCTTTTTGGTAATGATGGTGGTGGCAGCAATGATGATGACTGGCAATGGTACCTGTTCAGAAAAAAAAAGTGGAAAGAAATTAGAAAAAATGATAGTGACTATCAAGGTACAATGCTGTAGTATTGTCAGTAATCAATGTGATTCATCAGAGTGTGAGCCAAGTTAGGCAAAGATCCACTGCCATTATATTGTTCAAAGAACTAAAGTACAGATCTTTATCATATCACTGTGGTTAAATCCCATTGACTCCAGTGGGTTTAATCTCTAGCAGAGATTAATTGGGGATCTAAACCACTAAATGACCAAAGTAATTAGTGTGACAGTCATTACAGTCTGTTGTGTTCCATGTTAAACATACAACTGATAAGAATTAGTAAGACGGACACAGGTATTTTGTCCATTTTTGTTTCAAATTAATAGAGTCAATGTATGTAAAACTTACTTATTCAAGTAATAATAAAGTGTGACTATCTGGTATGATTTTTTAAAATTTGGGTTTCTCTCTCTCTCTCTGTGTGTGTGTGTGTGTGTGTGTGTGTGTGTGTGTGTGTGTGCGCGTGCGTGTGCGTGTGCGTGTGTGTGTGCGTGTGCATGTGTCTCTGTGTTAAGATGGTGCAATGTTCTTTCAGTTCTCAAAACTTGAGAAGAGCCCTGTGCTTTCAAATATATTTTGTCTGGGTACCTGTAGGAAGAAAGAATAAAGTAATATAAAAATGACAACTCAGCAAATTGTGTGATTCTTAGAAGCATAAAAGGCACAAGAGATTAAACAAAAGTGCTTTGGATATGCAAAGAAGGGAAAAAAACTGGACTAAATTTTCAATTAAACGAATTATCTGACATCTGATAATATCAACTGTCTATTTTTAGGTGAACTGGAAAAAAGAGATTGGAATCTCTCCAGGTTTTTGCATTCATCAGTATGATAGGGCAAGTGTTAGATAAAACAGAAACTATTCAATGGACAGTTCAAATCCACACATGTCTAGTGATCTTTAGAAACTAGAAAGTCCAGGAAAAAAACCCACAGGAGGGAATTTCAAAATATTGTGGGTTTGCCTGAAAATTGTTGGAATATGAAATATTTTGTTTTCAAATGTTGACTAAATATTTAAGTCGAAATGCTCCTCTCCTTATTCCACCCCTCCCCCCACATGATTTTAAGCCATGTTTAGGACTTGAAGTTACACAGAAAATATTGCAAAATAAAAGATCTCTTTGAGGATTTGGTTCAGTGTGAAACTCTGCAATGTATGTGTTGCAACATTGGAGGCATTCAAGAAAAGTTTAGATAATCACCTGGCAGATATGCTTTGATTGTATTCCTGCATTGAACAGGGGGTTGGACTTGATGGCCTTTTAGGCCCCTTCCAACTTCACTTTTCTATGATTCTATGTATTCAGAAGACTTTTGCATAACACAACTGCAGGTTGCCCTTCCTCTCTACCCATTTCATATTCCTTTAACTCCTGGAGCATATGAAACTGGTCTCTATTTGGAAATATTCACACCAAGAAATAAACTGATATGTGAAAGGGTAGAAAAGCTGCCCTTTTCCTGGCAAAACTTCAGTTTTTAGATGGATGTGAAGATGATAAAAATGAAAGATCAGAGCACGCAGACACTGCCGATAGTGATCATTCAGAAAATGAACTTATTGGACAAAGTGTCTTGAAGCATAATTAGCAATTAATATATCTTGGATTTTTCCTCCCCTTTGTTTCTCAGCCATTTTTTTCTAAAAATTACTGTTTTCCGTGTCTGCCTGACACTGTACAAGATTCAAAGTTCAAAAAATGTAATAACTTTCTTTGTTTTGTCATGATGCTGATTTTCTTACACAGTTTTCAACTTTGATCTTTTGTCTACTTCTCATAAGCTGGCAAAACACCAAAAAGATGCCAAGTTTCTTGGAGTTCAGCAGGTGGTAGTTCCATTTGTAATGCAGCATATAAATATATAAAAGTAAATTAACAATTATTGTCTGAATAAACCATGCTTTTAAATTTAACATACCCAAACACATTTTTTTTCAATGAGTAAATCAGATCATGCACTGTATAACAATACTGACTTTAGATATATAAAGGACTATATACTCGTGGCGCAGTGGTTAAAATGCTGTACTGCAGCTAAAACTGTGCTCATGACCTGGGGTTCAAATCCCAGGTAGCCGGCTCAAGGTTGACTCAGCCTTCCATCCTTCCGAGGTCGGTAAAATGAGTACCCAGCTTGCTGGGGGGGCAATGTGTAGCCTGTATAATTAAAATTGTAAACCGCCCGGAGAGTACTTGTAGCACTATGGGGTGGTATATAAGTCCAAAAATAAATAAATAAACAAATAAATAAATATATAAATAATAAGTATATAATAAGTATATTGCATATTTTTCTTTGTCTCCAAAAATTTCCATTTCCTTACAAAAAGAATCAGGAAGACTGGGTCCCAAATTCTGAAAATTCTACAAGCCCTAGGCAGCAGTAATATGATAGCAGTGAAAACAACTGGAGTGCTAGAGGACAAATATGAACATACACTTCCTTCTACTTCCTGTGATAAATAAAAAATTAAAAGTTGAGAAAGAGAGATGTCTAATGGTTCAATATGTGTTTTTTTTCTTTCTTTATGGAATGGAATTTTATATGGCTGATGTAAGGCTTTTCTGTCCATATTAATAATAATAATTTATTGGCATTTTAAGTATATATACAGTATACCCATACAACGAAATTCACAGACACCCAGAGACCAGACACATGCACACACATAAAATTCCCCAAACACTCCCCACCCACTAAAAGTCCCCCACTAAAAATACAAACATCTACACCGCAGGCCAAGTAACACAGTCCAAATAATTATTCACTACTGGTGGCCTTTAAGCTCATTATTAATTGCAATTATAGCTCTGGGATAAAAACTATTTAGAAAACGTGTGGTCCGAGTCTTAATTGTTCTATATCTTCTGCCAGACGGTAACAGTTCAAAAAAGTTATAAGCAGGATGGGAAGAGTCTCTCAGGATGCTGTGTGACTTCCTCAGACAGCGGGATGTGAAGATGTCATCCAGGGTTGGTAGCTGGAGCCCGATGATATTCTGGGCAATTTTAATGGTTCTCTGTAGAGCTTTTTTGTCCACTACAGAGCTACTCCCAAACCATGCCAGAATGCCATAGGTTAGGACACTCTCAATGGTGCTACAATAGTATGACAGAAGTAAATGCTGAGATAAATTTAACTTGCCAAGCATTCTCAGTGCCTTCTTCATTAGCATGTTGGCATTTATAATCCATGAGAGGTCCTCTGAGATGTAACTACCCAGAAATTTAAAACTACCAACTCTCTCCACTTCCTCACCGTTTATGTACAGTGGTAAATGTACATTTCTCTTCCTCCTAAAATCAATTATGAGTTCTTTAGTTTTTTTGATGTTAAGTGTGAGATGATTTTCTTTACACCAAAGTATCAACCTTTGTACTTCCTTTCTATAAGCAGACTCATTGTTCTTATTTATGAGCCCCACCACTGTCGTATCATCCGCAAATTTAATATTACTATTAAATATTAACCTGAAAACTGAAACAATATAATTTCTCTTTGGAAGCAAACTGATCTCGTTACTTTATTATCTGTATATATGTTGTATTGACATTGTTGTTTAGTCGTTTAGTCATGTCCGACTCTTCGTGACCCCATGGACCAGAGCACGCCAGGCCCTCCTGTCTTCCACTGCCTCCCAGAGTTGGGTTAAATTCATGTTGGTCGCTTCAATGACACTGTCCAACCATCTCATCCTCTGTTGTCCCCTTCTCCTCCTGCCTTCACACTTTCCCAACATCAGCGTCTTTGCCAGGGAGTCTTCTCTTCTCATGAGATGGCCAAAGCATTGGAGCCTCAGCTTCAGGATCTGTCCTTCCAGTGAGCACTCAGGCTTGATTTCCTTTAGAATTGATAGGTTTGTTCTCCTTGCAGTCCAGGGGACTCTCAAGAGCCTCCTCCAGCACCAGAATTCAAAGGCATCAATTCTTCGGCAGTTTGCTTTCTTTATGGTCCAGCTCTCACTTCCATACGTCACGACAGGAAAAACTATAGCTTTGACTATTCGGACTTTTGTTGGCAAGGTAATGTCTCTGCTTTTTAAGATGCTATCGAGGTTTGTCATCGCTTTCCTCCCAAGAAGCAGGCGTCTTTTAATTTCAGGGCTGCTGTCATCATCTGCAGTGATCATGGAGCCCAAGAAAGTGAAATCTGTCACTGCCTCCATATCTTCCCCTTCTATTTCCCAGGAGGTGATGGGACCAGTGGCCATGATCTTAGTTTTTTGATGTTGAGCTTCAGACCGTTTTTTGCACTCTCCTCTTTCACCCTCATTACAAGGTTTCTTAATTCCTCCTGCTCTCTTCAGTTTAAGCTTGAATTTTGCTATGAGAAGCTAATGATCAGAGCCACAATCAGCTCCTGTATAGAGCTTCTTCATCTTTGGCTGCAGAGAATATAGTCAATCTGATAACGGTATTGTCCATCTGGTGATTTCCATGTGTAGAGTCACCTCTTGTGTTGTTGGAAAAGAGTGATTGTGATGACCAGCTTGTTCTCTTGACAAAACTCTATTAGCCTTTGCCCTGCTTCGTTCTGAACTCCCAGGCCAAACTTTCCTGTTCCTTTTATCTCTTGACTCCTTACTTTAGCATTCCAATCCCCTAGAATGAGAAGAGCATCTTTCTTTGGTGTCAGTTTTAGAAGTTGTTGTAAGTCTTCATAGAATTGGTTAATTTCAGTCTCCTCAACACTGGTGGTTGGTGGATAAACTTGGATTATTGTGATGTTGAAAGGTCTGCCTTGGATTTGTATTGACATCATTCTATCATTTTTGAGATTATATCCCATTACAGTTTTTCCCACTCTTTTGTTGACTATGAGGGCTACTTCATTCTTTCTATGGGCTTCTTGCCCACAATAGTAGATATGATACTCATCTGAATTGAATTCGCCCATTCCCATCCATTTTAGTTCACTGATGCCCAGGATGTCAATGATTATTCTTTCCATCTCCTGTTTGACCAAATCCAGCTTCCCAAGGTTCATAGATCTTACATTCCAGGTTCCTACGCAGTATTTTTCTTTGCAGCATTGGACTTTCCTTTCACTTCCAGGCGCGTCCACAGCTGAGCGTCCTTTCAGCTTTGGCCCAACCACTTCATTAGCTCTGGAGCTACCTGTACTTGTCCTCCGATCTTCCTCAGTAGAATGTTGGACGCCTTTCGACCTGAGGGGCCCATCTTCCAGCGTCATATCTTTTAGCCTTTTGTTTCTGGTCATGGGGCAGTCTTGGCAAAGATACTGGAGTGGCTTGCCACTGCCTGCTCCAGGTGGATTGCGTTGAGTCGGAATTCTTCACTATGACCTGTCCGTCTTGGGTGGCCCTGCACGGCATAGCCCATAGCTTCTCTGAGTTACTCAAGCCCCTTTGCAGCAATCCATGAAGGGGACTGACATTGACAGAACACAATTATCGACACTGACATTGACAGAACACTTTTTTCACAGTTAGCCACAACCAACCATGTGTCTTGAGCTGTAGACAAGAATTCATGAACAGGGAAACAGAAATGGGAGAAGACCGTTTAGGTAAGATGAAAAAAGTTTGTACCATTAATTGATCAATCAGGCCTAATATGCAAATATTTCAGAGGCTAGTCGTCTACTGCAGTTTGTCTTGTTTCTGTTAAAATTACATGAATTTTCCATGTGTCCCTTTTCAGCTGAAAAGATGTGATTGCGAACTCCATGCTACCTTTATAAGCCGAACGTTCCAGAAAAGAGGCACACACAAATACACAAGCTTTCAAAAATATTACCTCAGAATTAAGCAAGAGCTAAAAGTAAGCAGGGAAAAGGCAGCGGAGGAGGAAGGCTGATATGGAAGAGACAGCTTTTATATCCATTGTTCAGTTGGCATGGAGTGAGCTTATAAACCTGGTCACTGTACCACAACAGATTGCAGTGCCCAATTATTTTTTCTATTTATTTTTTCTATTTATTTTTTCTATTTATTTTTTATTTATTTTTTGCAGGGTTATGTGGTCACTGGAAGTCTTAGAAAGGGGTTTTTGCCTGTGGATGAGTCTGGCTTCATAGAAAGACATCTTGGTTTTTGCCTACATTGCTTTGCTATGGGAAGAACTGACAATCAGTGGGAGGGAGCACAATAATAGCTGACAAATTTACTCACCAGAAGTTGAGCAGCACAGGAAGTAACTTCCAAGCAGAACCCAGAATGGACGCAGCTGATGGCGTGAATCAGAAGGGAGGCTTCATCTTCAAATTTAGGAATGGGAGGGGGCTTCTGCTTCAACCGTAAGACTCCTACAGTCCTCCAAATGTCCAAACAGTAAAGTGAATTTCACACTTAGAGCTTTAGGACTAGTTGAGGCGTGCCTGGTTCATATACTCCATCTTGACATTAAGGTGACGATAGCAGTGACTCAGAGTAGCCTTCCCAAAACTGTACAGTGTGGGCAGAGGAGTCTGAAGCACAGATTATGACTGATGGCAGAGCCAGCTTACTTTTAAGTAAGGAGAGAGAGAGAGAGAGAGAGAGAGAATGCAAGGCAGCTTCAGCAATACTCCGTTTGTACACAGCCTCCAGTTGACCCAATAAAAGTGTCAGCTTTTTATTCCAGGCGTGGGACCAAATAATATTTATATGGGTTCTATATTTGCTCTGCTTTTAAAATTGTGATAGTTTCTCAGCAGAACCTCTTGCACAGAAACCTTGTGTTTGGATGGGAGCCTGCTTAAAACATGAGCAACAGCAGTTTGTGGACACAGCTAGGGGTGTCGTACCCTCCCCACAAATGTTGTGGGACTGTTCTAGTCATAAGCTACCTCTGCACGATGACATCGGTCTTTCAGCTGTCTAAATAAAGATCCAGCAATGAGGTTTTTCCTTGGTCCATAAGGTCACAAAGGATTCCCCCTTTCTCATGTCCTTCCCCAACCTTGTCTAAAGCTTCTCCGAAATTAGCCGACCCTTTAGATTCCCAGAGGATTTAATTTAAGGAGAATCAGAGTTGGAAGGGTGATTTATTCCAGCCCCCTACAAAAGTAGGAGATAGAATGTAGTACTACTGTAATGAATGAAAGTCCATCACCTTTTGAAGAAGTTTATTCCACTGTAGAACAGCTTTTACCATCAGAAATGTGTTCCTGATGTTCAGTATCTTCTCATTTCCTTCTAATTTGAACCCACAAGGTCCCAATGTTTGGAGAAATACATGGCAAATTTCTTTTCCTCTCATTGGTCTGGTATTTGCAAATATTTCAAAATGAATGCTATGTCAGAAAGCATTATTTTATCATTTGGGTGATAATACGCCTCAGACCTGGAACTGCATTTTGGAACAAAGGATTTGCCCGAAAGAGTTTCAGGAAATTACAAAATGCCTTTACAGCATTTACTCGATCTATATATGATTTCCAACATTGCAGAAAATAAATAGCACTAGATTAGTTGATTTTATATGAAAGCTTATTGAGGGGGAAGGGAAATCCACCCACCAGCTCCCTTGCTGAGGATTACAACCCAGAATCTGCTGCCAAGTTCTCTGTTTAGGTAAAGCATGAGAAAAAGCTATTTTGTTTTTAAAGTTACAGAATAGGCCCTATCGTAGAGGCAGTAAGAAAGTGACAAATTTCCATGCTAGGAAGACAGCTGTTCCTTCTCAGGTACTATTATTAATATGCCCTAAGGCAGTGTTTGCTCTGAAATATCTCTAATTGAAATAATTTACCCTGATCTTCAGAGAATTAGGAAACCGTTTTCATCATGTTCGCACACAGCCAAATAATTATGAGATGCCATATGGAAAAGACATCATGTGGTCTGCGCATTTCTTAATGTATACTTTTGAAATAGTTCCCACTGATAACTTAGCAAGCTAAATTACAAAGAGGACATGGATAACAGTAGTTTTTCTCTGGATGGTTTCTGTTTAAAGTTGCCTCAGTCTCTGTGGACTCAGATGCCATAAAGTAAATGCACTAATCATGGGACACAAAACGCAAAATCATGGTTTTAGTGAACACAAAATAGTGATCAACTTGGAAGACAGAAAGAACAATGTAGCTGTTTGTATTTCTTTTTAAAGAAAATAATTGCATTTGTTCCTTTGTGTATTTCCTTTAAAGGTACGAGAGATAGAGCAGGCTATTTTGGTGTCAATGTGTCTATCATTATCGGTGTAATAAAATGGCATAAACAGGATAATAAGAATTAACATAAATTTGCCATTATGTCTTCTTTGGCTTTTATGAAAAACGTGAAGCAATCTAACACTTCACGTGCAAATTTTATATTACTGTATATTTTATAATGTATTTATTATATATCTTGTTATGCAACCTGCATTTCTAGATTTTCTATAAGCTGCACTAATTCAGATGCCTTGAGTGGAATCGATGTCTGTAAGATTTGTAGATAAACAGAATTCAGGATGGTCAAGAGTCCTTTTTGCATTTTAGATATGGCTGATGTGAGCGCGAGACCCTTTTCTCAACACAGAAATTAGAAGTGGGGAATCGAGGTGTGGAAAAAGCCAAAATCTTGCTGCACTGTTGATCAGCTCTCCACAGACGTCTGCATACACTGAAAAATTTGGAGTTGCACATGGGATGGGGTGGTCACATTACTGTTTCTTCACACTTAACCTGTATGCTTTTGTGTTGGGGCATATGTGATCTTCCAGATGTTGTTCGTCTGGAGCTCTAATTATCCCTAATAAACATAGCTAGTAAGAGATGATGGAAACTGCAATCCAAAAATATCTGTATGGACATATATCCATCCCTGCCATATATCCTCGGCTTATTTAGCCGCTCAGAGTGGTACCGACTTACCAGATGGGCGGGATATAAATCAAATAAATAAATAAATAAATAAATAAATAAATAAATAAATAAATAAATAAATAAATATTTGCAGGCTTATTTTGTAAATTATAGGAAGTGGCAAAACCAATGAAGTTTCCACTTCTAAAGGAAGAGAACTGGCCGTGAATCGAAATGATTGTGGAATCCATATACCTTTCTGTGGGCTAAATAGCAGCTGTATCTCAGAAGAAGTGCTAAGAGAACCGGGGAGCGAATTTGGGTTGTTTATTTCTTCGTTTACTTCCAAAAATATTCTTAATAGCATTACGTCTTCCATCCTCCACAGATTTTAGGGCAATATAAGTAGTCCTCCTCCCAACATTAAGCCTGTGACGTAGATAAGAGTTAAAATAAATGAGCCTCTGGTGGAAGAGTAAACTACCTTAAATCTGGTCAAATTAACATGATTCTCTGTCAAAACCATCTGAGTTTCTATGTGCGTGGTACAATCACGTTTTTAAAAAATTGATTTAAAAAACCACTTCAAATACTTTCCCCCCTAACGTAACTGCGCCCTTAGCCTGAATGGACAGAGAATGAACTTCATGGCTTAAGAGGTAGTTTGAACTCTGTTTTGCTCAGTCCCTGTCTGATATTCTAACCATAACAACATGTTGGATCTCCGCTTATATTTCTTTTAGCATTCAAAGTCATTTTCCAGAGGCTTGAGCTTGTAGAGGACCTTTAGCTGTATTCAGCAATGGCTCTGGCTTTTCCCTGTTTCTTGTCCTAGAAATTTTTACACCTCTTACAGCAAATGTTCCAGAGCAACTGATAATCTCACCCCTTTTGTTTCTATCCTACCATACAGGTTTTCACTTTCATATATACGTTTTTAAAAATGTCTTATAAAACTGTACTGTGCTGCCATGCACTTCATCATCCAGGTGATTAAACGGACTTTTAGACAAAGGTAACATTTTGAGAGAGTTATGAACAGTTTTTCTTTTATGCCAAAGCTTTAAGTACATATTTATCGTCCCCTTGTGCTTTCTAGTTCAGTTAATGTAGCACAGGAAAGGTAAAGCGTCTCAAATTCCATATTATTTTCCTTTCTTTCTTTTTTTTAAAAAAGCATTCGGGTCCTTTGGTTTGCATTGTGATTAAAGCACAGTGAGAAGGTCATTGCCCAAATTTTATCTTCCACACAGTTTCCCACAGCATGTATTCCTCACAGGGAACATTTTCTCAGCTCAGGTTATTTCCAGAAATGTTCTCAAACCAAAAAGAACAGTCTTTGCAGTAAAACATTTCATTCCCACTTTTCATCCTTTATCTCACAGTCCTCTGTTGACAGCACTTACGTTTCTTCGATTGACTGGGCCAAAACCAACAGAATTAATGATGTTGTCTCTTTGTGAGTGTATTATGGTTTCTTTCTCTCTCTCCCCTCCCTTCTTCTTCTGACCTTTTAACATGAGAATCTGTTGTTTGTAATATTTCTTAAGAATAGGGGGAAACCCATTCTATCTACTTTGTCACTGACAGCTTCAAACCTAATCTTAAACTAGGCAGATGTAAAAGATGGCCATCACTGTTGTGAGAACTTTTTTGTGCATTTTCCACTAGTGCATACTGCCCACGCTTGCTGGTTTCAGGAAGATGGACACTTATGTCACTCCTGTCCACAATTACTTAAAATAAATTTCAGCAGGATCTAGTCCTACAAAGGTTGTACTGCTTCAAATGTAAGGTTTTCAAGAGTTCAGATGCCCTCTGAAGAAACTGTTCATGTCCTAGCCAATCAGATATTTCAAAGAGAATGTGATGATGTCACAGAGCCATAGAAATAATTATGTTGGTATCACTGCTCTTCACTCTGTGGACTCTCATGTTCCTGAAATGCTCCTTTGTTTTGTCATGACTGTTTCATTGTGTGCTAGTACTATACAGTCAAATTCTGTGTCTCAGTAGTACTACTCTGGTAATTTTAGTGACGTGTAGATAGATGAATAGCACTGAAAAAATTAAGAGACAAAAATAGTTCCTCTAATTTTGCCCTCCCGCTTCTTGGGATTGTAGCCTCAGGTAGCTTTCTGAGACTTAAGTATCATTACTTTTGTTACGCCCTGCCCTTCATCATCCATTATTTTGTGAATTGATATAGATAATAACAGTTTGAGAGTTTTACTCTTCTCACTTAACCTACATTGAACAACTAAGCAAAAAAAAAGTGTATTCGCGAAGGCTTTCACGGCCGGGATCTAATGGTTGTTGTGGGTTTTTTGGGCTCTTTGGCTGCGTTCTGAAGGTTGTTCTTCCTAACGTTTCACCAGTCCCTGTGGTCGGCATCTTCAGAGGACAGAGCACAGAGTAAATAAAAATGTACTGTCATATTTTTAATGCCTGCCAATAGGATTTCTAGGCATCCTTCAGTCTCAAGAGACTATGGTAATGTGCTCTGTATGGAGGACTTGGAACAGGATCTAGTGTGGCTGAGAAGGCCAATTCGAGAGTAACAATCCCTTCCACACTGAAGACACTGTCCAGCTCCTTGATTTTGGTGGTTTCGGGACTGCCTCTTTGCCTTGGCCTGCTGGACAAGGGTCTCTTCAAATTGGGAGAGGCCGTGATGCACTGCCTGCCTCCAGACTGAATGCTCAGATGTAATGGTTTCTCATCTGTTGAGGTCCATCCCTAAGGCATTCAGATCCCGCTTGCAGATATCCTTGTATCGCAGCTGTGGTCTCCCTCTGGGATACTTTCCCTGCACTAATTCACCATATAGGAGATCTTTTGGAATCCGACCATCAGCCATTCTCACAAAATGCCCAAGCCAACATAGACATTGCTGTTTCAGTAATATATACATGCTAAAAATTCCAGCTCGATCTGGGACTACTTTATTTGGAACTTTGTCCTGCCAGGTGATACCAAAAATGCGTCGGAGTCAACGCATATGGAACATGTTCAGCTTCCTCTCCTGCCATGCATAAAAGGTCCAGGACTCACTGCAGTACAAGAGTGTACTCAGGACAGAGGCTCTATAGACCTGGATCTTGGTGTATGGCGTCAGCTTCTTATTAAGCCTTACTCTCTTTGTGAGTCTCGAGAACATGGTAGCTGCTTTGCTGATGTGTTTATCCAGCTCGACTTCTAGGGAGAGAGTGTCAGAGATCGTTGAGCTAAGGTATACAAAGTCATGAACAACCTCCAATTCTTGTGTGTAGATGGTAACAGAGGGAGGTGAGACTACGCCCTGGCCCATGACTTGTGTTTTCTTCAGGCTGATTATTAGTCCAAAGTCTTGGCAGGCCTTGCTAAAACGATTCATGAGTTGTTGGAGGAGTTCAGCAGAGTGGGCAACAATGGCTGCATCATTGGTGAAGAGGAAGTCCCACATGCATTTCAGTTGGACTTTAGTCTTCACTCTCAATCTAGAGAGATTAAAGAGCTTTCCATCTGATCCAGTCCAGAGATAGACACTTTCTGTTGCAGTTCCAAAGACATGCTTCAGCATGACAGCAAAAATGATCCCAAAAAGGGTCGGTGCGAGGACACAGCCCTGTTTCACTCTGCTTCAGATGTCAAAGGGATCTGATTTTGAGCCATCAAAAATTACAGTGCCCATGAATTGGATTCTAACAGAATTTTGAAGTGCGGGTGTATCAAACACATTGGTGTTCCTCCAGGGGTTCTGGAAAAAGCTCAGAGCAAACTGCATAATCTAGATAATTTTTCCTCAGATAAATCTGTCATCTTTGCATCTTGTCTTTATAATTCTTCAGATCGTTAATTCTATCTTCTCTTTATTTTATCCTATCTGCTGCCCTCTTGATTTTCCAACATCCCTAATCTAGGTTTATATTTCCTTTTGATTTATTGCATATTTCCCTTTTTTCCACTTTTCTTCTTAAATGAGCCAGTCTCTTTGCTCTGAATATTGCAATAGTTGTCATTGTCTTTTATGTGATGGTTGCTGAAAAGTTGCACTTAGGATTCTGACCCTATCTTTTGCTTTTCCTGTTCCTCTGTTGTTAGCAACTTTTAACATTTCCTTAGTCATCCATCTAGCCAGTAGCTGAGTCTTACTAAGAACTATCTCAACATAAATCCTAAATTTGAACTATGATATTGCATTATGAACTATCTCAAGATAAATCCTTGGCTAAAGCTATCTGAAGGACTGTACAGTATTATCCTGTATGAGCCTGTCCAGGCTTTGATAGCATGGTAAAGGGGTGCTCCTCATGGTCTCACCATCCTCAGAGGTATGTTTGGTGGCAACATAACAGAGGTCTTTCTCATTCAACCTGTCTCCTATTGCCACCTGAATCTTTGCTGTCCTGATGAGAAAAGCTTACAACAATGTACTCTTTTGGGTTACTGCTCCCAGACTCCTCAAAGGTGCATGGCTACTGGGGATTCTGGGAGTTGTAGTCAACCCACTCACTCATACTCCCCCACTAATACACATTTCTATGTACAATTTACAAGGCTACAGTTTTCCCTTCTATATCACACCCTGTTCTGTCCCTTCAAAGAGGCTATAAATCACTCAAGCAGGAGCTTTGCCATTGTGTCATGGGCAGAATATGGTATACAGGTGGCCCTAATGAAAGAGGCAAGGGGGGTGTCCACTAGGAATTGGTGCTTTGCAACAATGACCCCATCATTCTGGAATGAATGGCCACACTGAGAGAGGTGAGGAGTACTCCCACTAGGAATCAGGCCTTCTCAGTGGTGGCCTGGTTTCTCTGGAACAGTCTCCCATTGGAGATTTGGCAGATTGGCAGACCACTCCCTCCATATGTTCAAGAAGTTAGTAAAAACTGAATTGTTCAAAGAAGCCTTTAAAGACATTCTTTAAGGACTCCATAGGTAGTGATTGGACCCATGGGTTATTATTATTATAAACAAATAATTAAATCGTCGTCGTTTAGTCGTTTAGTCGTGTCCGACTCTTCGTGACCCCATGGACCAGAGCACGCCAGGCCCTCCTATCTTCTACTGCCTCCCGGAGTTGTGTCAAATTCATGTTGGTTGCTTCGCAGACACAGTCCAGCCATCTCATCCTCGGTCGTCCCCTTCTCCTCTTGCCATCACACTTTCCCAACATCAGGGTCTTTTCCAGGGAGTCTTTTCTTCTCATGAGATGGCCAAAGGACTGGAGCCTCAGCTTCAGGATCTGTCCTTCCAGTGAGCACTCAGGGTTGATTTCCTTTAGAATTGATAGGTTTGTTCTCCTTGCAGTCCAGGGAACTCTCAAGAGCCTCCTCCAGCACCACAATTCAAAGGCATCAATTCTTCGGCGGTCTGCTTTCTTTATGGTCCAATTAAATACATGGTCTGAAGTAAATAAATGTTGAATTAATAGAAAAGGCAAGGATATCTCTTAGACTGAAGCTATCTGAAGGACTGTATTATAGGGACTTGTGGACCAGTGGTTAAACTGCATTACTTCAACCAAGAGTCTGCTCACACCCTGAGTTTGATCCTTACAGGCTCAGGTAGCCAGCTCAAGATTGACTCAGCTTTCCATCCTTCAGAGGTCAGTAAAATGAATATCCAGCCTCCATGGGGTGTGTGTGTGTCAAAATTTGTAGACTGCATTCTTTCTTTCTTTCTTTCTTTCTTTCTTTCTTTCTTTCTTTCTTTCTTTCTTTCTTTCTTTCTTTATTTATTTATTTATTTATTTATTTATTTATTTATTTATTTATTTATTTATTAGTGTTTCTAACTCATCTTTTTCCTTAAAAAGGACCCAATGTTGCTTCAGACAATTAAACGTCATTATTTAACATTAGTAAAAAAGAGTATACAATACTAATAAGATCAGTGAATGCAATATCAAAAGACATAAGCAGCATCAAAACACATTCAATGCATTCAATCTATTTTTAAAAAAACCCTCAAAAACAAAACAAAACCCTTGCCAGTCATTCACTCAGGGAAGGCTTGTCTGAGGAGAAAGGTCTTTGCCTGCTTGAGGAAGAACAGTAAAGATGGGGGCCAGTCTAGCCTCCTGTGGGAGGGAGTTCCAAAGTCTGGGAGCAGCAAGAGAGAAGGCCCTCTCCCGTGTCCGCACCAAACACACCTGTGAAGGTGGTGGGGCTGAGAGGAAGGCCTCTCCTGATGATCTTCAGCAGGCTCATAAATGGAGATTAAGTCCTTGAGATAGCTTGGGCCCGAGCCATTTAGGGCTTTATAGGTTGGAACCAACACTCTGAATTGTACTCAGAAATGGATTGGCAGCCAGTGGAGCTGCTATAGCAGGCGGGTTGTGTGATCCCTGCATCCAGCCCTAGTTAGCAATCTGGCTGCAGCATTTTGGACCCTCTGACATTTCCTGACAGTTTCCACAGGCAGCTCCATGTAGAGTATGTTACAGCACAGGTTGTAAGCAAGGCATATATCACCGCATATATCACCATGGCCCATTAAACTGTACATCCCCGAGAGTGCTTTAAGCACTCTGCGGCAGTATATAAGCAGCACACTTTGCTTTATTATCCCATATAAGCCTTTCCGGGCTTTGAGATCATGGAAAAGGGGCACTCCTCCTGGTCTGGTCATCCTTGTAGGTATGTTTGAGGGCAATGTAACAGAGGTCGCGGACATTCCTTTGCAGCATCCTATCAATAGAAGTTTGGTACCCTCTCCTTGTACCCCTTCCATGAGTAGCCAAAGATATTTTAACCAATTGAGGCTTTTGTCAGTCAAGCAGCTGATGAGGGCAGGACTTCTTACCAGTTGGGTACCATACTCTTCTCAAGCCATGTGTTTATAACCCTCCACCACTCACAGACAGGATGTTTCACTTTAGCTTCGCAGCAACATTGTGATGTACATTAAGCAGAGATTGAGTGACTGGCCATTTGTCACTTGGATAGCTTCATGGATAACGAGGAGATTTGAACCCAGGGTTTCCAAGTCCTAGTCCTAATTCCAGACCCTAAATAATAGGATGTTCCATGCCAACAATCAGTAGCACCTTTAAAGAACAACTTTAAATGTGGTGCTTGAATGTGGGGGACTATCATATTGCAGTTCCAGCAGCTGTCATTCAGGACAGCATTTTCATCAGATATAAAATGCTTTGCTTTTTGAAGTTCTTTTGCTCTTTGAATTCAAGCATTTTGTTTCATCAATTTAGGCAGCTTTATCATCAGATTGATTTTGTATCCAGATTCAGGCATTTTAATTCACGGTTATCTGATAGCTGTATTACTTTGAAAGTCTAAAAGTGGGACTCACAGTAACAGATATACACCTCCTGATGAACAGATGACTCATCTATTATTATAATATAAACAAAGTGAAACATTTATACAACCCAAGGACTAGGGCAAGGACTTTTTACTGAATTTGTTTCCTGTGCTTATGATAAAATGTCTCCTTGTTCAGAAAGAGATGTTACAAAAAGAAACTTCCATTGCTTATTCCTCACCTTTTTCTCTCTCATAAGCAATGAAAGAACTCTTTGTCAGAGCATGTGATTTTCTTTACCTACATATCTTGTGTTTAGCATGTTTATTCCACCTCTGTAATCTGATTAGCCCTGGAGTCTCAATTTGTGGTGAAAGCTGATTTCCTGAGATATATCTGTTGAATCCATAGTTGTGAACACATATTTCCTTTAATTTTACCTTGAGATGTTTGTTAATGGGAAGTTATTAAAGAGCTGTTGTTTAATGCCTAATTTTACCTTGAGATGTTTGTTAATGGGAAGTTATTAAAGAGCTGTTGTCGAAAATATGGGCGGGAGGGGGAAGAAAATGAAGAACTCCCTTGAGGACAGACACACACAAACACAAATTACATGTAACAGCAAATATATTTGACCCCTTAGCTTTGAGTTTTCTAGATGATGCAGATTATCAGATTGACTTCAGTGGCTTTCAGTGCGATTGACAACGGTGTCCCTTCGGACTGGCTCACCAGGTTAGGAATTTATTTGTTTGTTTATTTATTTATTTAAACTATTTTTATCCCACCTTAAAAAAGGACCCAAGGTGGCTTAAATTATTAAAAATACAATATTTGAAAGCTAAAACAGTAAGTATATAAATATTTAAAAAGAATTAAACGAGCATATTTTAAAAAGTAAATAAAATCAATACTAAAACACATTAAAATAACAGAGCACATAAGTCCGTTTTAAAAACTGTCTCTGACTGCCAGTCATTAAGGAAAAGCCTGCCTGAAGAGAAGGACAACAAAGATGGGAGCAGTCTAGCCTCCTGTGGGAGGGAGTTCCAGAGTCTGGGACCAGCAACAGAGACGACCCTTTCCTGCGTCCCCACCAAGAGCATTTGTAAGGGTGGTGGGACTAAAAGAAAGCCACCCCCCCTTGATTATCTTAAAGCCTGGGAAGGCTCATAGAGGTTCATAACCTATAAAGCCCAAGCTGTCTTTTAGATAGCTTGGGCTTTATAGGTTAAAACCAGCTCTTTGAATTATGCCCAGAAATTGATTGGCAGCCAGTGGATCTACTGTAAAAGGGAGTTATATGTTCCCTGTAACCCGCCCCAGTTCTCGATCTGGCTACATTATTTTGGACCCTCTGGAGTTGCAGTTTGACTGGTGCTTCCTAGAGAGAAGGTTTCAGAAGGTGGTGTTGAGGGACTCCTAATCAGTACCATTAAAGAATGTTCACAAACCCAAATTTGTTCAGGCTGCTAAAATACTGAATACACAGTTCCTTTATTGAAACATCTTCATTGGCTTCTGATTTATTTCTTGGCCAAGTTAAAGTTCTTTTATTATTTGTGATCAAGCTGCCAAAGGGCTGCTTTCCTTGCTGAGAAAAAGCAAGGTATACATGGTTTTCCTTCCTTCCATCCATCCATCCATCCATCCATCCATCCATCCATCCATCCGACCGACCGACCGACCGACCGACCGACCGACCGACCGACCGACCGACCGACCGACCGACCGACCGACCGACCGACCAACCAACCAACCAACCAACCGTCAAAAATTGATGAATTAATTCTATGAAATAAACAGTTGACCAGCATCTGGAGAGACATTCCATGCCCCTACTTGAGGCATATATGTAGCCAAACATAGAGGAAGTATGCCCCCCACATGTTCTGAAGTATTCTGTTTCCAAAGAGCCAATGCACACCCAGAAGTTTTTGTGTCTGAATACTTACCTGTTTCTAGGCCCTGAAGAACTGGTACAAAAATCTACATGTGTTCCCCTCAACACACCCATAAGCTATTTGCAAATAGGATTTGTCCAGGAATCAGTGTCAGATGTGGAGGCCCATAGTTGTGATCCTGATCCACCTACACTGATGCAAAGCCAACCAAACAGCTGCAATGTTGTATTATGTGGAGAGTCTTATGCAGCTCTATGTTTTGAAAGCTGCAGTTGAAACAAAGTTTGGTGAAACTGACAACTGCTGGATTGAGAATTTTCAAATGATAATAAAACATTTAGATCCCACCTTTGAAACCAATTGAACCAAATATAGTTTTGGAAGAGGTAGCCGTATTAGTCTGTACAAGCATATCAGGCAAAATTTCCCCCTTCTTGAGTTTTAACTGAATCCCCAGGCTTCCAACCCCATCCCAACACCCCTTCTCTCTCTTATCTTTCTTCCCCTGCTCAACTCTGGTGAGGCCTGATTTTTGTTTTCTGTCTCCTGGAGGAAAGTTTACAGCTGTACCCTAAACCAATATAGGCCATAAATTACTGTTTGTAGATGTATCCATATGCCCGAGAGCCAGTGAATATTTAGAATGGTTGTTGTGGGTTTTTTGGGCTTCTTGGCCGTGTTCTGAAGGTGGTTCTTCCTAATGTTTTGCCAGTCTCTGTGGCCGGCATCTTCAGAGGACAGCAAACTGTGCTCTGGGTAAGGCTTGAGAGTGGAGTTAACCCACAACAACCATTAGATCCCGGCCGTGAAAGCCTTCGCGAATACAATATTTAGAATGTTCTACTTTTGAAACTGATATTTCATTCAACATCTCATTATGTTTCCATAAGTCTGACAAAGCAGATGTGTCCACGAAAGCTTACATTAAAATATAATAGTCTTTAAGGTGCCACATGTCTTGTTTTCTTTTGTTTCTTTGGATTTTGCCTGATCAACACAGATAATAAGCTTTCCCATGGATTCAGGTCTTCCCTAAGACAAAAAAAAAAGCTGATGGTTGATATATAAGGTCTCCCTTAACTCCCTCTCACTGAACTCCAAAGCAAACTTTTACTTGCTTGCTTGCTTGCTTGCTTGCTTACTTACTTATTTAAAAGTTTTATATTGCCTTTCAACTAGTAATACCAGGGAAGTCTGCAAAATGTAGTTTAAAAAAGTACAACTATAATGTAAAACAAAGCAACTGTCCCAAAGCTAATACTAGACAGTACTTCCCAGCATTCTGATTCACCATGAAATCTATGATGATGAATGTTGGTCCATGAGAGATGGATGGAAGAAGTTTGGCGAAGGTTATACTAAAGCAATATCAATGATGGTAGCTCTCTGCAATTTAGTGCCTTCTAGTTGTTGGGGAATAAGAGCAATAAAAGATAGGAAACAAATAGCTCACATCAACAAGCTGCTATAGGAAAAGGAAAAATGAAGCATCTAAATAATGGATTGTATTTGGGAGGCAGGTGGGCATATCTGAAATTTTGAGACAATGTTGAGAACACTTGTAAAATGGCTACCACAATGGGCATGGCTGGTCACAATGTGGACATGTTTTGCCAGGGGACAAACTAGGAAGAGTATGATAAAAGTAGTTTGCTCAATAACCTAAGAATCTACAGGAACCTAGTAGTCATGGGAGATGTGGTCTGATCCCCAGAATACAAATTTACTCTTTTAAAAGTGACACTTTCTGCTCCAACATTCATTTCACAGAAAGCAAAGAGAAGAGGTTGACTTCTATCCTTCTGAAGTTGGAAAAATGAGTACCCAGCTCACTGGGGGGGGCAATGTGTAGCCTGCACAATTAACTGCAAACCACCTAGAGAGTGCTTGAAGCACTATGGGGCAGTATATAAGCAGCACGCTTTGCTTTTATTTGCAAAGTTGGGTCTGAGTCCCAAATATTAAGTCACATAGGTAAAGGTTCCCCTTGACATTTAGTCCAGTCGTGTCCAACTCTAGGGGGCGGTGCTCATCCCTGTCTCCAAGCCATAGAGCCAGCGTTTGTCCGTTGATAGTTTCCATGGTCATGTGGCCAGTGCACTTAAACATGGAATGCTGTTACCTTCCCACTGAGGTGGTACCTATTTATCTACTTGCATTTACATGCTTTTGAACTGCTAGGTTGGCAGGAGCTGGGACAAGCGACAGGAGCTCACTCCATCACGTGGATTCAATCTTACGACTGCAGGTCTTCCAACCTTGCAGCACATAGGCTTCTGCGGTTTAACCCACAGCGCCACCACGTCTCTGACATTAAGTCACATACTTATTCCCAAACAAAACATCAATTTCATAGAAGGTGGCAAACGGATGGAGTCACAGAAAGGCACAAACTGGATAAATAACCCCTCGGCCCCCAACAAGTAAAAAGCAACCTAAAGAAAACAAAATAAATAAGCCATATGTAACCTTTAGGGGGGAGAAACAAGACACATACAAGTAACACACCACTAAACCCCTCATTCTCTGTCATCAGCCATCTGCCCAGTCATTGAGGACACTGTAGGTCTACCACCTCCAACTTTTGTCTTTTCTTGGTGGCTAAGCTTTGTCTTGATAGGGGCACTGATATGCAAAGTCCAATCATATCTGTGTAAGTGTTAGAGAACTGGGCCAGCAATCTCCCCCCAAAAAATCTGAAGTGGATTTTTAAAATTCTATTATCAGGTTCTTGAATACTGCTATGAACATCGTGTATTGTTGCCTGGCATATATATACTGAAGGGGTTAATGCATTTTTACTTATGTAAAAATGGTTACACAATAAAAAAGATGTGGATGTTTGAAAAATGTTTAGGTGGGTGCTACTCTTATAAAGTCTTCCAGGTCACATGTTTGCTTTTTTAAACATTTGGTAAAAGAAATAAGTGTCATGAGAATGGACCCAGTCCATCTGGAATTAGCAGATTCCTCCCTGTTCAATTATCCTCACATTGTAAACCAGCTAACTTGCACAAGTATTTTTACTTTCGTCATGCATAAATATTGGAACAGCATCAGACAAGAGAATGGAGGAGAGGTACGTTTATTTCCGATTGTACCACAAGGAATGAGAAATGCCAGCTGTCTTGTTTGATCTTTGTCATAAAAGTTACAGCAATTCCTGTCTTAGAAAGGCCTAATATTTCTGCTCACTTTCTTTGTTCCTCTTAATAACAGGGAAGGTGCTGTGTAGATTGTGTACTTTCTCAAAGTCCAGCAAAAACATCTTATCTCAGTTTTTCTCCAGCAATCTATATGCCATCTAAACACTTTGGCTCATTTTACCGCTATTCTCCACTCTCAAGCAATTGAAATGGGTCATGTTGATTTGAGTCCACTAAACAGAGGGAGGAAGTAAAGCATCCTTTTGGTTCTGCCTTTTCCTTGTGTTCCATGTCTCATGGTATACATGTAATAGGTTGTGGCAGGTGGATGGTTTCGTAGGACAACCTGCCCACCTTTCTTTGCTTTATTGTGGCCAAAATACATCTCAGGAACCCCAGGGGTTCTCAGTTTCAAAACAAAGAACTAAGCAGTGGCTCAAATTATGTAATGCAGCAAACCATTTTAGGAAAGTACCATTTGGTTGCAGTCAGTACTAATCAACCAGAGTAATGGGTTCGGTCTGTTCCAAATGCTACCGTGCTTTTCAGATAGGAGTGAAAATAGGAAGCTGTGTGCCAAGGAAACAAACCAAAAGGTGCTACTCCTGTCCTCTGAAGATGCTGGCCACAGAGACTGGCGAAACATTGGGAAAAACAACCTTCAGAACATGGCCAAAGAGCCCGAAAAACCCACAACAACCAAAAACCAAAAAGACTTCTAAATAATTGTTTGTTGAAGGTCAAATGGAAACATCACTGTTTAGAAAAGTTACTTTTTTGCATGACAACTCCCGTAATCCCATGCTGACTTTGGAATCTGGGTGATATAGTCCAAGAAGAAATTTTCCATGTTCCATGAAAACTATTCTCTGTATGAGAAAACATTTGAAATCAAAATGTGTAGGCTCCTCCTTCCCTACCATTGAACCTTCTGATACATATTGCATTTTATTTATTTGTTACTTTTATATCCCACCTTCCCTGAGTTGAGCTCAAGACAGTGAATATTGCTCCTGACTTTATTTCCATGCCACTCTATCCTTGTGGTAGCCCTGTGAGATTGGTCAGCAAAAACGGAGCGAGTGGTCCGAGGTTATTGGCAAGTTACACTTGTCCTCACACACATCTACGTGAGGACGGAAACTTGTAACTGTCCCATCTAGATGGGGCCGGAGAGCTGGAACAGCAAATGTTCATAAGCATGCATGTTACCCAACGATCTATGATCTTTGCTATATTTTCCTTCTTTTTAACACTGGAAAAGGACTTTAAAAAACCCCAGAGACTATTAATATTTTTGCTTTAAAAACCCAACCATCTTCCAAGTTGTAGACTTTCTCTACAATTGTTTCCAAAGAGACCTTTTATTTATTGCATTACTGTACTATGGTTAGACCTACTGACTGTCTTGTTTGCTGAAATGACTACATAGTCATTTTTAATTAGCTTTATGCTTTTTTGTGCTAAGGCTAATTACTGTATTTTTTTAAAACCAAGATTACTTGATTGCCAATGACAGGAGTGCCATGGTTACGCATGTTAGAAAATTCTCCAAGTACATTTATACGATTCCAAGTTCCCTCTGGATTTTTGCACAGTAAATCCTGCAGAGGGGGGAACAGGCAGTAAAGAATATATATATTATATGTATGTATGTATGTATTGGCAAATACTATCAGTGAAAGCAAAGGCAACTGTAGTACAACCTCATGTATCCTACATCCATCAGTAGAACATTCAAAGCATCCAAATACTCCAACATTCCAATAAATAACTGTGCTTCCTGAACACAGTCTGATATACGGTGGAAGATGGCAGAGAGACAAGTAGAAGATTCATACATTTGCTGCTCGGCTAATGGGAAATGGGTGTTTTCCTCTGCCTCTCTATTTTTATTAACATTAGCAATACTTCTTTTATTTGCCAATTAGTCATAATTAAGGCTGCAACCCGTTGGGAATATACTTAGAAATAAATTTGGTTGAATTCACCACCCCTTCCACTATCATTGTTGCTCTTATTTATAAAGCACCATCCATGTATACATTACTGAAACAGCAACATCTACATTGGCTTGGGCATGTTGTGAGAATGGCTGATGGTTCGGATTCCAAAAGATCTCCTGTATGGGGAATTAGTGCAGGGAAATCGCCCCAGAGGAAGACTACAGGTGCAATAGAAGGCTATCTGCAAGCAGGATCTGAAGACCTTGGGAACAGACCTCAACAGACAGGAAACCTTGACATCTGAGCACTCAGCCTGGAGGCAGACAGTGCATCATGGCCTCTCCCAATTTGAAGAGACCCTTGTTCACCAGGCCGAGGCAAAAAGGCAGTCCCGGAAACAGCAAAATCAGGGAGCTGGAGAGGGGACAGATTGTATTTATCTTCACTGTGGAAGGGATTGTCACTCTTGAATTGGCCTTTTCAGCCACACGAGACGCTATTCCAAGTCCTCGATACAGAGCACGTTACTATAGTCTCTCGAGACTGAAGGATGGCTAAGAAGATCCATGTGGCAAATGTAAGAGGAAAGTCTTACCATCAAACATTCAGCATGAGGAAACAACATATGAGGAACAGGGAAATGGAAGCAAGGGCAAATGAGGGAAATATGTGTTTGTTTCAATTACGGTACATGTACTTAATTTAATCGTGTGCCATCAAGCTATTTCTGACTTATGGTGACTCTTTTCAGGGTTTTCTAGGTAGGGAGAGCCCGGAATTGGTTTACCATTCTCTTCTCCTGGTGGTGCCCTGGGATTATGCAGCTTCCCCAAGGCCACACAGGATGGCTCCTCTGGGATACACAGTGGGGAACTGAACTCCCAAACTCTCACTCCACAGCCAGAGAGCTATCTCACTGAGCTATTGGGCCAGCTATAGATACTTAGTCTTCCATCCCTCAGCATAACCTCTGAATCTTCTAATTCTTCTTTTTATAGATACTCGGGCCTAGTTTAAACAAAAAAGGAAGAAGATTCACAGGTTATGCTGAGGCATGGAAATCCCGAACTGATCTTCGTGTCATTTGTGGGATTTTTTCCCCTCCTTGTTGCAAGATGACGATTTTTTCATTTGTCTTTCTGGAGATCAGGTGTGCATTGCATGGATTGTTTTTTGTGCATATTGCAACATGTAGCAGGCATCCTTCAGTCTTGAGAGACTATGGTAACATGCTCTGAACAGAGGTCTTGTGTGAGAAGGCCAATTCAAGGGTGACAATCCCTTCCACACTGAAGACAAATACAGTGTGGAAGTTCCCTGATTTTGCTGGTTTCGGTACTGCCTCTTTGCCTCGGCCTGCTGAACAAGTGCCTCTTCAAACTGGGAGAGGCCATGATGCACAGCCTGACTCCAGGCTCAATGCTCAGTTGTCAAGATTTCCTGTCTATTGAGGTCCATTCCTAAGGCCTTCAGATCCTGCTTGCAGGTATCCTTGTATCACAGCTGTGGTCTCCCTCTGGGGCACTTTCCCTGCACTAATTCACCATACAGGACATATTTTGAAATCCGAATGTCAGCCATTTTCACAACATGCCCAAGCCAATGTAGACGTCACTGGTTCACTAATGTGTACATGCTAACAATTCCAGTTTGCTCTAGGACTACTCTATTTGGAACGTTATCCTGCCAGGTGATAACAAAAATGTGTTGGAGACAAAGCATATGGAACATGTTCAACTTCCTCTCCTGCCATGCACAAGGGGTCCAGGATTCACTGCAGTACAGGAGTGTGCTCAGGACACAGGCTCTATAGACCTGGATCTTTGTATATGCTATCAGCTTCTTATTAAGCCATACTCTCTTTGTGAATCTAGAGAACACGATATCTGCTTTGCCGAGGTGTTTATCCAGCTTGATGTGTAGAGAGAGCATGTCAGAGATCGCTGAGCCAAGGTACACGAAATCATGAACATTTTGGAGACCGGTACCTACACAAAAACTCCAACCACCACCCATGACAGAAAAGAGGCAGAATCAAAACACTGGTAGACTGGGCAAATCGGAACTGTGAAGCTCAATTTCTCAGCACTGAACTCAACCATCTGAATTGGGCCCTACAGGCAAATGACTCCTCCAAAAATGAAATCACAAGAGCCATCAAACCAAGAAAACAACACTAAACTGAAGAAGACAGCCACCCACAAATAAAGTATTTCTGCCATACATCAAAGGGGCCATGGACCACATGGGGAAACTTTTGAAAAAACACAACCCACAAAGAGTATTCAAGCCCACCACAAAAATACAAATGTTACAGTCAGCAAAGGACAGAAGGGACCCTCTCACCACTGCAGGTGTATACTGGATACCTTGCAGTTGTGGACAGATATATATTGGGACCACAAAATGCAGCATTCACACCAGAATCAAAGAACATGAGAGACATTGCAGATTAAAACAACTGGAAAAATCAGCAATAGCTGAACATGCCCTAAAACAAGCTAGACATGAAATTCTATTTCAAAATACTGGACAACACCAGCAATCTGTATGTTAGACTGCACAGGGAAGCCATTGAAATCCATAAACATAAACAAAACTTCTACAGGAACGAAGAAGGCCTGAAATTAAACCAGGCCTGGCGACCCATTCTGAAAAATACAACCTGCAAAAGGTCAATGAACTCTTACCCAGCCACAAGGGCCAGAGATCATTGCACAAAAAAGACCAGCTAACAACACCCATCAACCACAGTGACAGATAATCTCTCCATCTCCCCTATCACAACAAAAACATGCTGATAACCCATCTCCTGAAAAACAGACAAAATACTGAATTACTTGTTGAATTGCCCATCTTGACGTCCTAAAACAGACTGTTGAGGATTTGATGGCCACCAAACGATCTCTTGTTTCCAGCACAAGAAAGAGACCGGAGGCTTCTGTAATTTGTGCAAAACGATCCTCCTGCAAAATGTGTATTTTTCTCTTTGTGAAGCAAAGCACGCAAGCGCCTAGACATCCACCCACTCATACACAGAAGAAGTGGCTGGTTGATGAAAGAGATATAAACAATATGTCTGATGATACTGATTTTTTTTTAAAGAAAACACCATGCAAGTTAGGCCACTGGAACTGTAGCCTAGCAATACAACTGATGAAACAGCTGTTCTTGCAAATGTGAAAAGTCTCCTGTTGAGAGTGAGATATCTCCGTGGTTTAGCTCTCTGGCTGAAGAGCCGGAGGCTGGGAGTTGTTTCCCCACTGTGCGCAGCCTTGACAGGAGCTGGGCTCGATGATCCCTCGGCTCCCTTCCAGCTCTGCAGTTCTAAGATGATGATGGTGCTGATGGCAGAAAAATATATTGCAGGTTCATCTTTCCTTCTTTCCTGCCATTCTTGTGCAAGAGGATTTGCATCCCTACCTGACACAGAGCTGGGGACAGTGATATTTAGAAGTGGAACTGTTTTCCCACCTCAGAATAATAGTCACTTTATGACTAATGAATTAGTACTATGTATTCTCAAAGGCTTTTACGGCTGGAATCTGATGGTTGTTGTAGGTTTTTCGGGCCATCTGGCCATGTTCTGGAAGTTGTTCTTCCTAATGTTTTGCCAGGCTCTGTGGCCGGCATCTTCAGAGGAGTGCTGTCCTCTGAAGATACCGGCCACAGAGATTGGCAAAACGTTAGGAAGAACAACCTCCAGAACACGGCCAGACAACCTGAAAAACGTACAGTACAACAACCATCAATTAGTACCATGTTAGCAATCTTTTAATTACTTCTTCACCTATTTCTTTAGAATTATTTGTAATATATACTTTTAAAAAGTACAAAAAAATCACCTCCAAGTATCTATAGGTCAATATCCTCTTTAGTATTTAAGTGTGTGGAACTCCAGCAGTGGAAGCAGCTACAGAGATGTGATCAGGAGCTGGTTGTGCAGCTGGTCACATGCAACTCACACCTTGCCATATTGACACTGTGGCTTCTGCAGTTGAAGCTGTGCACAACCATAAATACTGTACTGAACAGGACAATGTTCACTCAATCTAATAAAAGTTACCTAATACAAGAAGAAAAATAATGACATCACCAGACGTTGCACTATCTCACAAAAGGAAAGTCATTCTACTGTTGTTACACCCCAAAGTAATATGTTGCCCTGACCCACCTCTGTGTGTGTTTTTGTTTTTTGTTTTACTCTTCATATGTTGGTTCAATATATGGCAACCTTCCTGCTGGGAAAAGAGAGGAGGAATCCAAGATCAGACTGACATTCTGTATCTCTTTGACCTCAGAGTGTGACTTCTGATCTATCCTAGGTGTTTTCAAGCTTGGGTCCCCAGATGTCCTTGAACTGCAACTCCCATAAATCCAGCACAGCTAGTGGTGGCGTCTGGGAATTGCAGTCCAAGAATATCTGGGGACCCTAATTTGAGAATGACTGGTCTATCCCATAGCCCCAGAAGCCAAAAGTTTTTAAAATAATATTTTAAAATAATTAAGATTTATAACACTTAGCACTAGGTCAAACAACAGCTATCACAATACATGTGGCATGTTTAAGAGAACATCCAGCAAACAAGGTACCTTTCCTTCCTCCCCTTTAACCAGCTAGGGAAGGCTCATGTATCTCTCAAGCCTAAAAGCCATCATGCTGGTTCTGTTATGAAACTCAACATTCCACCGGAGAGGTGGTGATGGGAAAATAAATTGTGATTGCATTTTTGACATGTTTAATGCATACGGTTTATACACAGGAAATCTTCACTACACTCCTATTCTGTAAGCAACACATAAATACATGTCAGAAGTGTGCTAAGCCTGAATTCTCTCAGGAGTTCATCCTGAAAGAGGAAAATTCAAAATGATTTACCGTTTACATCTGCAACTCTCGCAGCTTCACTGGTTTGCACTGTTTGGTGGGGTGGAGAAGGCTGGGGCATTAACAGCCTTTTAATATTCTCACTGCCGAATAGCAAGTTAATGGATGGGGCTGGTGTATGGGGAAGGGGAGGTCTTCAAGTTATTTGGTTAAATTGCTATAAGCTCCATGTGCATGTTCCTTTGCTCCTTTCTATAACTTGCTTCTTGTGGGTCTTTTGTCACACTGCATTCCTCCTTTAGCCCCTATTGGTTCAGCCCCATTCGGTCTCCTTCACTGTACTATTGTGGCGAAGAGACTGGGATAGAGAACAGTATGGGCATACATGAAATGATGAGGACAACTGGTCCAGGTTTTGTGGGTCACGTAGGCAAAATGTTGACAATGGGCTCTGTACCTTAAAACAGCCACTTCCTCTTCACTGATGTTGGTGCTGGCCATTGATTTGCTTGGTCTCGCCATTTTGCACACAGGGAAGAGAAACTGAGGTAGGTGAAGAAGACCCATTCTGTTGCTTTTTGTCACTGCTTACTTGCTTGGAGGGGTCATGTAAACATCCACTGACATGTACAGCAGGGGCAGGGGGGGTGTCTCCAACTTTGGCAATAAGGCTCATTCTGGGATGTAGGCCTTGGGCAAGTGTTCACTATGGCTGACCCCTGAGACTAAGTGTGTGAAGAAGAAAAAAAATTAAAATAATAGTATAGCATAGGAAACCATGTTTGATTTATGTTACAAAGAAAGAATGGAATCTATGAGCTGACTCATGTTTGGAAGAAACTTAAACTAGGATTGAACCACTTCAGAAAACAGTTAAGGTTTCCATATATTTACTTGCTCCTACATTAAAACCCCCCAAAAACCACAAAAATATCTCCTTATATTTGATATAATATTCCTATCTAATATGCCAGTTTTCTGTTGGCAGGATTTTTTTTGTACATTTTTGCTTGTTATGTGAGGAGCATTTTATTTTATTACCTAATTTTGCTTTTTCCTGTATTCTCAATTGGTACAGTTAGGGGTGGGGTGCTATGCAAACTTGAATATATGTATAGCAGGAAAGATGCATATAAACATTCAGAAAAAATATGAACAAATACAACATGTCTTTTCTAAATGTAAGCAGCACCTCAGTTTCGTGGTAAATCACACTACCCACTTGATGCAGTTGTCACCTATTACAAGTAGGGGAAAATTCTAGGATCAGTAATCATAAAAACTGAAGAATTATCATAGGCAATTTGATTTCAGATCAACAAATTACTTCAGCAAATTAACTGACAAATGGAATGGGGTGCCATGACCATGATAACTTGGTTCCCTCTCATCCTGTGATGTCCCACGTGTGAATTCGCGTTGACAGTGGCGTGTCGGTGGTTTGAGTGCAAAAATATTTTCCAGCTCAATTAAATCTTCTGCACTTCCAGTCAATAACACTGCAATTAGTATGGACTGGCAAGGCAGAAGACTCTATTTCTTTGCAAAATCTTTTCCCACTTGAACATCTACTAGAACATATATTGAGTATAAATAAATGAGCCTACATTCCTTTCTGATAACATATGCCCATGCAGAACTCAAAATTAGAGGGAATATGAAGTGCTCTATTAATTGCATGAATGTTGATTGTTAAAATGGTGCACTAATTGGTGATATCTGTGTATGGTAGGCTCCCCCAATATGTGTTAGATTATATTAACTAACCTTATGTCCTGGGTATCAGACATTAAGCATTTTGTAAGAATAATTGTTATGCTGTGTATAATTGGCTGATACAGATTTCCAGTCTGAACCAAAAGTGTCAGGATGGCGCTCTGCAGAATGTGCAGCAGAGTTCGCTTGAACAAGAAGTAGAGCAGATGTGAAGGGGTGAAAGTTGAGAACAATGTATCTCCCTCTTTTTTTTCCCAGAGTGCCTCGCTATCTTTAGAGATGAATGGGAATTTTGTTTCAGTTAGTTTTTGATAAGAATTTACCAGAATCCACATTAAGGGACTCTGGAAACTGCTACTTTGAATTTCTGCCACAGCATGAAGATCTTTCTGCATTTGGGTTGATTCTTATTCATTTTTGCATCAAGACCTGAAGGCTTTGAACTCAGATGTCCCAGAAGCTGTATAAGGTTTCTCTCTCTCTCTCTCTCTCTCTCTCTCTCTCTCTCTCTCTCTCATTTGTTTTTGGTATTTTTAAAAGAATTAATCGGAACATGCAAGTTTCTTCGTATTTGACAAGGAAACTGTTTTGGATTTTAGAAATACAGTATGTATATGAGCTAAAGTAATTCAGCTTCTTTAGGCATCATCCACTTGACACTCTCCCTCAGTTCATGCGAGTTCTCTGGCAGCACTCCAATCACTTTCCCTCTCATCACAACTTCCTTGAGGGCAGTATTTAAGCAGGAGGATGGATCCAGGTGAATCAGGAAAGGCAGGTCTACATCAGCCCAGCTTTGGGGCAGCCATGCATTGTCCACTCCCCAGACACATGGTTAATGCTAATTCCTCAGGTGAAAATTAGCTGACAGGTGGGTCAGTTGTCTTTTATGAGATCTGTCCTCTATGCCAGTGCCAGACTGTTGTAGCCAATAAAGCTTTTTCCCCCCTTCCTATTGTGGTTGTGTTGTGTGGTTATTTCTATGTCCCAACCCTCAGCATCAGTTGAGCTTTGTCATCAATAACCAGATTAACACATGCAGTAATTCTCCTGAACATTAATAGGTCCACTAGTGTGAACAATAAATGAGAACTGCTCTGTGTGCTCTTCTTTTCTCTTCACCATATTGCACCACTTGCCCAAAATTATGTGAAGAGATTTCACATAAGCAGGAGTAACAGCTCACATTTTAAGGTCATTCCCTTGCTAGGTAAAAGTAGTAGTAGAGATGTGAGTCCCGAGCATATATTTTCCCTCTGAAAAATGAGACAGGATTTCTGAAGCACAAGAAAAAGCCATAGAACTCAGAGTCCCTTTTTTAAAAAAGAGACTGAGAAACTGTTGTATGTAACAGACTAACAACCTTTGTCTGAGGAGCTAATGGCAGAAGACAAAGAGCAGGTACCTGCTCTATTTTCTCCTATATATTGAAATCACACAGAAATGATGTGTGAATCTGACCATGAACAAAATAAAGGAAGCAAACTCCACCCTGCATGAAGAGTGGGGGACAGGGAGGACTAATGCCCGGCACTAGGTTTGGTGGTGCCCATATCTGTTGGCAAAGCAGATGGTGACTTTACTGCTGAAGGTTGGAGTTATCTTTCTATACTCTTTCTGCCCCTAGTCTTAGACCTGTGGGTTCCTCTGCATGATAACTATCCTAGTGGAACTTTGTCCTACAGGTTTCAACATTTAGATAGAAGGCAAAATTGTTTGTGATAATTAGGGTGACACAGTACAGGAAAAGACATGGCAACGATGAACAAAATTAATAGTGAAAGATCACTAACTACTGACATTTTGTAGATCAGAGATGACTTGTTCTTACAATGAAAAATTAGAGTGAAATTTGAAAAACAGCTACTGTAAATTTCTGCTGTAGGTCTGTTTATGGTCACTAAGGTTTATGCCAGTGCAGAAGATGTCAACATCTGCAGTTAGTGTGGGAATTAAGAGGAGAAAATATTTATTAATATTTTTAATTATAAAGAACTGGACCTTTCTTAGAAAATGCCATTTGGCTACAGGGTGCACAATGCTTGCTTGCCACTGGAGGTGAATCAAAGTTCTCCCTCCCCCACCCAACCAATGACAGTGGGATAATGTAATGGTGACTGCGATAGTTCCCCCTATCTGAGAAGGTGATACCAAGTGGTCGCATTTGGACAAATGCCCCCCCCCATCTTCCTTGGAAGGACTCTGTAGCAAAAGGAAACCAGCACTAGCACCCCTGTCTCATTCTACCTGCTGCTTCAAAGGTAGAGGCTCACTTGTTGACTTCTTACAGCCTGGGAAAAAGAAATATGTGATGATGGTGAGAGCTTCATACTCTAAGAAGAGAAGGAGATGGATCGTAGGTGAATGACAGGAAGGCACTGCTGCTGCTACCAGCCACCCGGGGAAGTAGAACATTTTAGAAACTCTAGATCCAAATAGGAAAGAGGTGGAGGCAGCTGTCATAGCCATAATCCCAGTCAACTGCAGAGGCTGACTCTGGAGAATTATAAAGAGCAGCAGCAGCTGTCCATAATGGCCAATGTCCTGCTAGGATGGAGGGTGGAGGGAAGCAGCAAATTTGGCCTCTCTACCACCTCAGTCAACTACCTTGTTGAGGCCAACTGAGCTCCATGGAAGCACTTAATTCCTTTTCTCATCTCTAGGAAGATTTCTGTGACATGTCATTCCCCCCCCCCCCCCCCGCAACCTATGTTTGAGCTTATAGGTGGGTTTGAACATGTTTATGAGTAATCTGGTGAGAAAGGCCAAATTGCACATAAACATGTTTGTAGGTTCAAATGTAAATTGCAGAGAAAATGGGAAATGTCATAGAAATCCTCCCCCTACTCATCACCACCTCCCAACTTCAAATGGATTCCCTCCTCATGGAGTTCTAAAGTTCTCTGAATTGCATGTTTAAATCCCCAGAGACGGACAAGTTGAGGAACAAGGATATTGTGGAAAGGAAGGAACTTATAACTGCCTTCCCATCAACTTTTCTGATCTCAGTTCATCCTCTGGAAGCAGCTTTTCCCTTTTAAAAATAGTCATAAGAATAATCTTGCAAGTTTTCCAGTATGTCCATTTATAGATCTGGAAAGAGCTATAAATGGACATACTGGAAAGTGTGCAATAATAGGTTAAATAGATTGTATTTAGACAATTTTAACAGAGCATATTTAGGTAATTGTAATGGAATTCAGAACATTTCAGTAAGCTTCATCAGTTGTCCTAAAAACAGCAGAAAAAATACAGGAAATAGTTTGTGACCATCTTACATGTTGACATTGAATCAAACAGTGCATAAACTATGCTTGAGTTTTAATTAAAAGGAAAGCTGATAAATTACTAAGATTCTGGTGTTCTCAAGATGGCTATCTGTTATAAAAACTCATTTTTGTGTCTAATGTGCTATCTCTAGCATATGAAATGGTTTCTGGATTAATTTTTATCATAAATGGAAATTATGTCATAAATACACGCATATCATTAAGCACACAGGCCCCCCCAAGTTTTTCCCTAGGCAAATACAACCAGATTATTAAAAACCATGGTACCATATTATGTCAGGAGGTTTACAAATTGAAGTGACCACTGGAAGTATTATATAAAATTTTAACAAAAATTAACCAGAAGGAAATTGTTTAGTAATTTTTAAAAAACAAAGGTTAATCTAAAATGACTACCAGCCCTTGAAAGGTTAACTGTCAGATTAAATAACCGGGACACAGACTGGTCACTGGGTACCTGGGGGAATGAAACACTAAAATTACTTACTCCAGTTCACAAAATTTACAAAATGATTAGCTTTTCTGTGTGTGTCTGGCAAATTTGCGGGAAGAAGCCTGTCCTTACCATTCCACAGTGCAAATCTAGTAAATACCAGACCCCAGTTGGTCATGGGAGAATCTGAGCTAAATGGTATACATTTCCAATGATGTAAAAGTAAATTAGAGAACAGGAAAAGTTATTACTCTGGAGATTGTAGGGCTATGGGGAGTAATAAAAATCAGGTTACCCTAATTTCCTTTGAACAACGAAGTATATACAGGTTATTATTGCCATTAATAGCTGGGCCTCAGAAGGGCAAGATACTGTTCTCAAGTAAAACCTTAGGGAGGAGGGAAACCCCAAACAACTAAATGTACTATTGAAGGGGAAAGCAAGTTGTGATTGTACTGAAAGTGCAGATTAAATATGTTTCTCCTCCATGGATGTCCTGCTCTTCAAATATCAGAGATTTCTTACTGCGAAGATAGCAGGTTTTCTTAAGTGTTGTCTAGACTTTCTTAAGTGTTATCTAAGGAGAAACCAACAATTCCCTCCTCACCCCCTGTTTACCATATCCAAGGGCCATTGCCTGCCCTTAAGGTCCTTCCAAAATACTCCTCAACTTTCTTTTCTCAACTTCCATTCTGAGATTAATGTACAGAGTCACTTCTTCACTTTGTAGGGGCCATATGCATGCTAATATGATAAGCAGAAAGCCAGAAGTCTTCTGATACTTGATCTTTTTTTTCAGCAACTGGAGCGATACATCAGTGGTTCTTAACTTTGGGTAACCCAGGTGTTCTTGAACTGCAAGTCCCAGAAGCCCCAACCAGCATAGCTGGTGGCGAAGACTACTGGGAATTGCAGTCCAAGAACACCTGGATTACCCAAGGTTAAGAACCACTGTGATACATGATCCTTTGCAGGAGATGGGCTCTGCTCCTGTTCATTCATAAATTACTACAAGGTTCTGCACTTTCAGGAGCCATGTTCTATCTCCCAGTTTCACAGAGATTGTTCAAAGAAGCACAAGTGCAAATCTCTTCCCTTAAGACTTGCTAGTCAGTGTGGTAACACCAGGCACTAAGGTTTAAAGTTTTGTATATGCACTCATGTCACTTCCCAACCTTTTAACCCTCACACAACAAGAGATATAAAATGTCCTGTAATTTTGAAGTCAGGATGAGATATTTCTCCTGGGCTTTTTTTTTCCCTTGAAAGAACAAAAATTTGGGGAAACACAGAAATGTATGCAATACTTGTTTTCATCTCAAACCTGATTTTTAGTGCTTTTTGAAGTATAAAATGCTTCATTCATAACAGCTTAGTTGTCATAATGACTTAGCATATAAAATTGTACTCTTTGGCCTACTAATGAAAGTTAAAAATATAAAAGCCCCAGTTTGTGACATTCAAAATTATATTGTATATTATACACATTCTGTATTGTTATATACTGTGTAGTTAAAAAAAAAAGAGGTGTAAAACCATTGCGCTCTGCATAGGAGTAGAATGTGGCCAATTTCCCTAAATGTATTCAGATAGAATACTTGTGCGAGAAGATTTACCAGCACTATTGGTAATTGTGATCAACCTAAAGGACCAGACTTTCACTCTCTAAATTAAATATTAAGTTATGATACAGTGTTGTGGAAGGCTTCAGATGAAGACTTGCTATTAGTTTTCCATTCTTGTATATGACACCTTCCAACGTGCATGTGCATGACCAATGTCATTTGGCAAAAGGCATTCATGTACCCTTAGAGGCCAAGCCATGGCCCCAAACTTTGAGAATTAGAAATTTAACCTTCTAGCATAAAACTGTTTTGTGTCATTCACCAGGTCACAAGGTTAGCGAGTCTCTACATTCCATAGAAAAGTCTATTTTCCAGTTGTAAATCTAAAGAATAACAAAAGCTTATATATGTTAGTTGTGCAAACTCCACCCTAAGAGTTCTTTTTAAAAGAAGAAGAAAATAAGGAAAGAAAACACCATTGGCACTCCCAACAGGTCCTTAACCTATCCTTAATGTTGGAGCAAATTTTGCCTGGGTCCCTCTAAAATCCTCATTTATTTCATCCTTGGCATTCCCCTCCCCCTTGCCTTTCAGTCCACATTTTGTTACTAGAAAGCTTTCGATTCAGCTTTAACTTATAAAACTTCATGCATTTTTGGGCTTGGAAGGAGACAGTTTCAGAAGTACACAATGAGAAGTTTTCTTTTTTTATTGCCATGAATAAACTGTATCTAGGGAACAAGTTCATGAAGGCAGGAGATATCCCCTTGCTTTCCCCTCACCCCCCCACCTCTTGTTTGTTTCCAAATAGTCCACCCACACATCAGTCACTTGGAATTAATTTGTCTACATCCTGGATGGCACGTAATCGGGGGGGGGGAGGGCGGCAGGGGGAAAGGCCTGCTGGGATCTTCTCAAAAGGAATGTGACAGGGCATGGGAATCACAGCATCCTGGTGGCGACGTGAGCATATTTTGGCTTGTCTTAAAACAAGCAAGCACCGTTAGACCTCCCGGAAGCGAGCAAAGCAGCCTTGCTATCAGACTACCTATCACAGGCTTGGACGCATGAGAAAAAATGCGTGGGCTTTAAAACGGTGCCTCAGGCTTTGAAGGCACTCTCTCCTCACTGCTTTTCTGTTGAACTTCCAGGAGTTGACACTGACTTCAGCAACAATCCAGTGGACTGTTCCAGTTCACTTCAACAATTTAACAGTTCAGAGATGGCAGCGTTTTCTCACCATCCGGAATGAAACGGCCGCTCTCGGTTCATTCCGTCCACAGTGAGAAATTGAGACTGTTTGTTTTTAATTATATTGGTCAGTGATTATTAATGCATTTCACAATCTGCTTCAGAAACGTTGGCTGTTTGCAAACAGGGTGGGAGGAGGTCCAGGGAGAAGTGGTTTCTTCCTTTGTTACGGTGGTTCAAAGAATGGATCCAGGTGCCAGCACAGTCACATGGCTGAAATGTGAAATCTTATAAATCCAAACTCAAAAGGCAGGTTTTACTTTTCCAAGGAAGTGACTAGCATTCCCATCTGGAATTAAACAGAACCATCAAGTCTAAATACTAAAAATAAAAAATAATAATAAAAAAAATACTCAGCCCTTGGGTACAAGCTGATTGCATAAAGCAAGCCCAGCTCCACATCTGCCATCTAGTATAATCCAGAGCATAGAGGGATACAGAGAAAGAGCCAGTTCACCACTTAGGAGTGTCTGCAGAACAGATATCTCAGACAAGTGAGTGACAAGAAGGAAGAGCCTCCTGAGTGAGCAATAGCTTTTGCAGTCCCATATATTGGCCAATAAGTCCTGTCATAGGTCATCTTCTGCAGGACATTTCACTGATGACCATTCAGCTCCCTTGCTGAAGGAACGGGATGCTCAAAGAAACAGGAATGAAGCCCCCAAGTTATGAGACATATGTGGGGCACAGGTGGGGTTAAAAAGTTCTTTGTAACGCAAATAATCAAGAACCGTTGCCTCAAGTTACAGCATGGCTGCACACCAAAGGTTGGTAAGCTCCACAGGTCTAGGGGCTGCCTTTGCCCATCCTTAGATCTTGAAGAGTTACAGTTGTGACACATAGTAGCCAACAATTGTTATTTAAAAAAAAACACCTGAGGTCTTTTTACAAACTAAAGTATCCTCCCCTTGAGACTTCTAGTGGACTTTTTGTTTTTAAAGTTGGATTGTGTGGAAGCTGCGGAAGAGCTGAATGGGGCCTGAAAATAAATTAATTAATTAATTAATTAATTAATTAATTTATTTATTTATTTATTTATTTATTTATTTATTTATTTATTTATTTATTTATTTATTTAACTTATATGCCGCTCACTCTTCCCAAAGGTGTCTGGGAGGCTTACAAAATGTGGCAAAACTGCCCTCCCTACCTCCTAGAGAATATAAAGTGGCTTTAAAGCCTTTTTCTAAATTCAAAGAAATTAAAAATTGGGGTATGGAAGGTACATTTGGACACCCTGGTGATGTATGCAGACCATGGGCCAGATGTTGCTCACTGTTGCTATATGTCTCTGGTCTAACAGCCCTATCAGGCTTCTGAAGCACTAGAAAATCCACAAACCTGTTCATTCTATATCACAGTGCAATTTACATAAAGCATGAGCTGTTTTGGATACTCTTCATTTTTGAAGACGCTACTAGCAAGAATCCTATTTGGATTTTACTCTGGAGTAAGTGAAATATCATGACGTTTAGGGCCAATTATAGCTAATAAACAAAATCGCATCTTTGTACCATGTTGTGTGCTCAGTAGTGTGACTGACATTTGGCCAGGCATGAGACCAGCATTTCATTAATTAGCTGCATTTTGCTGCCATGATATATGTGTCTTTACTTACTCCAGAGTAAAACTACAATGAGATTCTGCCTATTGAGCCTGAAAATAGGGTTGAGGAAGGTGGAAACATCTAAATTTAGCAGATGAATTTTGAGAGCCAGACTCTATGTGATGATGGAATAGTTACCTTGGTTTAATCTCATTCATATAGCTCAGTGAACTAAAGATTGGTTAAAAAGGAATGGTATATGCAGAGACATGAGATGTGAAGAAATGGTTTTGCGGAGAAAAAGCTAGATCAAAATAAGATAATGAAAAAGATAGTAAGTATATTCTACAAGAGCAGGGACGTGGTTGCGCTGCGGGCTAAACCGCAGAAGCCTGTGCTGCAGGGTCAGAAGACCAAGCAGTTGTAAGATCAAATCCACGCGACGGAGTGAGCGCCCGTCGCTTGTCCCAGCTCCCGCCAACCTAGCGGTTCGAAAGCATGCAAATGCAAGTAGATAAATAGGGACCACTTTGGTGGGAAGGTAACAGCGTTCTGTGTCTAAGTCGCACTGGCCACATGACCACGGAAGATTGTCTTCGGACAAACGCTGGCTCTATGGCTTGGAAACGGGGATGAGCACCACCCCCTAGAGTCGAACACGACTGAACAAAAAATTGTCAAGGGGAACCTTTACCTTTTATATTGTACAAGATATTAATAGATACAGATGACCAACAAGATTTCCTTAAAACATTATAGAAATATGATTTGGGATAAGAAATTATTTATTTATTTATTTATTTATTTAATATATTTTTATCCCACCTCTCTCCCTAGAGATGACCCAAGGTGACTTACATAATTAAAATACAGTATTTAATGTCTATTATAGAGGCCTTCCCCGTCCCATAATATAGCTTTCTTTTCCCATCTTGGATCCTGTTTTCTTTATTGATCTTTATTGCTCTTAACAACAAAGTTATTAGAATGCTCTTTTTATCTTTATATTCTGTAAGCCACCCAGAGTAGATTCCCGATCTAGATGGGTGGGGTAAAAATGGAATCAACCAATCAATCCATCAGTCAGTCAGTCGGTCAGTCAGTCGGTCAGTCAATCAATCAGTAATGCTAACAATGGTGAGTATACAAATACAAAAGGATCACACAAACACCATATAAAAATAGAAATAATACAAAAACATATTGAAAGCAGTAAAGGACAACAACGCATTTAAAACCCCACTCAGGCAGTCAGCCACTCCAGGAAAGCTGATATGAAGAGAAAGGTATTTGCGTGTCTTCCAAGGGACAGCAAAGATGGGGCCAGTCTGGCCTCCTATGGGAGGGAGTTCCAAGGTCTGTGGGCAGCAACAGAGAAGGCCCAGTTCTGTGTCCCCACTAAATGCACCTGTGAAGGTAGTGGGACTGAGAGAAAGGCCTCTCTGGATGATCTTAAGACTCAACCAGGTTCATAAAGGGAGATTCGGTCCTTGAGAGAGTTTGGGCCGAAGCCATTTTGGGTTTTATAGGTTACAGCCATCACTTTGAATTCTGCCTGGAAATGGATTGGCAGCCAGTGGAGCTGCTATAACAGGGTTATGTAATAAGTGTGAAAATATGATGCACAAATATCTTGAAGTCTATGTCTATAAGGATAAAGAAAAAAAATATATAAATTACTTTGTACATGGTATTTAACTCAGGTGAAATTAACTGTTAAGTTATGTTGGAGAGAATGCCAGAAACAGGTACTTATTTCAATTTGAGTGGGAATGTGAGAATATATCAAAATTTTGGCAGTTGGTTTTCAAGGAAATAAATGAAACAATTAAGTCAAATATAGACGCAAGACCTAAAATAGTGTTTTTATCAATATTTGACAAGGAGCAATGGAGTTGGGCAATGAAAGTATTAATTTCAAATTTATTAACAGCAGCAAGATTAATGGTAGCAAGGAATTGGAAAGTAAGGCATGATTTTCAGTTGAATAAATGGTGTGAAGAAGTTTGGGATATAGCTATTCATGATAAGTTCATATGTAATATTAAATGAAAGAATGATTTGATTAATAAGAATATCTTTTTTGATACCTGGGGAAAATGTATTGATTTTGTATTAACAAAGGAGAAGGATTGTGCAAAGGATCAGTGAAGTTTTGAAAGAGGAATGAATGGGGTTCCATAATAGAGGAAACATCGGTCGATCTCCAAATAGTCCTGGTGGTAGTCGATAGTATGGTTTATATCGTTTGGGATTATTAAGCTATGCCTTTTTTCATTTTCAAATTTGTTTTCTGTATAATTAATTTTTAAAAGATGATGGGATAGCTATTAGCCTTATTTTTTTAAAGTATGTGTGGAGTCCTTATTCTTGTTTTCCCTCTCCTCTCAGAAGTGGCATGTTATCATGGTGATCTAGACTTTGGATGCAGCCTTTCTGAATGGTGTTGTTGCATTGTCCTGAAAACAGCATCTGTGGTTCTTCAGCCAATAAGTTCTCCCCCTTCCTGCAGTTTTCCCCTCATTTATTTTATCTTGACCGATCAGCTGTAGCTAGCTCATCTCATTTCTCACCATGTGCCCAAAGTATCTCTCTTTGTTGTTTACTTTCCACATCTAAGACGTTCTCCAATAAACTCACATTTCAAATCCTTCTAAATTTTTTATAGATGCCTGGGATAAAAAGGACTACAATTCCATACCATATAGTAATGTGGCAGCAAAGGGAACAGTCCCTTCCTTCACTCAGTATGTGCCACCACCAAGTGTCAATTCCCTCCCAACTCCATCACTAATGTTGGGGTTGCCATTTCACTTTTTCCCTTGGATTATCCCTTTCACCAAACCAGGAAAACAGCCAGGGTTCCTTTCCACTGGTGCTATGAACTGTGTAACAACTAAGAGCTGACTTTACACATTGTTTTTTTAAGTAAGAGTAAGAATGCTTTTGGTGAAACACATACAACCTATGCTATTTTAGTGATACGGATTTGACTATGTGTCCCAGTATTGACCAGTGGTATGCATTGTATAATGTCTTTGCTATTTTCAAAAATAGTAAACAGGGCTTGTAATCAAAAAGGAATTTAAAAAAAACCCCACAGATAATAAGGTTTACTATTGAAAGCTTCTCAGTTCCTCAAATATGACTGAAATTTCATTTACTTACTCTTTCTTCTCTATTTACAGTTTAAGTGTATATGTTTTTTTTTAAATGTATGGACACTTACCCAATCCCCCAAGTTCCAACAAGAATATACCTTAGACTTCACAGATTCTTCACAAAAATAGACATCACACCTCAGTACAGTTCTTAACTAACTACTTCACAGCTCTCAGTTCTTTTCCCTCAATTCTTCTACTGTCTTTCAAATTCTGGCTTAACAACTGTTTTAGAAACTGCCCTTAGATCTCAGGTCTCATCTCATAGTTCTTTCAGTTTCTAATTCAAACTAAAACATAACTAAAACTTAACATCTCTCTGTCTCTCTCTCATACACCCTTTTTATATATCCAACAGCATCTTGTAGTCAGGCAGCATACAAGCCAATCAGCATGCAGTTACATTCACATATATTCTCTCGCCTTTCCCCCTTAGTTATTGTTTTAACTAATTCTCCTGGCAGACATCCAGCTTTCTACTGCCAATCAAAACCCAATTCTTTACTACACATACTAACACCTACTCATGCACCATGTGGAATCTCTAGACCTGTACATACCAGACGCACAAAGCTGCTTCTAAATTTGTAACATTTGTCATTTCAAGGAAATTTGAGGTGGGCCATCTCTATACTGACTTTTATAGTATGGCTATGATCCCATTGTTCATTCAACCGAATTCCAAAGTAACTCTATTTGCGACCAGGGTTTATACTTTTATTTTGGAACTTCACCTTCCCTTCTTGGGCTGCCTGATTTTTAGTGATTGCCATGAACATGCCTCTGTTTTACCAACCGCACCATCTTGCCATGTTGGATTTTGTCAAAGGCTTTCAATAAAGCATGCATAGCTATGTTCATATCACAGTATTTCTCCTCAAGTATATATAGAAAGAATAGTAATTATCTGGTTTTGAAATCTCTGCATCCAAAGTATGTCCTGTCCCTGTTTCACATTTGCAAATTTCACCATGTATTAAAGAAAACCTTAAGCAAATGCGTCATTAAATTTAGTCACTGCAAGCTCTGGTATTTTCAGTCTTGGACATTGTAATAAAGGTTAACTTCAGCCAAATTTCAGTAATGATTTCCGTTCCATTGATTTAGTTTAAAAGTTACAGTAAAACACCTAAGTCGTCATCTTTTATAACTTTAATACTTCAGAGACAATATTGAGTTTGTATTTCTGCACTTCTGGTCCAGTATCAACATCTGGCGCAATAAATTATGTTGTTCTATTATTTTTCCAACAGCTCTTTAATGTATCACTGCACACTATGATTTTACCATTGATGTGAAGTATCACAGAACTGTAACAAGGCAAGCACAGTGCCTTCGGACAAATATCCAAAGGTACCCAGGTATTTGTGTTTCTGAGGCAACCATGGGGCAGAGGAAAGAGCCTCTAGTTGCCAATCAGGGGAGATGCTTTGTGTTAAATCTAGCATTCACATGTTGTGAAATAGAGTGGAAAAGAAGGACAAAGTCTGAGAATCTTTACCTCAGGAGTGAACATTCATTGCTTTCCTAATGCAACAATAATTACATATGACCAAGTTGATTTTGACTTATGGTGACTCTTTCCAGTTTTCCGGGTATAGAATACTCAGAAGTATCTCTATACCTAGAGTACTATTCCCTTCTTCCCAGGGCACTCTGGGACTATGCAGCTTGTCCAAGGCTACACGGGCTGGCTCTTCTCCTGTCAGGCACAATGGGGAAGCAAACCCCAAGCCACTGGCTCTTCAGCCAGATGCCTAACTCATTGAGCTAGCAAGGTCAATAATTAAATCACAAAAGTGTTACAGATGCCTAATTCACTGAGCTAGCAAGGTCAATAATTAAATCACAAAAGTGTTATGTCCACAGCACCACTAATTCCAGAGCTAAAGAACAGAAAGGGTGGAGACAAACAGAATCGATGGAAACAACGTAGAGAACAGAAAGCTCTAAACATTGCCCTTTTAAGAAGAAATCCATGAAAAACATGTCCATTTCTTTTTTCAAGTCCCTCATTCACTTTTTTCCTGGAGCTATCTTAGGCAGCTCATTTTCTACTGGTAGCTGGGGTGGGGGGGGGGGGAAGAGAAAAATAAAAAGCAAAACAGAATGCCCAGCTCTGCAGGCTGTTGATGGTGTCCTTCTCTTCACATCTATTTCATGTTTCTAAACATTATTTTCCAACAAAGTCTCTGCAGGCTCCTTTCCTTAGCATTACAACCCCCTGTTTATGAAATTTAGCAGTTGTCTTTTTTCGTAAGTTTTTAAATAGCATAACAACATTGGGCTTTTCATACCATTTTTACTGTGCTTTCTTCATCTTTATCAGCAACTGTAGCATATAGCTGATGCTGATGTCTGTGAATTTCCCTTCAATTGGATAAGCATGGAATGAAGTTTATAACAGCTGCACTTATGTGTTCTGTTGCTATGATTGCAACTCCATAACGGTGGTGTGCATCATTCCTGCCCAAATGAAATATAGCTGCCTAGTATCTTGGCCAGATCCCAGCCAATGAACTTCCCTTTCTCCAAGGCTCTGAATATTCAGAATTCATCCTTTTCATTTCTGTTGCTCTATTGTGGCTCTGTTTCTCCTGCCACCTCAGATATTTCATACTAGTCTCATTTTTAGCATGGAGATTTTTTAGCACCTTCTTTGTAGTCCTAAACATCAAGGGTCTTTTTTTTTTTACATCTCAGTGATATGGCACACTGGAATGGCTACCATTACACCTGCAGTTAGTCTCTTTTGCCTTTTGCTTCTCATTGATATTGACGTTGCTACTTCAGAGGCCTTCAGCTCCCCAAAGCTCAACCAGATTCCCCATCAAGTTGCTCTCTGTCTGGAGTTGCTGGATTTCCAAGGGTCTAGATTAATTAACAATTGCCCAATACTTGGTATGAATGAGCTCTATGACAGCAGTAGTCACAAAAGACATTCCAGAGGCCAGCATGTCTGTGTAAATGTGTGGCGTATCGAGGCAAATTTGAATATCAGTAGATATATTTACATCAATAAAACCACATAGGTTGAAATTGGTCTCTCCCTCTTCCTTTCTATACTAGCATTCCAATCCAGCACAGCCTTCTGTCATGGGTGCTTAAGAGAGATGGACTAGTGAAGCAAGAATATATCTCTTTGTGTAATCCTGGGGAACTAAAGGTCTCTGAAGTAGCAATGCCAGTACCAATGACTACCTTCATTAGATTTGTATACAAGCATTTTTGAATGCCTATGTTGTGGATGGACATGAATGGGGTGCTATGGGATTTGAGGGTGAAGTAGCTCTGTGGAGATTAGTTAGTCTAACTGGAATGTTGGTCTGAGGGTCTAATGAGAATTATGTTGAGACATGACTGTCTAGAGAGAAAGACCAAAAAGTTAGAGCAGAGAGCTGAAGTAAGCTAGAAGTCTGTTTGAAAGTGGCAGTCTGTGGTAGAGTTTTTGAAGAGACATCTGTCTTGAGTAGTTAGAGGGTGTGTGTAGGAAAGTCTATAATGTCGTTATTTTGAATTCTAAATACTGGAGAAATAATATTTAGATCTTTCTGTTGTTACCCTTTATTGTTCATATCCAGTAACCTCTAAAGAAAAATCCTGTTTGATTGTTTAAACTACACTCTCCCCAATATTTGTTTTATGTGTAACTAAGAATAAGAAAGACAGATTACAAATAAATGGAAGTATGTCCATGTCATGTAAAGCAGTGCAAATAAGAACACAGAGTTTTATTGAGATTAAGAAACCCCCTACCAGATTGGGGCAAAGGAGGCTTTGCTTACAACGGTATAAAAGGAATAACCCCAAAATATTTCAAAAAGTGATGGGAGGGTGTTCTTGCAGTTTAATGCTTTTCTAGAGGCACTAAGAAGTAATGGCCAGGATTTTAGGTGTTAAAAGGTATTAAAAAGTTGCACAAGTGTGCCTGCAATGACCTGAGGAGTGCGTAACTTAGCTAGTGTGAAAATTAGTGTGAGTGCTTCCTCAGGCTGGAAAAAATGAGAGTGAGAGATTTTAGGTAGACCAGAGTTGTACAAAGGGAGAGGAAAATGACAGTGAAAGAACTTTGTAGAAGGGGGAAGAGCTAGAATGAAAAGAGTGGAACTTTCTCTTCATCAAAACCACTGAATGTTCAGATGTTTTGAGAGGCATAGATAAGAGAGGGCAGGAGGTTAAATGGGTGAAAACTTAGCATTAGTCAGCCTAACTGTGGCCGCTATAGTATTTGTGAAAAATAGAGGACACCGACAGAGTGATTCAAATGATTACATAGTATGGTATTACAGAATATGTGTCGTATCTGAAACCACTCTTTTTTTAAAATAAAACATATTATGTGCTAGTTAACCATTGTATGAATTCACAGACAAGATGCAGAGGCTGGAGGTCTTCCCTTATCACTCTTCTTCTTTTAGAACCTTTGCTTTATTCTAATAATATTGCCCCACCTTTTCCTCTCCCTCTAAGCCAGGCTCTGGGCCTTATGAAACACTTTTCTTATGTTCCTTCATCGTGGTATATACATTTCAAGGAAGAGGCATGAATTTGCCCTCGGTTGTGGTTCTGTAGTGGCTTCAACATTAATTGGGAGAGTGAGGAGGATTGAAATCTTTCACTACTTAGGATGCTCTCCTGAGAAAGCAAATTATGGTCAGATTTGGTCTTTTAAAATAGTAATGTAGGCATGGAAAAGGAGCAGAAAAAGATAGACAACATGGTCAAGACTTTATAGCAATTGTCTTTTATAATACAGTAGAAACGATACAGATTTATAATATTAGTTAAGTGTAGTAAAATTTCCAATATATCTATATCTACATCTGGAAACTTTCATCACACCTAATTAATATATATTTAATCCTCCTTCTATCATGATGTTAGAATTCAGATTCTTCCAATGATTCAGGTGATATTAAGTGACTTTAAGGCAGATGAAACAAAGTACTTTACATGATGCATAATTAACTCGTGAAACTCCCTGCCACATGATATGCGATTATAGCACATATTCTGCTTTGACAGGAGGTTGGGTACCATACCCTTTGGACCTATGACATACAAAGGGGCTATGTCCTTGTCTGTTCAGAAGTAAGTCCCACAGAATCCATGGGAGCTTGCTCTTAGATAAGTGTGCACAGAATCTCAGCAGGACAGGGTTCTTGATGGATCCTGCCCTGTTTTGATTAAGAACAAAGTTCAGAATGTGACTCAGCTTTTGCAGAACAGAACAAATTAATGTGTTGTTCATGAGAGTGATGATCAGGATGAAAAGTCATCCTGGAAAACTATTAAGTAAGATGGCTGTTACACCATGAAATATATGCTGTCTTTCACAGGAACCAAATTCTGTTGTCAATTCAGCTGCTAGTGTAAATCCAGGCAAATTAATGACATCCCTGTAGAGTTATACAACTCTTAGCAATGTGTTGGGGCTTAATTCAGAATTTTTCCTCAGCATGTCCATTTTTGTGTGGGAGAAAGGAAGCAAAATTAAAATGAAATATCAGAGTCCCTCATTCTTTCCGGATGTTCATATGCCAAACAGTGCAATGATGATGGCGAGCTCCCAGCATTACAAAATTATGAAGAAAATGTCTATTTTGGAAATCTGTCCCATTCTCTGACATTCTTTATAAGAGTTATAAAATATGTCACTTTTTTGGCCTCTTTATCAAGCTGTGGGCAGCAATACTAACAAGATGTGGAAAGCGGCTGAAAATGTTTACACCAATAAACACTGATTTTTAAAGAAGCCTGCCTGCAGAAACTTCAGATATTACATTACTAATGCTTTTACTCAGAAAATAGGTCTTCTTTTAGAGGAGAGATTGTAGTACCTTTACAATTGCTGAGAAAAAGAAAAGAAAGCTATGTGTCAAGATTTTTTTTTTTTAAAAAGCGAGAATAGAAGCATGTCATTTAGTTTCTCCTCAGTTTCTTCTCTCATAATTTGCAAGCAAATTCCTTTTTGAGATGATCAGTGATTAATCAGAACACTTGAAAATGGCGGCAGTGGAGTTCTTAGCTTATCCTCAACAAATGAATTCCATTTTGTACATCAGCACAGAAATAAAATGCAAGCAGTCTTTCATTTTCTCCAGCTTCTATCGCAAGATTCACAATAGCTCTTGTAGCTCATCAGAGCTGTGGAACTACTAAGATCCATAGGAGCTTACTGAACTAGGAGAAAGATCTCAGAAAGCTGATGCACAGATCCCTCTTTCTCTGGGCCAAACATCTTTCATAGTGATAGAGGATACTGGAACAGCAGTGGCAGTACATTGGGGTTCATTCATGTAGTCGTTTAGTCGTGTCCGACTCTTCGTGACCCCATGAAGGAATCCTAGGGATATTACATTGGGGTAATAATGGGTAATTTCTTCTTTTAAAATGTCACTTTTTTAAAAAGAGGCATTTTGACAGGAATTATTCAAGTTTTATCCTATTCTCTTATCATTCTTAAGAGCCTTCCCACCCCAACAAGCAATGAAAAGTAAAAATGTAAACAAAAAACCCACCATCTCATATGGAACAAGTATGAGTAACAGCAACAAATTATTTGTCAGGCTGTGGCCTCAGCATAAGCAAAGAGCAGAACTCATTGCTTCAGTGCTTCGAAGGCAAAGTCAGCCAACAGACATTTTGCATCAACTAAGTACTCGTTGTTAGGATGTTTATGTAACCATGTTCATTACCTGTGCTTATAATACTACTGTAATTCTGAAGGTTCATTATCTGTGTTAATAATGCTGTTGGCATCTTCTGTGTCCCACTTCATTTGGTTCCCATAACACCCACCCACTTACATTGTACCACATATGTCTGAAGAAGTAGATGTTTGCAGAAGCTCATACTGACATAAAATGATCTAGTCTTTGCCACCTTCTTCCTCTTCTTCTTCTTCTTCGATTTGTTTTGTTGTTATACTTGTCAAACACTATAGTAAACATTATACATAGTGTTTATCCAGTGTGACATAGTGGATAGAGTAACAGACTAGGACACAGGAGCTCTGGCTTCAATTTCCCAGTTCTGGCAAGGATACTCAATGGGATGGAACTGGTAAAACCACTCTTTAGATACTTAACTTACCTTAAAAAACCTGCAAGGGTCAGTATAAGTCAATTCTGACTTGACAACACATAACAGTCTTAAGACTGCTTCTTCTTTATGTCTTTTTAATGTGTTTCTCCCTAGGATTCCTTCTAGAGAAAATCCCATGGGAAAATGAACCCAGAAATGCTAGGATTAGCTAAATTTGTGGCACAGTGGTTAAACTGCAATATTACAGTGAAGACTCTCCTCACGACCTGAATCTGATCCTGGGCTCAGGTAGTTGTCTTGAAGTTGACTCAACCTTCCATCCTTCTGAGGTTGGTAAACTGAATACCCAGTAGCCTGCATATCAAACCGTAAACTACCCAGAGAGAGCTTTAAGTACTATGGGGCAATATATAAGCAGCACACTTTCCTTTTCTTCTTCTTCTTTGCTTTGTTGTTATACATATTTGTCAAACGCTATAGCAAGTAATGGGAATGAGTTACTTTTTAAAATGCAGTATTCCAAATTCTGATCAGAAGTGCAAAACATGAGATTAAATGCAGTTCGTAAGTTAAATGCAACTTAAATGTAAAAGTAGCTTTCCATTTTGGCAGTGTGCAGGTTTGTGAGTAAGCACTGACAAGAGGGCCAACTCATTTTTCCCCCTCCACAGGAGTGCTTCGTTCCCAAGGAGGAACACACATGGCTGTAAATACACATGTATCATTCAGGAAATGCCCATAAGAAAGAACCAGCAGGAATCTAGTTTCCTGCTTACCACACTGTGTTTACGAGTCCATCTGGACTTCCAAGCTTAGTGAACCCTGGCATTTTCTAGGTGCATTTACCCATGGGAATCTCTCCAGAAGGAATCCTGGGGAGAATCGCATTATGTTGGGAGAGGTTTCTGAGACCTTCACCAAGTGACTGTTCTATATTCATTTTCTAGGAACAATTAGGTTTCCAACAATTACATTGATTTGCCATGCCAACACAATTATGCTAAGAGGATTCTTCTACTACTACTATTACTTGTGCAAGGGTGGGAGCTCGTCACAGCCAGACTAATGGCTTGTAAGACATTTCTATATCTTAGTGCCAAACAGAATTCTGCAGTAGGCCTAAAACTGTGCCAGTTTCTGGGGCCAGATGAAGAATATTCACGTGGGGAAACACATGGCTAGTTGGAATATAATTTTTCCCAGGTGCTGAGCATCTTTGTTGTCATCATCATCACCATTGTCTAGAGATACTTTTTAAAAAATAAGCACACTCTATAACAAGCACTTGAGGCTATTTCTGACTGTTCAACTGTACTTTCCAAAATTACCCTTGACAGATAAGATTATGTGAGTTCTGCATATGATGAAATAATCTATTACTCCTTTCCCATGTCAAAACAGAAGCAAATGATTGGGGTCTTTCATCTCCCACACTTTGTTGTGTGTCCAAAAAAGAGGAAGCTACCTGAACTGGAAATTTCAGGCATTCCTCCATAGAATAAGTTCTTTCACACTATTAAAATGATTTTCACATGTAAAATTGGCCAGAACATTTGATGTACAACATTCAGCTTCATCAGTCATTTCATTCCATGTAGAGGAATTATTTGCTATTCTGACTCAATGTCCTGGAGTAGTTATAGCTCCTGGTTTTAAAAGCCAGTCTTCCACACTCTCTCATTAGAGGGCTTCGTCTGAATTTTCTTTGGAAGCCCAAATGATGAAACCTAGGGTGCCATGTTTTGGGCCCATCATGAGAAGGCAAGATTCACTGGAAAAGACAATAATGCTAGGAAAAGTCGAAGGCAGGAGGAAGAGCTAAGCAGGACTGTTGAGAATAGATGTGTGTGTGCACACATACTAAAAACAAAGACAACCCCTGAAAATTGCTTATGATACATATTTTAATCATCATCATAATCTTAGTATTGCATAGCTGGAAGGAACCATGTATATCATCAAGTCCAGTCCCAGTCAAGTGGGGAATTGAACTCCCAGCCTCTGGTTCTGCAGCCAGATGCTTAAACCACTCAGCTATCTAGAAATTCTTTTTATTTCCTTGTTGATTTTTTTTTGCATTTCTACACCAGCCATCTATTGGTGAGCCACTACCTTGGTGCTTGCAAAACATAAAAACACCAATACCCTTCACCTTGTTTGCATATCACACATAACTGTTTAGTATTTGAAAGATTGGTAGAGCATGCTGCCATATTTTGGGCTCAGAGTAAACAGGTAGAAGGATTTATAGACAGAGCTTGAGGGTTTGTATGTGGTGGCGGTGGCGGCAGCATAGGTATGCATGAGGGAATGGGATAGAATTATTGATGGGTCTGGCACAATTTGTTGCCTGACACACAGCAGTAAATAATAGCCCCTGTGCATCCACGTCAAGGGGCTTACTTTATTAGCTGAAATCTGCTACATTATGTTGGCACATTACATGTCACAGGACCTTTCTTTATCCAAACCAGTAACAATCTATTCTTCCCTAATGCGGCCAAACTGCTGCCTGAGACAGCCCCCTAAATTCTCCTGAGTAGTAAAGCTGATACTGGTGGTTGAACACAAAGAAGGCCTTGGCTAGGTACATACAGTTTCTTGAAATCTGAAGTCATAGGGTATGGTGATGGTGATGAGAAATTTAAATATTAATATAGTATTCCTAAAATGACGTTACTGGCACATCCTTTTATGTTTTAACAATAAGCATTTGCATCGTTGGGGAAAGTGTAATTGTGCCTGTTCTACTTGTTTCCACACCCTGTTTCCATTTGACATAACTTCTAAAATATCTTTGTATGTGAAACTATGGATCCTGCCCTTTCCAGCGATCCTGGCACATGGATAGAAACTTCCAGAAATTATGGTGACCACGAGAAGGATTATTTGTTTGGAACTGTCACTTGTTTTTACTTCCGAGAATCTGCAGAAGAGCTTACTTTGCATTACAACTGGGCTTCAGGACTTAATCAAAACATTCTTTTGAACTCTGGTTTCTCCAACCATCATTCATCTCTAACACAAATGTCTGTTTAGCTCTGATTATGCACTAAATTATAATATCTATTTCTGCTCTATAAAGAAGAATAGCATAACTCCTTTTGTGGTATAACTATAACTCTTTGTTACTTTCATAATTAAAGAGGTGTGGCCATACTAAGCAGTGGAGAAGAAATATTGCAGGTCCCGGTACTGGCTTCTGGGTAGATGGGGCTCATTAGCCTTGGAAGGCAGCCCATCTAGGAGAAGGAAAACTCTAATTTCAAACCTCCACTTCCTTGTGCTATTGCCTTGTGGTTATATCCATCAATGGAAAAGGCTTCAGGAGTTAACCTTGAGGCAAAATCCGGAGCCATATACCAAGATGCTATATAACCCAGAGCCACTGTCTGTTAACTGCCTGGAGGCAGTTTGTGACACTCTGGCAACTCCTGCAACGTTGCTGGAACCAGTTGTATTGGCTTTTGCCTTTCCATTGGACTACTTCAGTGATGTAGAGAGGGGGGATTTACTGCTTGGGAAACAGTCTGTCCTCCATATTATTTTATCCAGGCTTCATTCTCTGAAGAGGACACTCCAGCTTTGCATACAGCATCAAAATAACAGGGGAAGTAGCCGTTACCGGTTATACGTCCTTGCTTGATTGGAATAGAGCATGATGCCAGGGGCTACTTCTGATGGTGGGAGAGGTCATTGCACCTCACTAGGTAGCTACCACCTGCCTTAAGCTGGGCAGCCACCAGCCAGTAAGGTGCTGCCTTGCCACTGTCTGTTAACCTCACGGGGTGCATGGGGTTTAGGGTGAAAGTCGACAAGCAAATTGATAACCCTGCACCATGCAACAATCATAAGAAAACTTCTGCCCTAAAGATGGGCACCTGGAATGTTCGTACAATGACCCTTGGCTATTCTGATGACCTGCAGGAAATAGACAAAGTGGGCAAGACAGCTGTCATCAACATGGGATTGAGCAGGCTGCAGATGGACATTGTTGCCTGCAAGAGACAAGATTACCAGACTCGGGATCTGTCAAAGAAAAATTTTTCTCATTCTTCTGGCAGGGAAAACCATTGAATGAGACCTGGGAATATAGTGTTGGCTTTGTGGTTAGAAAGACTCTGCTGAGATCCATTGTTCCACCTACTGTGGGGAGTGAAAGAATTCTGTCTCTGCAGCTCCACTCATCAGCAGAACCGGTCACCCTTATTAGTGCATATGCACCAACACTGTTGTTTACAGCAGAAGTCAAAGACAAATTCTATGACAATCTGGCAGCTACTATCAGGAAAATCCCTGAGAAAGAGCCACTGTTCATTCTCAGAGATGTTAACGCTAGAGTTGGTAAAGGTAAAGTAAAGGTAAAGGTTCCCCTTGACAATTTTTGTCCAGTCGTGTTCGACTCTAGGTGCTCATCCCCGTTTCCAAGCCATAGAGCCAGCGTTTTGTCCGAAGACAATCTTCCGTGGTCACATGGCCAGTGCAATGTAGACACAGAACGCTGTTACCTTCTCACTGAGGTGGTCCCTATTTATCTACTCGCATTTACATCCTTTCGAACTGCTAGGCTGGCGGGAGCTGGGACAAGTGACGGGCGCTCACTCCGTCACGTGGATTCGATCTTACGACTGCTTGGTCTTCTGACCCTGCAGCACAGGCTTCTGCGGTTTAGCCCACAGCGCCACCACGTCCCTCAGTTGGTACTGATCACAATTCCTGGCCCACTTGTCTAGGCTGGTATGGCATTGGGAAGATGACTGAAAATGGCCAACACTTGCTGGAGATTTGCTATTATTATGATCTTTGTGTCAGCAGCATGTTCTTTAATACAAAGCTTCAACACAGAGTCCCTTGGAGACATCCAAGATTGAAGTATTGGCATCAGCTCCATCTGATCCTCACTAGATGCTCTAGCCTTCCTAGTATTATGATCATACACAGTCATCAGGGTGCTGATTGCGATATTGATCATTCCCTGGTGAGTAGCAGAATAAAACAGCAAATAAAGATATTGTATCATACGAAAAAGGAAGGAAGACCACGTATTGACTTCAGCAAGATTTGCGATCAGAGAAAAGTGGAGGAATTTGCTCAAGCACTTGAGGAAACACTTCCAGGCCCTGCTGATAAAGATTCACCTGAACGATGGGAACATTTCAAGAATGTTGTTTATAACACCGCCTTGTCCACATTTGGCAAGAAGACCAAAAAAGGGCAGACTGTTTTGAAGCCCATTAGGAGGAGTTGATGCCAGCCATGGAGGAAAAGAGGAAAGTTCTAGCAGCATACAAAGCCTGTTTTGATGAGTACACCTTGCAAGTTCTTCGAGTTGCTCATAGCAAAGTCCAACAGAGTGCCAGGAGATATTATAATGATTATTGTCTTCAGCTCTGTTCTCAGATACAGACAGCACCGGACACAGGTAACATCAAGGGAATGTATGATGGTATCAAGCAGGCTTTAGGTCCAATGCAGAAGAAATCTGCTCCTTTGAAGGCTGCTGCAGGCATGTTCATCCAGGACCGAGTACAGCAGATGGAACGCTGGGTGCAGCACTACTCTGAGTTATATTGTAGAGGGAATGTAGTAACCAAAGAGACATTAAATAACATTGAGTGCCTGCATGTCTTGGAAGAGTTGGATAGTGAACCAACTTTCGCAGAAATAAAAGTGGCCTTGGATTTCCTCCTGTCTAGCAAGACACCTGGAAAGGATAACATCCCTGCTGAAGTTCTGAAGTGCTGTAAAGAGATCATTACCACTGAACCGTGGCATCTCTCTTCTTAGTGTGGTAGGGAAGCTGCTTGCCCGTGTTGTGCTGAAGAGGCTCCAGGTGCTTGCAGACAGAGTCTATCCAGAATCATAGTGTGGATTTCGAGCTAATAGATCCACAATCGACATGGTATTTTCCCTCAGACAGTTGCAGGAGAAATGTAGGGAACAACGACAGCCACTCTTTGTGGCCTTCATAGATCTCACAAAGGCCTTTTTGGTAAGCAGGGATGACCTTTTTAAAATACTTCCCAAGATTGGATGTCCACCTCAGCTCCTTAACATCATCAGATCCTTTCATGAGGCAATGAAGGGCACTGTTGATGCAGCTGTTGTTGGCCATTCTGCTGAAGACGTTCAACAACTTATGAATTTTTTTAGCAAGGCCTGTCAAGATTTTGGATTCACAATAAGCCTGAAGAAAACACAAGTCATGGGCCAGGGTGTGGACTCATCTCCCTCTATTACGATTTCCACACAAGAATTGGAGGTTGTTCATGATTTTGTGTACCTTGGCTTAATGATCTCTGACACACACTCTCTAGATGTCGAGCTCAAGAAACACAATGGCAAAGCAGCTACCATGTTCTCTAGACTCTCACAGAGAGTATGGCTTAACAAAAAGCTGATAGCATATACTGTACCAAGATCTAGGTCTATAGAGCTTGTGTCCTGAGTACACTCCTGTACTGCAGTGAGTCCTGGACCCTTTGTGCATGGCAGGAGAGGACGTTGAACACGTTCCATATGTGTTGTCTCAGATGCATTTTTGGCATCACCTGGCAGAACAAAGTTCCAAATAGTGTAGTCCTAGAATGAGCTGGAATTGTTAGCATGTATACATTCCTGAAACAGTGACGTCTATGTTGGCTTGGGCATATTGTGAGAATGGCTGATGGTCGGATTCTAAAAGATCTCCTGTATGGAGAAATAGTGCAGGGAAAGCGCCCCAGAGGGAAACCACAGCTGCGATACAAGGATATCTGCAAGCGGGATCTGAAGGCCCTGGGAGTGGACCTCAACAGATGGGAAACCTTGGCATCTCAGCATTCAGCCTGGAGGCAGGCGGTGCAACATGGCCTCTCCCAATTTGAAGAGACGCTTGTTCAGTAGGCCGTGGCAAACAGGCAGTCCTGAAACCAGCAAAATCAGGGAGCTAGAGAGGGGACAAATTGTATTTGTCTTCAGTGTGCAAAGGATTGTCACTCTCGAATTGGTCTTCTCAGCCACACTAGATGCTGTTCCAAGACCTCTATTCAGAGCACATTACCATAGTCTCTTGAGACTGAAGGATGCCTACAAACAAAAAAGTACTGGCTTGTGTTATGGCTTTTTCTGCTACCTCTGTCTGATTGTGGGTGTTAAAAAGACAAAATGGGTGAGTGGCATGTGATTATTTTGTCTTATAGGCCTGTGGTTTGATCCAACCTTTTTAAAAAGAAAAAAGAAAAAGGGGTAACCAAATCGTATTTTGATTGCCTTTTTAGGAAGAGAAAAGAGTTACTTTGAAAAAATTTAAGTGCAACAGTAACTAAGAGGATGCCTTATATATAAGGTTTGCGTAATGTATCAGAGCAAAGTTTGGGCCATGAATTCGGTGAATTTTGTGACAGAGGGTTGTACCAATTGATTTTATTCATCACTTTTAGTAGGAATTATTGCCCTGTAAAAGTCCTAATTGCTTTAGCCCAGTCTAGCCCCAAATTGCATCCCAAAGACCAATCAGTGTGCAAGTTCAGTGGGACTAGACTGTCATGGCAAAAGAGAAACAAATGTCTATGGATTCTTTGTCAAAGCTAGTTTCAGCTGTTTTCATTCCATGCAAATGGGGGAATGTAACATAAATTATTCCAAAAACAGAAAAGAACAACATTAAAAGAATGGAACCATTAGGGAAAAGTCAAATCCAGGACACAACCATGAGCAGCCACAGAAGGCTGGGACTAACAACAACAACAGCAACAACAGCAACATATTAACAGGGAAATGGATTTATTTCAAAGGGAATATGAAATGAAAAAAATGACCTAAAATATTTCTCAACTGTAAGAAATTATTTTGAAAGGAAGTTGTGCTCCCAGTAATTATTACTTTGTATAACTTCATCAAACTATCTATCATAGAAAACTTCCCTCTAACATCTTTGGCACTGTTCATAGATAGGTTGAAAACACCTGTTAAGCTGCACTGTTATTGGTTCCATGTGCATTTTTAAGTAGTAAGAATACATGCCTCTAATAAAATTAATAGAAATTGGATCCAGCTTTTTTTCTGATTTGGAACTTGTCCATTTTTGCACCTTGTGGTCCAAAAATGGACTGCATCATGTTGGAGTTACAACTCTGAGCATGACCCAGCCATGAACTTCTCTTTGGTGATTGATCTGTCTGTCTGTCTGTCTATCTGTCTGTCTGTCTCTCTCTCTCTCACACACACACACACACACACACAGGGGAGAGAGAGAGAGAGAGAGAGAGAGAGAGATTGAAATCCTGTTGTTACATACAGCACTGATGTTGCCTGTCTGTCATGGGTTTGGAGGGAAAGTTCCATCCTATGGGGAGTGGAAGGCGGGACATCAGGAGGAGGGGCTGTACTGTATATATAGGTGAAGCCTGTGTGGAGAAGTGGAGGAGGAGACAAAGCAGCAGCTGGGAAGAAGAAGCTGGTGTGGGAGTCTGTGTGTCAGACAGGGTACTACTGTGTGTCAGTACCAACCTGATAGGTTCAGGTGTCTGTATGGTTGGCCAGAACTGATAGGTTCAGGGTCTGTGCTTCAAGTTAAGGGTTCTGTGTGAACCAAACTGTGTGCATGTATGAATGAGACTAAGCCACGTTACTATATCTTATTCACCTGATCATTTTATTTTCCCTGTGTGTTGTTTTAAATAAACCTTGTTCTTTATTTGTTGAAAATCCATCCCTGGTCTGTGTGACTTCTTATAGGGAATGGTTGGTGGCAGCTTAGTTAACGTGTGGCAGATCCCAGTAGGTCTGGGTTTGTCACATTGATTGGTGTCCAGCGTGTGGGATACGACTGGTCCAGTTGTCCAGTGGTCCAGCAAAGCCTTGGCAAGTGTGCCCAGAGCAAGGGGGGTCTAGTCAGGGACAATCTGAGAGCGCGTAGGTAATCTTCTAGGTGTGCCTCACGGGGGGGGGCACTAGTAGAAGAACGTGTAACCTCAGATTGGGGGCTAGATTAGGGAGCTCTGAGGCAGCCTGTTTTGGCGGGAAAAAGCTGAGGCAAAACTGTGAAATAGCAGTGAGCTAGCTTGTCTGCTGAGAGGCCCAGCAGAGGGGGGTAGACTCTAGCTCGCAACTGTTGCAAGTAGTGCTGAAGGACAGCAGCAATCTATAGGGAAGCTGGTTCTGAGGCAAAAAAAAAAAGGGGTCGTTTTATTTTGAGGCTTGACTTTTTAAAGCAGCTTGTTCTGGGGGGGGGGATTATGCCCTTGACTCGAAGCCAAATGGCAGAAATGGGTGAAGTGAAAGACCCCCAGGTTGACCAAGGTTCTGAGGATGAATTTGGCTCAGTGCAGGGTGACAGCACGGGAGAGCAGAACCCAGAACTCAGAAAATTGCTCCTAGCCCAACAGCATGAACTGAGGGTGAGGGAAATGGAGGAAAGATTAGAGAGAGAAAGAAGGGAGGAAAGGGAGAAACAGAGACAATTTGAATTGGCATTGGAGAGAGAGAAAATGGCGTTTGAGCTAAGAAAATTGGAACTGATGAATCAGAACAATAATAACAATAGGGATTCTGAGGGAGGCCAATTGTCTAAAGCTGACCTGAAGAAATTCCCTGTGTACCACAAGGGAGATTGCCCTGAGGTGTTCTTTTCCCTAGTGGAAAGAGCGTTTGTGGACTTCTCAGTAAGGGAAACTGAGAAGATGACCATCATGCGATCTTTAATCAGTGGTAGCCTGGCTGAGGTTTATTCAGAGATGCCACAGGAACTGATGAGAGATTTTGCAGAGTTTAAAAAACTGGTGTTTGCAAGACATGGGATAAATGCGGAACAGCTGAGGCAAAGATTCAGGTCCCTCACCAAGAAACCAGAGCAGACTTTTACCCAAGTGGGGGCTCAATTGGTGAGGCTGCTAGAGAAATGGCTATCTCAGGAGGGGACAGAGACCTTTCAGCAGCTCAAAGACTTGATAGCGCTGGAACAGTTCTATTCAGTCCTGCATGGGGAACTGAAATTCCAGGTGAGGGAAAGGAAACCAAAATCTGTGGCAGAAGCAGCAGAGATTGCAGATTTTATTTACCAGATAAGAAAGCCCTTAGGTGAGGAGAAATCTGTAGGAAAACCCAAAGAAACCTACAGCCAGTACTCTCAGGGACCAGGGAAAAGCCAGCAAGGGGGAGGGGCCCATGGTGAAGGGAAGCCCTCAGACATGAAACCAAGACCTCAGATTTTGGAGGGAAAACCAAAACAAGATGAGAAAGACTCAAAATATAGCAGAAAATGTTACTTCTGTCAGGGAAAGGGCCATCTAATCTCAGAGTGTGAGAAATTAAAGCAGCTAAAAGGAATTGTGCCTCAGGATTCGAGTGGGACCAAGCCAAAAGCTGTGTTCTGTGTCCAGAAAGAGCAAGGCTCATTGTCACTGAGGGAGCCTGTTGCCATGGCTACTCAATCTGGAACAGCTACATCTGCTGATCAGGCTGAGGAAAATGGTCCTCTTGTAGAGGTCAGGCGCTGCCTACTGGTGAGAACAGATTCTCAGTTGTTTGAGACAGCAGGGGTGGACGTAGGAATACTTGGCCATCAGTATAGGGGGCTGCGGGACACTTGTTCCCAGGTGACCCTGTGCCATCCAGATATTACTCCTAGGGAATATGTAATCCCAAATGAGAGCATGAAGGTGGCAGGGATTGAGGGGCAGGTAATCTCACTGCCAGTCGCGGAGGTACCTGTGAACTTTCGAGGCTGGAGGGGAGTTTGGCGGCTAGCGATTTCATCGACTCTGCCAGCAGCTGTGCTCGTGGGAAATGACCTGGCTGAACATGTGAAACGGGTGCTAGTGATTACACGCTCACAAGCCACCACGGGGACAGTTCAGGGGGGTAATGATGAGCCAGAGACGGAAGCAGAGGGGAGTTCAGAAGCTGTGGTGGAAACCTTAAACACAGACAGCGGATTTGGACAAGAGCAAAAGGCAGACGCCACTCTCCAAAAGTGTTTTGAACAGGTGACAGACGCCCAGCTAACACCTGAAACCCCAGTGAGATTTCTAGAGAAAAAGGGGATTTTGTATAGAGAGACCCTGAAGAATATCTCAAAAGGGGGAGATGGGATCAGAAGTCAGCTGGTGGTACCTGAAAAGTATCGCCCCATGATCTTACAAAGGGGGCACTCTGACATGTTTGCTGCACACTTAGGGGTGAACAAAACACAGCAGAGAATCACACAGAATTTTTACTGGCCTGACATAGGGAAGCAGATCAGGGAGTTCTGTAAACAATGTGATGTGTGTCAAAGGCAGGGGAATAGCCGTGACAGGACCAAAGCAAAGTTGTGCCCTTTGCCTGTGATTGACACTCCGTTCAAATGCATAGGGGTGGATATTGTGGGACCTTTGCCCAAGGCCACAAAGAGGGGGAACAGGTTCATTCTCACCATTGTGGACCATGCCACGAGGTACCCTGAAGCCATACCCTTGACTAACATTGAAACTAACACAGTGGCAGATGCCTTGGTGGGGTATATGTCCAGGATGGGATTTGCCTCAGAAATAATCACAGATTTGGGCGCATCGTTCACATCAAAGCTCATGAAACGCTTATGGCAAATCTGTGGAATTAAGCACAAGGAAACCACTGCCTATCATCCTGAAAGTAATGGGTTAACTGAGAAGTTCAATGGGACTCTAATGCGCATGATTAGGGCTTACTTGGCAGAGAATCCAAACAATTGGGACCAGAAGCTGCAATCCCTTTTGTTTGCTTATCGATCAGTGCCACAAGCCAGTACCGGGTTCAGTCCATTTGAACTTTTATTTGGGAGAAGGGTGAAAGGGCCCCTTGATTTGATCAAACAAAATTGGGAGCAGATCACCCAGGATGACCCACGAGACGTTGTGAAATACATAGACACCTTGATGAATGACCTAAAGAGAAACCTAGAGCTAGCAGCAGAGACCCTGCAAGCTCAAAAGGTCAGAAAGAAAGCATGGTATGACCACAAAGCTAGAGAGAGGCACTTTGATCCAGGGGAGGAAGTGCTTTGGCCTAGGCTCTGCAAAGAGAACAAGTGTCAGCTGGGTAGCCCAGAGATAAAATACTTGGGTCACATGGTAGGGGGAGGAGTGATAAAACCCCTAGAGGCCAAAATAGAAGCCGTTCGTGATTGGCCCAGACCCAACACCAAGAAAAAAGTCAAATCATTTCTTGGGTTGGTGGGCTACTACAGAAAGTTCATCCCGAGGTTTAGCGAGATTGCGGCTCCGCTGACCGATCTGACGAGGAAGAAGGCTGATGACCGCATCCCGTGGACCAGCGACTGTGAGGAGGCGTTCCAGGGGTTGAAGGAGGCGCTCGTCCAGTATCCAGTGCTGCGTGCTCCAGACTTCGACCGGGAGTTCATCATCTACACCGATGCGTCTAACAGCGGGGTAGGAGCAGTTCTTTGCCAGGAGGATGAGAATGGTGACCAGCATCCAGTGTCCTACCTGAGTAGGAAACTCCAGAAGGGTGAGAGACATTTGGCAACCGTGGAGAAGGAGTGTTTGGCCATAGTCTACGCGATCCAGAAGGCCAAGCCTTACATCTGGGGAAGACATTTTACTCTGTGCACTGACCATTCACCACTGCAATGGTTAAAGACAATGAAAACCCACAATAGCAAACTTATGAGGTGGGCTTTAAATTTGCAAGACTATGACTTTGAAGTGAAGGTGGTCAGAGGGTCAGTGAACTGTGTTGCTGACGCCTTGTCAAGAAGACCTGAAGAATGAAGACGGCGAAAGAAACATGGACTATGTATATATATTGATGACAAAAAGTTAAATGTACCTGTTTTTTGAACTTGGTTTGTATGAATAAAGGTAAATTGATGTAATGTATATGGTAAATGTTTAAATGCCTAATTGCTATGGTTAACTTAGAATGTAAGTATAAGTAAGTATGATATGGTATGTATAACTGTTGTTGTGTGTTTTATCCAGGTTGTTTTTTGGGAAAAAGCACCTTAGCTTTCCCCCTACAAAACAACTTATAAAGAGGGGAGGTGTTACATACAGCACTGATGTTGCCTGTCTGTCATGGGTTTGGAGGGAAAGTTCCATCCTATGGGGAGTGGAAGGCGGGACATCAGGAGGAGGGGCTGTACTGTATATATAGGTGAAGCCTGTGTGGAGAAGTGGAGGAGGAGACAAAGCAGCAGCTGGGAAGAAGAAGCTGGTGTGGGAGTCTGTGTGTCAGACAGGGTACTACTGTGTGTCAGTACCAACCTGATAGGTTCAGGTGTCTGTATGGTTGGCCAGAACTGATAGGTTCAGGGTCTGTGCTTCAAGTTAAGGGTTCTGTGTGAACCAAACTGTGTGCATGTATGAATGAGACTAAGCCACGTTACTATATCTTATTCACCTGATCATTTTATTTTCCCTGTGTGTTGTTTTAAATAAACCTTGTTCTTTATTTGTTGAAAATCCATCCCTGGTCTGTGTGACTTCTTATAGGGAATGGTTGGTGGCAGCTTAGTTAACGTGTGGCAGATCCCAGTAGGTCTGGGTTTGTCACACCTGTCGCTTAGCTTAGGAGCCAAAACTAGAATAGATCCAGTTAATCAATGTAACTCATAGAAGAGTGGACTCACCAAATCCTCACTGATTCAATGAGCTTACTCTAATTGCAACTTCCTACACTAAGGTGTAGGATTTCAGCCACAGAGTGTTTGATTTGCAATATTAATTCTGTGCAATAGAGATGAAAGGAACTCAGATTGATTTCCTTGGTCTTGACTGGCCATTAGTCAAGGTGAGATGGTTGTTTCAGGTGTGTAGTGCTGAAGGCAGCAGTGCAGTCACAGCCTTATCTCTGTGGCACACAGCTTACATATTCTTATTCTCTGTCGTTCAGTAACTGGGAGAGTTAGTTCCAACAGTAAAAGGAATTGCTTTGTACTTAATGGTCTTCATGCATCTATGAATTTGCTGTGGAAAATTCTCATTTCATATCAGGAGGTGAATTGGATTACTCTTAATTTCTCCTACAGCTCGTGCATCTCATTCCATTTTCTCTGAGAGCCAGACTATGATACAAGTAAACCTATCATTAGAGCGGCAGTTTATGTTAAGTTCACAAAAAACATGATTCAGGCCATATTTTGTGTCTGTGAAAGAAGACTTGCAAATGAAGAGCAAGAACAGTGGCAAAACAAAGGCTGAACTCTTGTTGCTTAGCATGGTAAATTACAGTTAGAGTAGGCCCATTGAATCAATGGGATGTATGGAGAAGATGACTCAATAAATCTCCGCTTGTTCAATCTCGATCTCTTAGGGGCTTAGGCATTCATCCTCTGAAACTGATACCTGTATTGGGTGTCAGCAATAGGAGCAGATCGGCTCTTGGGATCGGTATCTGAGGATCTGAGGTAGCCATGATGGCACCAGCACCCACAGTTTGCTGTTTGATCTTCTTTTTCATTGCCTTGATATCGAGGGCTGCCAGCTGTTTTCGACTGCTGTGTTAAGCTTTCTTCATCGATTTCAATGGTGGTTTCGAGGAAGATGAAAGACTGGGCTCTGATCCTTGGACTTTCTCTGGTAAAGTTGACTGGTTCAATGGGCCTAGATTACTCACAGCTTACTACACTAAGCAACAGGGTTCAACCTGAAAATTCCCAGAGATGACAAAAGCTTCTTCTGCGACAATCACACATAACAGCACTTAAGAAACACCCTCTTTTATGATGGC